>NC_137863.1:4475565-4625565 GCF_963924005.1 Protomyctophum bolini | reverse complement strand
CCGCGGCGCGGACTGTAACGGTAACGGTTCTAACCCCTCCCCCCATGCTAGCCGCGGCGCGGCGCGGACCCCGTGGAGCTGCTGAGCGCCGGATGCTACGTGGAGCTCCAGGACGCCACGGACCCCGCGGCGGCCTGGGCCGCCGAGGTGGAGGAGAACGCCGGGGGCCGGCTGAAGCTCCGCCTCCTGGGCACCGAGGAGGGGGGGCTCCTCCCCCTCCTCCCGCCGGGGGAGAAGGACGCCGCCGCCGCTGCCCCTCCCCTGGTGGCTCCGCTGTCCGGCGCCACCACCACCCTCTGGCTCTACTACCTCCACCCACGCCTCCACCCGCCCGGCTGGGCCAAGGAGCACAGCGCCACCCTCAGGCCACCCGCAGGTCAGTGACACCCCCCCATTCTGACCTGAGATCAGATTCTAAAAATGTTCTTCTACATCCTGACAGTTTTCTGAAGAAGCTATGTTTCTATGTCAGTCGTTCTTCGATTTTTATAAAAATAGCAGATCTACAAGCTCGTAGCGCGCCACTCGGTGGCGCGCTATGAGCTTGTAGATCTGCTATTTTTCAATAGCTAAAGCATAACATGATGATAACACCAACATTTATACCTGAGGACGATTCTACAAACCCATGTTTCTATGTCAAGCATTTTCATGTCAAGGACCCCCAAAAATGATCTGTAATTGGCCACCGACCCCCGTCTGACAATATGTTGTTCCAGGGACCAGAAGCAAAGATATGAGTTAAAAGAATATATATTCAAAAAGATTTGCGCCGCAATTTCACGATTTTTCAAAAATAGCAGACCTAGATCTGCTATTTTTCAATAGCTAAAGCATAACATAATTATGCTTAAAACACCAAAAGGGTAAAGCCTTACTTGATCCTACTACAGCGTCACACAAACGGACAAAACTGCATTTTCTTTTTTACAAAATAATCAATATTTGAGGAGTCCCGGTGCCCGACCAACGACCAAGGACTATCTAAAATACAAAAATAACACCAATAGCACCACTGTTCTGTTGTTGCTACAACAGGAACACACATTTCTGTCAGCTAGCTTTAGCGAGTATGTCTGACATTCTTTATTAGGAACAATCCCTTGAGATGAACCATCTCGTTTCCAAGGGGCTCCACAATTCACAAAGTACACTTCATACATAAAGACACTTTTTACAAACAATTCAACCAGACAAAACAAAACAAGACAAAACAATACAATTCCTAGATAAACAAGAAACAAACAACAACAAAAGAAAAACTGCAACAAAACAACATTTCACATAACATGGACATAACGTAGACATAACACATGGATCATTGCATCATATGGATCTGCTACAGTGACGATTAGTGAAAACATGAACAGGTAGTCTCCAGAAGAGAGGACAGCACAGTTTTAAACAAATTAATGTTATTAATGTTATTGAACGAATATGGAATATGTGAGCAAACCTTATCCAATTAGCCGAGCTCGGCAGATCCTTTTTCGAGCTTGTGGATCTGCTAATTGTGATGCTTTTGATGTCGACAGGATCCACTAGCTACTGGGCTATAATCTATTTATTTTCAACTTAAAATGTATTCATTTTTCATGAACAGAAATGACATACAAGGACATACAGAAAGCAAAAATACAAACAATCGAACATTACAATATGTGTTGCCAACTCAGTAAATAAAAAGTGAAAACAGTAGATAAATGCTATAAATGCTTGTAGGAGATCACACACAGACAGGATAATAATAAAATTAAAACATTATGTGAGCGTACTGGGCTATAATTGGATAAGGTTTTGCTCGCTATAGCTAGCTGACAGGAGGAATGTGTATTCGCCCCTTTAGCAGCAACAGTGTCGCTTGTTTTAATTACTTTTTTCTTATTTTAGCTAGTCCTCGGACACTGTCTGGGACTCTATTGATTATTTTGTAAAAAGCAGTTTCTTTTTTTGAGTGCTTGAAGATAAGGGGGGTGTGTGTTGGCAAAGATGGAATGCAGTGAGGGAGTGTATTGTGTTGTGAGCGTGTACCTTGATTGATTCTGCACCAGAATAGCTTGCTTGTTGTTTTCCGAGGGGGGGTCACCTCTAGAACATATCCCTTAGAGATTCAGAATGTAACCTCTGAGGTTTGGAAATTGCATTAGAAAACGAAATTGTGGTCCTTGACTCTGTGGTCTGTGACTGTAGAGGGGAGCTGTGTGTGTCTGTGACTGTAGAGGGGAGCTGTGTGTGTCTGTGACTATAGAGGGGAGCTGTGTGTGTCTGTGACTGTAGAGGGGAGCTGTGTGTGTCTGTGACTGTAGAGGGGAGCTGTGTGTGTCTGTGACTGTAGAGGGGAGCTGTGTGTGTCTGTGACTGTAGAGGGGAGCTGTGTGAGTCTGTGACTGTAGAGGGGAGCTGTGTGTGTCTGTGACTGTAGAGGGGAGCTGTGTGTGTGTCTGTGACTGTAGAGGGGAGCTGTGTGTGTCTGTGACTGTAGAGGGGAGCTGTGTGTGTGTCTGTGACTGTAGAGGGGAGCTGTGTGAGTCTGTGACTGTAGAGGGGAGCTGTGTGTGTCTGTGACTGTAGAGGGGAGCTGTGTGTGTCTGTGACTGTAGAGAGGATTTGTGTGTGTCTGTGACTGTAAAGGGGAGCTGTGTGTGTCTGTGACTGTAGAGGGGAGCTGTGTGTGTCTGTGACTGTAGAGGGGAGCTGTGTGTGTGTCTGTGACTGTAGAGGGGAGCTGTGTGTGTCTGTGACTGTAGAGGGGAGCTGTGTGTGTGTGTGTGTGTATGTGACTGTAGAGGGGAGCTGTGTGTGTCTGTGACTGTAGAGGGGAGCTGTGTGTGTGTGTGTGTGTGACTGTAGAGGGGAGCTGTGTGTGTGTCTGTGACTGTAGAGGGGAGCTGTGTGTGTCTGTGACTGTAGAGGGGAGCTGTGTGTGTGTATGTGACTGTAGAGGGGAGCTGTGTGTGTCTGTGACTGTAGAGGGGAGCTGTGTGTGTGTGTGTCTGTGACTGTAGAGGGGAGCTGTGTGTGTCTGTGACTGTAGAGGGGAGCTGTGTGTGTCTGTGACTGTAGAGGGGAGCTGTGTGTGTCTGTGACTGTAGAGGGGAGCTGTGTGTGTCTGTGACTGTAGAGGGGAGCTGTGTGTGTCTGTGACTGTAGAGGGGAGCTGTGTGTGTCTGTGACTGTAGAGGGGAGCTGTGTGTGTCTGTGACTGTAGAGGGGAGCTGTGTGTGTCTGTGACTGTAGATGGGAGCTGTGTGTGTCTGACTGTAGATGGGAGCTGTGTGAGTCTGTGACTGTAGAGGGGAGCTGTGTGTGTGTCTGTGACTGTAGAGGGGAGCTGTGTGTGTCTGTGACTGTAGAGGGGAGCTGTGTGTGTCTGTGACTGTAGAGGGGAGCTGTGTGTGTCTGTGACTGTAGAGAGGATTTGTGTGTGTCTGTGACTGTAAAGGGGAGCTGTGTGTGTCTGTGACTGTAGAGGGGAGCTGTGTGTGTCTGTGACTGTAGAGGGGAGCTGTGTGTGTGTCTGTGACTGTAGAGGGGAGCTGTGTGTGTCTGTGACTGTAGAGGGGAGCTGTGTGTGTGTGTGTGTGTATGTGACTGTAGAGGGGAGCTGTGTGTGTCTGTGACTGTAGAGGGGAGCTGTGTGTGTGTGTGTGTGTGACTGTAGAGGGGAGCTGTGTGTGTCTGTGACTGTAGAGGGGAGCTGTGTGTGTGTCTGTGACTGTAGAGGGGAGCTGTGTGTGTCTGTGACTGTAGAGGGGAGCTGTGTGTGTGTATGTGACTGTAGAGGGGAGCTGTGTGTGTCTGTGACTGTAGAGGGGAGCTGTGTGTGTGTGTGTGTCTGTGACTGTAGAGGGGAGCTGTGTGTGTCTGTGACTGTAGAGGGGAGCTGTGTGTGTCTGTGACTGTAGAGGGGAGCTGTGTGTGTCTGTGACTGTAGAGGGGAGCTGTGTGTGTCTGTGACTGTAGAGGGGAGCTGTGTGTGTCTGTGACTGTAGAGGGGAGCTGTGTGTGTCTGTGACTGTAGAGGGGAGCTGTGTGTGTCTGTGACTGTAGAGGGGAGCTGTGTGTGTCTGTGACTGTAGATGGGAGCTGTGTGTGTCTGACTGTAGATGGGAGCTGTGTGAGTCTGTGACTGTAGAGGGGAGCTGTGTGTGTGTTTGTGACTGTAGAGGGGAGCTGTGTGTGTCTGTGACTGTAGAGGGGAGCTGTGTGTGTCTGTGACTGTAGAGGGGAGCTGTGTGTGTCTGTGACTGTAGAGGGGAGCTGTGTGTGTCTGTGACTGTAGAGGGGAGCTGTGTGTGTCTGTGACTGTAGAGGGGAGCTGTGTGTGTCTGTGACTGTAGAGGGGAGCTGTGTGAGTCTGTGACTGTAGAGGGGAGCTGTGTGTGTGTCTGTGACTGTAGAGGGGAGCTGTGTGTGTCTGTGACTGTAGAGGGGAGCTGTGTGTGTGTGTCTGTGACTGTAGAGGGGAGCTGTGTGTGTCTGTGACTGTAGAGGGGAGCTGTGTGTGTCTGTGACTGTAGAGTGGAGCTGTGTGTGTGTCTGTGACTGTAGAGGGGAGCTTTGTGTGTCTGTGACTGTAGAGGGGAGCTGTGTGTGTCTGTGACTGTAGAGGGGAGCTGTGTGTGTCTGTAGAGGGGAGCTGTGTGTGTCTGTGACTGTAGAGTGGAGCTGTGTGTGTGTCTGTGACTGTAGAGGGGAGCTGTGTGTGTCTGTGACTGTAGAGGGGAGCTGTGTGTGTCTGTGACTGTAGAGGGGAGCTGTGTGTGTGTGTGTGTGTGTGTGTGTGTGTGTGTGTGTGTGTGTGTGTGTGTGTGTGTGTGTGTGTGTGTGTGTGTGTGTGTGTGTGTGTGTGACTGTAGAGGGGAGCTGTGTGTGTCTGTGACTGTAGAGGGGAGCTGTGTGTGTCTGTGACTGTAGAGGGGAGCTGTGTGTGTCTGTGACTGTAGAGGGGAGCTGTGTGTGTGTGACTGTAGAGGGGAGCTGTGTGTGTCTGTGACTGTAGAGGGGAGCTGTGTGAGTCTGTGACTGTAGAGGGGAGCTGTGTGTGTCTGTGACTGTAGAGGGGAGCTGTGTGTGTCTGTGACTGTAGAGGGGAGCTGTGTGAGTCTGTGACTGTAGAGGGGAGCTGTGTGTGTCTGTGACTGTAGAGGGGAGCTGTGTGTGTCTGTGACTGTAGAGGGGAGCTGTGTGTGTCTGTGACTGTAGAGGGGAGCTGTGTGTGTCTGTGACTGTAGAGGGGAGCTGTGTGTGTCTGTGACTGTAGAGGGGAGCTGTGTGTGTCTGTGACTGTAGAGGGGAGCTGTGTGTGTCTGTGACTGTAGAGGGGAGCTGTGTGTGTCTGTGACTGTAGAGGGGAGCTGTGTGTGTCTGTGACTGTAGAGGGGAGCTGTGTGTGTCTGTGACTGTAGAGGGGAGCTGTGTGTGTCTGTGACTGTAGAGGGGAGCTGTGTGTGTCTGTGACTGTAGAGGGGAGCTGTGTGTGTCTGTGACTGTAGAGGGGAGCTGTGTGTGTCTGTGACTGTGCCCAGGTGATGCTGTTCGTTGATGGTCATCAAGGAAGGCAATTACTGTATGTTTCTGCACTGTCAAAAGTAATGCTACTTCTTTTGCAATGTTGTTAAAACAATATGGCAAAATGTGCAGACCTACAACCTCTCAACGCGTCGCGCGACCTCGTATATCGTCATACTACTACAGTGTCACAAGAAATTAGCATACATTGCCGAAGTGTGGTATTAATTTATGGAAAAAACAAACCAACAAACAAAGGGTTGAAATGTGGAGGCGCAAAGGTTTCTGCATCGATATTGAAACGACGCCAAAAACTCAGCGAATCATGAATATTATTATTATTATTCAGTAAGCCGATTGTTCTTTTCCGTTTTTTGTGTGTGTTTTTTCCAGACGTGGTGCCGTTGAGGACAGAGGGAGAGTGGGAGGAGGTCAGACAGAGGATCCAGGATCTGCCTCAAGACGCCGCCCTCACTGAGGAGTTCAACAAGGTAGCAGAGAACACACTCACAGCCTCTGTTCACGCATTAACGCAATCTGACCTGAGATCAGATTCTGATCTTGTCTTCTACATCCTGACAGTTTTCTGAAAAAGCTATGTTTCGAGTATGTGTCGTTCTTCGATTTTTCAAAAATAGCAGATCTACAAGCTCATAGCGCGCCACTCGGTGGCGCGCTATGAGCTTGTAGATCTGCTATTTTTCAATAGCTAAAGCATAACACAATGCTAACACCAACAGGGGTTAACGCATTTAACAAATTAAAAAACTGTCTTCTAAATCCTGACAGTTTTCTGAAAATAAAACATGTTTCTATGTCAGTGGTTCTCAAACATATTCATGTCAAGGACCCCAAATATAATATATGACATTGGCCCGCCGACCCCCCATCTGAAAATATGTTGTTCCAGGGACCCTCCCAGTATAAGCAAAGATTTGAGTTAAAAACTCGCTCTGAAAGAATATATATTCAATGATTTCAGGCACATTTTCATGATGTTTCAAAAATATCAGACCTACAAGCTACGAGCTTGTAGATCTGCTATTTTTCAACAGCTAGAGTTTAAAATAATGGTCAAAGTGTAGCAGAACACACTCGCATCCTTTGTTCTCATCACTCAGTAAAGGAGTAGTTCACCCAAAACATGACTTATTGCCTTATCAATTTCACACCTCCATGAAGCCTTGAATTAATTGAACTTGTTTTGTTTTTGTTGCATTCCTGAGCCAATCATGTGATGACTCTCAGAGTCTCTCTCCTATTGACCAATGAATGACCCGTTAAATACTCCGTTAAGACCCCATTCTACAAATGCCTTCTATTTGGTTAGGAAACAGTGCTATAGTGTGTTTCTCCTTGCACACGGTTTCACAAGGACAAAGATATTATTATGCTTTAATCCGTGTGTGTGTGTGTGTGTGTGTGTGTATGTGTGTGTGTGTGTGTGTGTGTGTGCGTGTGTGCGTGTGTGTCAGGAGCAACCTGCCATGGCCTCTCACTGTTTTAAGGAAGGGATGAAACTGGAGGCCGTTGACCCCGCTGCAGCCATCTCCATCCGTCCTGCAACGGTCGCCAAGGTAACCGTCTGACGGAGAACTTTAATCGGGGAAACATCAAGGTTTTGGCCTATGCGGCCTTCATCAGGCTATCTTCATATGGAGGCTATCTTCATATGGAGGCTATCTTCATATGGAGGCTAACTTCATATGGAGGCTATCTTCATATGGAGGCTAACTTCATATGGAGGCTATCTTCATATGGAGGCTAACTTCATATGGAGGCTATCTTCATATGGCGGCTATCTTCATATGGAGGCTATCTTCATATGGAGGCTATCTTCATATGGAGGCTATCTTCATATGGAGGCTAACTTCATATGGAGGCTATCTTCATATGGAGGCTAACTTCATATGGAGGCTATCTTCATATGGCGGCTATCTTCATATGGAGGCTATCTTCATATGGAGGCTATCTTCATATGGAGGCTATCTTCATATGGAGGCTAACTTCATATGGAGGCTATCTTCATATGGCGGCTATCTTCATATGGAGGCTATCTTCATAAAGACAGCCCGATGAAGGCTGCATATAGGCCGAAACGATGCTGTTTCCCTATTAAAGTGTTTCACTGCATTTGAAGACAGTGTTTGGGCGTTTGTTATTTTTCACGACGTCGGGCACAGTTTGGTTGTCCCTCTCCTACGCACCTGCCGCTCGTTAAGTGTGCAAAAGCCTTTCTTTTTAAAATCATTTCAAGAAGTTAAAAGTTTCAACCAAAGGCCAGCCGGTTTCTCAGACTCTTCGGAACACCTGAAACGTGTGTGGAAGGAAGGCTTATGTTGCTGCTTTTCTACCGTGACGAGGTTGAACCAGATGGTGGGAAACCAGAGGGCCAGCTATAGGTCACCCCGTTGAACCAATGGAGAATGAATGGATGTTGACCAGTTGACCTCACGCTGCCTCCTTCCCAACACACGCACGCACTCACACTCACACACATGCACGCACCCACGCACGCACGCATGCACACACTCAGATCTCTGGAATTAGGGTTGAGTCTATTATTTCCAATGGGAGAAGTGAACATGGACACAGCTTCTGAACCATTCTTCAGCCCCATGGTCACTGGGGTCAGTACTTAGTTTAGACAGTTTTTGGTTTAGACTAGTCATTGGTTAGACCAGTCATTAGTCCTATACAACTACAACCTATCGCAAACCCTCACTCTAAACCTAACCTCCCACGGGGCAGCACACCTAAACCTAACCTTAACCCATGTCTAACCAATGACTATAGTCTAAACTAAGTATGCACCCCGATGGTCACTGAACTAAATATTTGACCTTAATTATTTTGTTCAGAGAGAGAGAGAGAGAGACAAATCAGGGACCTTTCTTTGTCCGAGCAGCACACTCTCGTGAGATCTATAGCGACAGAAAACTGCCACAGTTGAGACGACGGCGTGTATATATTTCTAAATCCACCATCTTTGTTTCCAGGTGTTGGACGAGCACTTCTTCCTGGTGAGGATGGACGACCTCTGTAACCTCTGTGACCCCCAGGGCGGCGGTGGTGAGGGGCGGAGCTTCCTGTGCCACAGGGACAGCCCGGGGATCTTCCCCACCCAGTGGTGCCTCAAGAACGGGGTCCCCCTCAGCCCCCCTCCAGGTGTGTGTGTGTGTGTGTGTGTGTGTGTGTGTGTGTGTGTGTGTGCGCACGTGCGCGGATTATAATTTTGTTTTCTTCCAAAAAGTGATTGTGAGCAGTGACGCTATATTAACTAACTTTGCTGGGGCGAGGCGTTGTGAGCTTGTAGATCGGCTAGTTTCATGTTTTATGTTTCCTACGTAATATGTGACATTTTGGCCAATTTGGTATTTTAAAGGTCCTTAAATTGTCACCTCACTGTCATCCCCCTGTCAAGTTTTAGGATGTACAATCCATCCTAAAACTTCAGCCACAGCAGGCGCTGCAACTCAACTACAAACTAACCCCTGGCGCACACTCCACTGTCTTATTATTATTTGGTGATTATCACTCACTACTATTACGACTTAGGAGCATAACTAAGTATTGTCTTGTCTTGTATTGTCCTCCTCCCAGGGTTCCAGGGCCAGGACTTTGACTGGGCCGACTACCTGAAACAGTGCGAGGCAGAGGCAGCTCCACAGCACTGCTTCCCCACGGTGAGTCACAGAAACCTTGTATCTCCATATTTGTTATTATGGTTATTTTTTCCCCCCTCCTTAAATTGTAAATCAGTGCCCGACTTCGTCATGCTGTTGCAAAAACAGCCAATGTACAGGCGTATAATTTGTCGCTGTGCGTTTTCTCTTGGACATCTGCAAATATTTGATTTTGTTTTTTGCAAAAGAGTTGTCAGTGTTTTTAAATAAATATTGAACCAATGAACAGTCAACCCTCCAATTCTCCCCTCAGGGCTGGCAGGTGGGTGGGCCGTGGGTGGGTATACGTTAGGGTTTCTACAACAACAACAAAAAGTATTAGAAAAGAAAAAAAGAAGGAACTGGTTGGAATAATGTGTTCCTTCCCTGCACACGCTATACGTCCAACCAGGGAAACTCCCCCCCTGTCAGGTGTAAAGGAGCAACTTGGACACTCAGGCATTGAAGGAAGCATGAGTTCAAGTCCGTTGCTCTCCCCTTGTCCCCCATATATGGGGACTAGGTTGGTCTCCCCTTGTCCCCCATATATGGGGACTAGGTTGGTGGAGGGTGTGTAGAGCCCAGGATCACATTAGATGATTGGAAAAATGGGTTACAAAATCATGGGATAAATAATATATAAAAAAATAATCTATTTTCTGATAACATGTGATGCCGCGCAACTTGACGTGTCAGCCAGGGAACCGGAAACGCTTTGCCCCACGCTACGAGTTGAAGCCGCCGTGCCACAAGCGTTCATTTCCAGCTGTTTTAAAACCCAGGAAGAGACGCCTTCTCTAGGCCGCCTCTTGTCGCGTATGTCTGGGTACACTGTGTGTGTGTGTGTGTGTGTGTGTGTGTGTGTGTGTGTGTGTGTGTGTGCGTGTGTGCGCGCTGCACAGTGAGAGTGAAGGAGTCATTTGAAGGAGACACTGCAGTCTGCACTGCAGACTGCTGGGCGTGCTTCTGGGCAAATCCTCTGTAAATCCTCTAGGTGTTATAATGCTGTATAAGTGCGTTCTAAATGTGGTTATATAACGCTTTATAGACCCAGCCTTAATATGAAGTCTTACCCAATCCTCCTGTGTGCAACTATTTTACCCATTTAGGCCTGACCTCAACATTTAAAAAAAATCTTCTAAATCCTCCAGTTTCCTGAAATAAATATGTTCACGATTTTTCAAAAATAGCTAAATTATAACATAATGTTTAAAACACTAAAAGGGGTTCCCACCCAAAATGGGTTAACCTAAGTTAACCGGCATTTATTTTATTTTGTATTGCCTGTCATTAACAAGTACATTGCAGGAAATTAGAGTTTTACCAACATGGCTATTAATAAATACATTGCAACCCCTCGTTTCCACTGGTGATGATGATGACTGCATGTCTCGCTGCATGGCTGGCTGACTGCCTGCAGAAATATGAAATATGTGGGCAGCTAATTAACTTTCATTGCCTCGTCGTGTTAACACTGTAGAATAAGTCGTGTTGTCTTTAATGATCTACTAACTATAAGACATAACTCGACACATTCAGCCGTCTGACGGAATGTTTTCATTGCTGATGTCAACATTTAACACAATAACACACATGCATGTCATCAGAAGTTTGTATAGAGCACCGAAGTCTGACGTCAATATCGGTAGAGGGCGCAAATCCACACATTCATGTACTTTTTATAGCTCTAAAAGTGAGCACCAGTACCTTAAACTGGACCCTGAAATTCACAGGAAGCCAGTACGTGCAGGGAGGCCAGGATCGTAGTGACGTGAGACCGCCTGCTGGTTCTGATAAGTGTGTGTTGTTGTGTTGTTTTCCTGCACAGGAGGAGGTCGAGCACGGCTTCAGAGAGGCCATGAAACTGGAGGCGGTCAACCCGCTGTCACCCGAGAATGTTCACGTGGCAACGGTGACCAGGGTCAAAGGTCAACACATTTGGCTCGGCCTAGAAGGTGAGAAGAAGAACATAAACCCGGGGTACCCGGGTTTATGTTATGTTATGTTATGTTATGGTACCCCGGGGCTCAGGGGTACCTTGATGACTACTTTAAACCCTCCTGATATTAAAAAAATACCTGAGCTCTGCTATTTAAAGAATATGTGTATATATTTCATACACATTATAAAAAAACAAATCGTATATGGGTGTCCCTGACGCTAAATCTTTTCAGATGGGGGGTCTGCTGCTATTTTTGAAAATCTATTTTGAATAAGATTTTAATTTATTAAACATAAATCTTCTTTTCTGGGGTGTCCCTGGCACAAAACCTTTTGAGATGGGGGGGGGGGGGGAGGTCTGCGGTGAAATACATACACAATTTGGGGGTCCCTGACATGAAAAGGTTTGAGAACCACTGATTTAAGTCTGAATGTCTGCCTCTGTGTTTTCCACTGATTTAAGTCCGAACTGAATGTCTGCCTCTGTGTTTTCCACTGATTTAAGTCCTGAACTGAATGTCTGCCTCTGTGTTTTCTCCAGGGCTGAAACAACCCATGCCGGAGGTGATCGTTCACGTGGACTCTCTGGACATCTTCCCCGTCAGCTGGTGTGAGACCAACGGCTACCCTCTGGTCTACCCCATCAAACCCTTAGGTACCAATAACTACCCTCTGGTCTACCCCATCAAACCCTTGGGTATATGCCGTACCAATAACCTACACAAAGGTTACACACTAGTGTCATATCCAGGGGGTGTTACTGTAGGGGTGTACTTGTACATCAGGCTGCCTCACACTACAGTCAGAAACAGCCCTATTGGCCTCACGGCTCGGCAAGGCCTACTACTACTTACTCGGTTTTGTTGTCCAAGTATCATAACTGCGACAACAAAACCTATTCCAGTCATTGCACTGGACTTCAAATGAACGCCACAAACGAACGCTATTCACGCCACACCTGAAGCGGTGCGTGACTTAACGCTTCTTCCCTCTCTTCTCTTCCAGCGGGGAAACAGAGGAAGGTCGCTGTCGTGCAGCCGGAGACACAGTGAGTTCTTCATTTTGTTTGGTCGGGGTCAGGGGGTCAGGGGTCAGTGCAGATGAATGAACACAAGACACGTGTAATACAGTGGTGTGTGAACTGGGGGCGCCAAAATGTTACTTAACGTCCAGCATTGTTTTCTCACTCAACCGTAAACAAACCAACACACACACAACACACTATACGTGTGCATGGGGTATAACTGCACATTTCTACAGTTACTATTTAATGATCTTTTTAATACCAATATTGGCCAAATTGTCAAATATGATATAAGAACGCAAACATGAAAATAGCAAATCTACAAGCTCACAATCATGTTGGAACATTATTTATTTGGGTGCATCACAGCCTAAAAAGTTTGGGTACCATTGGTGTAATTAAATACATATACACATGTGCACGTGTAAATATTCCGGATTTACAAAATCTACTTTCCATCCATAGTTAGTTAGTTAGTTAGTTTATTTATCTCAGTCATTTACAATACAGTTGAACATTCAGAATGAGGGTTTACACAATTACAGTTTGACTGAAAAGGTTTGGGCTGAAGCCGAAGCTTATTATGCCCACCTTATTAATGATTCAAATAATAAAAGGGAAAAAAAAGAACAGAAAAAAACAAGAACAATAGCAATGGGAAAACTGATTATCTGTAGTGCTGTGCTTCTTATAATATCAATGATAAACAGAAAATACATATTTGGCTTATATGCCTTATACTAGTTACGCCCACATACATTTAGCTTTTTTAAATCGTGCTTATATATTTGAAGTGGTTACTTCCAATAATTGATATTATTTATATATTATTTTTATTTATATAATTTTGTAATATCTAGTCGCTTCTCCCCCCCTCCCAAAAGAACAAAACCAAAACAAGGAGCAGTACAGATATTACAATATAACAACGATACAACATACAACATGACAGTGGAGAGGGATGGCTCGGCTACAGTAGTTCCATTTAGTGTCTTTAGAGTTTGAAGTCATTCCAGGTCCTAGAGCCCGCCCCTCTGAACTGACCCTCTGCCATTTTGCCTCCCGTAACGTTAACAGCAGAAACTCGCCCAAGTCTTCGTCGCCCGACTCCGTCAAGCAACACGTGTCCAGCCAATCAGAGACAGGTGAGTGACGTCACGTGACCCTCCTCTCTCCACTTTGAGGTTTAAGGTTCTACATCGGGCAGTTGTGGAAAGTAGCATACTGTAGGTACTGTTACCTGCTTAACCCATTCTGAACGGGAACCCATATTGGTGTTGGCATCATGTTATGCTTTAGCTATTGAAAAATAGCAGATCTACAAGCTCATAGCGCGCCACCGAGTGGCGCGCTACGAGCTTGTAGGTCTGCTATTTTTGAAAAATCGAAGAGCGACTGACATTTTTAGAATCTGATCTCAGGTCAGAATGGGTTAATCAGACCAGTGTGTGTCCAGTGGAAACCTCGTATGAATCTGATCTCAGGTCAGAATGGGTTAATCAGACCAGTGTGTGTCCAGTGGAAACCTTGTATGAATCTGATCTCAGGTCAGAATGGGTTCATCAGACCAGTGTGTGTCCAGTGGAAACCTTGTATGAATCTGATCTCAGGTCAGAATGGGTTAAAGTGCTTATACTTTACGGGAGCAATTACAAGACATTTTTACTTATACTCCACTACACTTCAGAGGCAACTATTGTACATTTTACTCCTAAAATAACCTAATTACTTGAAAACTTTAGTTACAAGTTACTTTGTAGAGTTTGATTATTATTAGAAAACGTAGATTACCCACTTCAGCCCTATTTTAAAAAAAAATGTATTGTATAAAAATATTTCAAATCAGCTATTTTCAAATGGCCGATTTCAATACATTTATTACAGATGATAAGTTGTGAAACGGGACATTCTGCATAATCACTAAAAGTAATTTTTACCAGACTTTTATTTCTTACGTTGCAGTATTGAGTAGTTCACCCCAAAAATCACAATTGCTTTAGTTTTTGTCTCGTTCCTGAGCCAATAACTTGATGACCAGGCCATCGGCCAATAGGAGACTCAGTAGGAGAGTCTTGATGACCAGGCCATCGGCCAATAGGAGACTCAGTAGGAGAGTCTTTGGGTCTCTTCGAGTTACCCGGTCATCACATTAAGGGTTTTGGCATATTGGCATTATTGAGACAAAAACTAAAATAAATACATACATTCGAGGCTTCATGGGGTGTGTATTGGATAGAAAATAAGTACTTTTTTGGGGGTGAAAACTACTCCTTTAAGTAAAACATATGAGTACCTGCACCACTGACACTGTGTCTATACTGACAGCTGTCTCTGTTGTTGTCGTTGTGTTATACTGACAGTTGTCTCTGTTGTTGTCGTCAGGGGAACGGGGGAACGGGAAGTACAGCTCCCCCCAGATCTACTTCAACCACCGCTGTTTCTCCGGACCGTACCTGAACAAGGGACGCATCGCTGAGCTGCCCCAGTTCATCGGCCCCGGGAACTGTGCCCTGGTGCTCAAAGAGGTAAGGGAACTGTGCCCTGGTGCTCAAAGAGGTAAGGGAACTGTGCCCTGGTGCTCAAAGAGGTAAGGGAACTGTGTCCTGGTGCTCAAAGAGGTAAGGGAACTGTGCCCTGGTGCTCAAAGAGGTAAGGGAACTGTGTCCTGGTGCTCAAAGAGGTAAGGGAACTGTGCCCTGGTGCTCAAAGAGGTAAGGCAGAATAGAAGGCTAGGTCAGATACTTATAAGAAAGAAGTTGAGAAAGCCCGGAGGGGCGAAACGTTGTTGTATTTAGGTTGAAATACAAAGGTGGTACAGGTGTTGACTCTGCTGATCATGTGTTGAACCGTACAGGTGTTGACTCTGTGTTTAATGGTACAGGTGTTGACTCTGTGTTGAACCGTACAGGTGTTGACTCTGTGTTGAATCGTACAGGTGTTGACTCTGCTGATCATGTGTTGAACCGTACAGGTGTTGACTCTGTGTTTAATGGTACAGGTGTTGACTCTGTGTTGAACCGTACAGGTGTTGACTCTGTGTTTAATGGTACAGGTGTTGACTCTGTGTTGAATCGTACAGGTGTTGATTCTGCTGATCATGTGTTGAACCGTACAGGTGTTGACTCTACTGATCATGTGTTGAATCGTACAGGTGTTGACTCTGTGTTGAATCGTACAGGTGTTGACTCTGCTGATCATGTGTTGAATCGTACAGGTGTTGACTCTGTGTTGAATCGTACAGGTGTTGACTCTGCTGATCATGTGTTGAACCGTACAGGTGTTGACTCTGTGTTTAATGGTACAGGTGTTGACTCTGTGTTGAACCGTACAGGTGTTGACTCTGTGTTTAATGGTACAGGTGTTGACTCTGTGTTGAATCGTACAGGTGTTGATTCTGCTGATCATGTGTTGAACCGTACAGGTGTTGACTCTACTGATCATGTGTTGAATCGTACAGGTGTTGACTCTGTGTTGAATCGTACAGGTGTTGACTCTGCTGATCATGTGTTGAATCGTACAGGTGTTGACTCTGTGTTGAATCGTACAGGTGTTGACTCTGCTGATCATGTGTTGAACCGTACAGGTGTTGACTCTGTGTTTAATGGTACAGGTGTTGACTCTGTGTTGAATCGTACAGGTGTTGACTCTGCTGATCATGTGTTGAACCGTACAGGTGTTGACTCTGCTGATCATGTGTTGAACCGTACAGGTGTTGACTCTGTGTTTAATGGTACAGGTGTTGACTCTGTGTTTAATGGTACAGGTGTTGACTCTGCTGATAATGTGTTTAATGGTACAGGTGTTGACTCTACTGATCATGTGTTTAACCGTACAGGTGTTGACTCTGCTGATCATATGTTTAACCGTACAGGTGTTGACTCTGCTGATCATGTGTTTAACCGTACAGGTGTTGACTCTGCTGATCATATGTTTAACCGTACAGGTGTTGACTCTGCTGATCATGTGTTTAACCGTACAGGTGTTGACTCTGCTGATCATATGTTTAATGGTACAGGTGTTGACTCTGCTGATCATATGTTTAATCATACAGGTGTTGACTCTGTGTTTAATGGTACAGGTGTTGACTCTGCTGATCAACTCGGCGTACAAGCCCAGCCGTGTGCTGAGAGAACTCCAGCTGGACCAGGAGGCTCGTTACCAGGGCAACGGGGAGACGCTCAAAGCCAAGTGAGGAGAAAGCACTTTTTTTTTTTACTGTATACAGTCCTTCAGCAGTGTTCTCATCTTTCTTGCATCGTCCGCCCTCTTCAAGAGGCAAGAAGATTATCTTCTTACTGCTTCCAAATCCTGATCTTTCCTGAAAAACGCCCCTACACTTGATCACACTACAGTGTCACTCAAAAGCATCAAAAGTAGCAGATCTGAAGCGTGAAATGCGGCGCAAACGACAGATAATCTTGGAGAAATAAAATATGGAGATAAGAGGTTTCTTCCCAAAAGGCAACGATATACACAAAAAACATTTTCATGAACACTTCCTGAATATTAAATAAATAGAGCTCCCTCCACATTGCTTCCTCGGGGCGACTGTGGCTCAGGAGGTATAGAGCAGGTCGTCCAATGATCCATGGGTCGGCGGTTCGAATCCCGGCTCCTCCTCCTGTCTACATGTCGAAGTGTCCTTGGGCAAAGACACTGAACCACAAATTGCTCCCGATGTGCTGGTTGGTACCTTGCATGGCTTCCGCCGCAATCGGTGTATGAATGTGTGTGTGTGAATGGGTGAATGTAATGCATAATCTATGTAAAGCGCCTTGGATAAAGGCGCTATATAAATGCACCATTTACCTCTCCTCTCTCTCTCCCGTGGTTCAGGTATAAAGGGAAGAGTTACCGGGCCACGGTGGAGGTGGTCCGCACGGCCGACCGCGTGGCCGACTTCTGCAGGAAGACCTGCATCAAGCTGGAGTGTTGCCCCAACCTGTTTGGACCCAAGATGGTGTTGGAGCACTGCTCGGAGAACTGCTCCGTCCTCACCAAGACCAAATACAGTAAGTTACTGTAGAACTGCTCCGTGCTCACCAAGACCAAATACAGTAAGTTACTGTAGAACTGCTCTGTCCTCACCAAGACCAAATACAGTAAGTTAGAACCCCGAGGTGGGGTTGGCGGAAGGGCCTTTCTGTGTGGAGTTTGCATGTTCTTCCCGTGTCCCCTAGGGTAGATACCCTCACAAAAAACATGCAGTAATCCTGGTCTCTAAACTGCCTCCCCCTGGCCAGCCGGGGCGCCTGATGGAGGGGAAAGGAACTGGATGGAATAACGTGTTCCTTCCACGCGCTACGTCCAACCAGGGAAACTCCCCCCTGTCAGGTGTAAAGGAGCAACTTGGACACTCAGGCATGAAGGGAGCATGAGTTCAAGTCCGTTGCTCTCCCCTTGTCTCCCATATATGGAGGTTGGCGGAGGGTGTGTAGAGCCCAGGATCACATTAGATAATTGACACAGGGGTGAAAAATGGGTTACCGAAACAGTTTAAATAAATACAAAAGTCTCAACTTTTCAAAAATTAAAAACAATTCCAACATTTTTCAAAAGTATTTCATAATCACAATCTTAAAAACAAATAATTCCCATATAAATAAATCGAAAATAAATGCTTAAGAAATAGTTAAAATCACAATCTGCTGTTTGTGTACGTCCTAGGCAAACATCTACTGTAATTTCTCTTTTGGCTCTTGCGCTAAAAGTCTGGGAATGAATATATACAAAGTAGATTCATGAACCACATGAGCATGTGGTGGGACGGTAACAGTATTCTGTTGCATTATGCATTCATGTAAATGTTGCCTGTTGGAAGATGCATACAGTATGTGTCCTGTTAATGATGCACTGCTAACCACTGAACCTGTCGGAGGGCCTTCACTTGGAGTCCTTCATTAATCCATTCTGGGTGGGAACCTCTTTTGGTGTTTCAAGCATCATGTTATACTTTAGCTATTGAAAGATAGCAGATCTACAAGCTCATAGCGCGGCACCGAGTGCCGCGCTACAAGCTTGTAGGTCTGCAATTGAAAAATAAGACATTCAAAAATGAAAAATCGTGAAAATGTGGCGCAAATCTTTGAATATATATTCTTTCAGAGCGAACGTTTTTAACTCATAACTGCTTCTGGTCACTGGAACAACATATTTTCAGATGGCGGCCAATTACATATATCATTTTTGAGTTCCTTGACATGAAATATTGAGAACCACTGACATAGAAACATGGGTTTTTCAGAAAACTGTCAGGATGTAGAAGAACATTTTTAGAATCTGATCTCAGGTCTAAATGGGTTAATGAGAACCTCTCTCCTCTTCCTCCAGCGTATTACTTTATTAACATTTATTATTATAATCTCCAGCGTATTACTACGGTAAGAAGAAGAGCAGGCGGGTGGGCCGCCCCCCCGGGGGCCACTCCAACCTGGAGGGGGGAGGGGTGAAGAGGAGGGGGCGGAGGAGGAAGAGGAGGAAGCAGCTGTTTGTCCACAAGAAGAGACGCTCCTCTGCGTCGTTGGACAACACACCCGCTGGCTCTCCACTGGTAACGCACGCACGTTACGCACACACGCATGTTACGCACGCACACACATTCTTGACTTACTCCACCCATTATGTACCTAGAAGGCCTCTGAGATCCTCATCCCAAGCCCTGCTGGTCGTTCCACCCACAAGGCTCTTGATTATTATTAATTATTTTTTACCAGTGCCATTTGTTCTGTTTTCATTATTCTTATTTGTATTGTTAATATTACTATTGTTACTATTGATATGTTTTGCTTTTATTGTTGTGAAGCACTTTGTGACTGATGTCTGTGAAATGTGCTCTATAAATATAATTTACTTACACACACACACACACACACACACACACACACACTGGTTAGTATTACTTGCGACGACATCAAGATTTTAGGACTGTATTGAAAAAAACCCAACACCTACAAATAGCCTCCTAAGGGCACGGTCACACGGCACTTTTATTCTACCTATGAGGACGCATTCTGGCCATTTATTTAAATGTGAATGGAGCGTTTTCAGAGACAACTGTATTGTACAGAACTAGAACTAGCACTAGTACGTACCGTATATTCACACAAACATTCGCCAGGCATGTTGTTTTCTTTATGCCTTCCATCCATCCATGTGTTGTGTTTGACACCACAGGGCAGCGGAGAGGAGGAAGACCTGGACGAGGACGACTCCCTGAGTGAGGATTCGGGGTCGGAGCTGCCGGACGACCTCCAGGACGACTCTGAATACTCCGTGGGTAAATCTCAGCCTCCGACGCCCTCGCCCTCGCCGCCCGCCACGCCCAGACCCACCCGCCGGCGGAGGAAGCCTCGCTCTCCCTCCTTCTCTGACGACGAGAACCGCCCGCCTTCGCCAAAGGTACCTACGTATACCACGTTACCTTTCTACCATGACCCGTGTGTGTGCTTTGCATCTTTTCTTTCCCCGCTCTGGTCATAAGTTTATTCCAAAAAAGACTCAAACTAATCTGTGATTAAATGTGTAATGTAGGCTGTAGGGATGTGTAAATGTGTCCAAAATG
This sequence comes from Protomyctophum bolini, assembly GCF_963924005.1. Classification (NCBI taxonomy): domain Eukaryota; kingdom Metazoa; phylum Chordata; class Actinopteri; order Myctophiformes; family Myctophidae; genus Protomyctophum; species Protomyctophum bolini. The sequence continues at coordinate 4,605,863 of NC_137863.1, read as the reverse complement.
AAAATCGATTTGTATAATTCAATATTAACGATTAATCGGGGGGAACTTAATAAAACAATTCTTCCCCCCAAGTCAAAAAAGTTTGGGAACCCCTGGTGTAGATGATTAACAATAATTTTAACTCTTGAGAGTTAATAAGGGTCCATTTGGTTACTAACTCCATCTTAGTAAGTCCCTGGACTTGGTCCCTGGACCAACACTGGTCCAGGGACCACTGGTGGTCCCTGGACCAGTGTTGAGCCAATTGATCACCATAGCAACCCCAGCCTAGGCCTGATTAGGTCAATTCCCAACACCTGCTAAATCCTCCAAACCTGTATCTTAAGAAAATCGATTATCGATTATTAATTTTCATAATCGATTTCGGGTCCTATTAACGATAATCGATTAATCGGACACATCCCTAGTAGGCTGGTAGGTGGACCACTCTACTATGTGTGACTAGAGCTAAGTATGTAGGTCGAAGAGGCAATTTGTTGTTGGTATCAGTTTCACAGTGCGCTGCTGCGCTAGACTGGAACTATAAGCTCCCAGTACTTACTGTACCACACAACTTGCCACGCCCAAGCCGTGCTACTCAATTCGCTGAGTTGGCGGTGCCGGGGATCGAACCCATGACCTTAAATTGTGCATTTAAAAGTATATAGCGCTTTTATTATTCAGTCTTGCTCAAGGACACTTTGTCACTAACTGATCACTGCCGCCCTGGTCACTCTGGTCAAAAGGCGAGTTCTCTACCGAATGAGCTACTGGGACACAATAGTAGCTCTAACGGCTTATGCACTACGCCGTGTCCTGACTGTCCTCCTGTGACTGTGTTGTTTATAGATCGCTAAAATAGAGGCTCCTCAGAAGCTGTGTTTGGACACCAGCCCCCTGGAGTGGACGGTCACGGACGTGGTGCGCTTCATCAGGACCACCGACTGTGCCCCGCTGGCACGGATCTTCTTAGATCAGGTAACAAGACTGACTGTGCCCCGCTGGCACGGATCTTCTTAGATCAGGTAACGAGAGCCCACCGCCCTGTGAGCTTGTAGATCTGCTATTTTTTGATGCACCACAACTGCACCTGCAACCAAGTATAATTATGTGCAATTTTTTGATTTTAACATTGGATATTCAAAAAATAGCAGATGTACAAGCTCACAGCGTGTCACTTCTGCTTCAATTTAATGGGCTTTAATGGGTTTAAGCTTAACATCTGGCTGCCTAGAACTAATGCTTTCCTCACAACTGTGGAAAGAGCATTGATGATCATAATTAGCATAATCGTAAATCGGCCATAAAAATGCCATATCGTATCAGAACGGTCTCAAAATAATACAGATTATTGAATCGGTTTTCACCAGGAAAATAAAATAGAAATTAAAAATGGAATCTACATTTAATTTGTGTCATTTAGTTGTGAAAACAGACAATTGGAAAAGAGTATATAGGCTATTTTTGGATTGATTGAATACTTTATTAACAGGCTTTGGACCAATAAGCCCCTATTGTTTCCATTGTGGTCCTCTGTATAATATCGGAATCGGTCAGAATCGGTTATCGGCAGATAATATGACCCTGCAGATAATCGGAGATCGGATCATATCTGTCATAATTTCATAATCGTTGCACCCCTAATAATAATAATCAAATTGATTTATTTATTTTATTTTATTTTCCAGGAGATCGATGGACAGGCCCTCCTCCTCCTCAACCTCCCCACCGTGCAGGAGTGCATGGACCTGAAGCTGGGCCCGGCCATCAAGCTGTGCCACCACATCGAGAGGGTGAAGCTGGCCTTCTATCAGCAGTTCGCCACATAGCCCACATCCAGAGGGTGAAGCTGGCCTTCTATCAGCAGTTCGCCACATAGCCCACATCCAGAGGGTGAAGCTGGCCTTCTATCAGCAGTTCGCCACATAGCCCACATCCAGAGGGTGAAGCTGGCCTTCTATCAGCAGTTCGCCACATAGCCCACATCCAGAGGGTGAAGCTGGCCTTCTATCAGCAGTTCGCCACATAGCCCACATCCAGAGGGTGAAGCTCATAGCGCGCCACCGAGTGGCGCGCTATGAGCTTGTACAGGTCTGCTATTTTTGAGAAGAAAATCGAAGAACGACTGACATAGAAACATAGCTTTTTTCCGAAAACTGTCCGGATGTATAGAAGACATTTTCAGGACCTGATCTCAGGTCAGAATGGGTTAATGTACGTCTGGAGAAGCCGGCCGAGAAACAGACCGGACCGTGTTGGCGCCTTCGCCGTTCTGCCGCCAGCCGCACGTTCTTTTGAACCCTGCGTTCCAGCACAGGAAGGGAGTGGGGGGTCCACAGGAAGGGGGGGAGGGAGGGGGTCCACGGCAGTGCGCCATGCGTGGACACGTGATGGATCGAAGGGGAGCCGGCGGTTTCTGTTCCTCATTCCAAGGGTGACAACATCAACAACAACCACATTGGGCTGTTCTTGTGTCTCATCTAGTGTTGTTTTCTAATTTCTACCCGCCTTGCGCTGTCTTGAAAGGAGAATAACGCTCGATTTTAAACATGTTTGTTGTGGTATATGACCCAGGGCAGCTGGGTGTGCGTGCGTGTGCGTGCGTGTGTGTGTGTGTGTGTGTTGTGGGAGAAATGCACTATACTTAACATCTTCCATAGTCTGGAACGTTTGTAAAAAAAAAGGCGAAGTGGTCCTTATAGAACATGGGATTTCAACGCTATACGAAGAGAATCGAAGTTGTGAAATGTAACATATACGATTATACGCGGCAGCATACGTATATATCCAAGAATGTTTATATAGAGGGTTCGTTGCATTATCGTTGTGCAGGCCATCTGTTAAGGTCCAGCCTATAACCTGCTTCCACAACACTGATCATCTAATCTAAATGCATTTACAGTGTTATAGCAACTCAATCCAAATAATAACCTCTCTAATTTCAAGCGAGTGTTTGTGTTTAACCATTTATTAATGGTTTGTATCACGTGAATAATACATGCTCTTAACTATACCAGAGTTGAGCGGTGTTCCCCCTTTAAGTAGAAAAAGACATATTTGAGAGTTGAGCGAACGTACGCAGTCTTTATGATAAGGGACCAGAAGGTTTCATATTTAGACCTGTAGTACTACTACTTAACCCATTTTGGGGCGGGAACCCCTTTTGGTGTTTTAAGCGTTACGTTATACTTTTAGCTATTGAAAAATAGCAGATCTACAAGCTCATAGCTACGAGCTTGTAGGTCTGCTATTTTTGAAAAGTCGTGAAATCGTGGCGCAAATCTTTGAATATATATTTCAGAGCGAACATTTTTAACTAAAAATATTGGCTTCTGGAACTACATATTTTGAGATGGGGGGGGGGGTCCGTGGCCCAATAGAGATAATTCTGGGGGTCCTTGACATGAAAAAGGTTGAGCACCACTGACGTAGAAACATGTGTTTTTCAGATTTTTTTTAATCGACCTCAGATGGGTTAACCCATTCTGACCGGGAACCCGTTTTGGTGATGGCATCATGTTATGCTTTAGCTATTGAAAAATAGCAGATCTACAAGCTCATAGCGCGCCACCGAGTGGCGCGCTACGAGCTTGTAGGTCTGCTATTTTTTGAAAAATCGAAGAATGACTGACATTTTTTAGAATCTGATCTCAGGTCAGAATGGGTTAATATCAGACCAGTGTGTGTCCTAGTGGAAACCTCGTATGAATCTGATCTCAGGTCAGAATGGGTTAAGAGCGGTTGACAATGCAAGGATCCTTTACAGCAAAGCACAAGTTGGAGCCATGTACTGAACAGTGGTATGCAAAAATGTATATAAAAGTGCATGTGTTTTGTATATAAGTGTACATATATCAAATCTCTTCTAGTGCAACAGGGTGATTATTAGATCGATTTTCTACCGAAGCAATTGGCCATCTCCTCCAGTGTTGTGTGTGTAGACTAGACTGTGTAGAGTGATGCTTGTTCCCAGTTTAAATCCTGGCACAGAACTACCGTCCAAAAGTGTCCTAACTGGAAGCAGTGGCGTGCACAGATAGACACTAGGGGGTGCTAGAGCACCCCTGCCCCTTTCCCTCTGGACAGCAATGTGCCCTTTTTGAGACAAAAACTAAAGAAAACGTGTTTTCATATTTTTTTTGTACAGTACAGTATGTGGACAATGGTGACATTGATCAATTCTTGATAAAAAAAAGCTTCTAATAATATATTATTTAGGCCCCAAAATCTATAAATCTCACACTATTAAGGCAACCGGCCGGTTCCACTTCCACATGCTGCACAAGGTGCCCTTTTTTTTTACTTGAGCACCTGCCCCTCTAAATGTCTGTGCACGCCACTGACTGGAAGTACAACATGTTGTGTACATGTTGTCTAGCTTATAGCTACATATGAGCTTTCCCGGTTTTATTTGGTTGACGGTCTGATTCCTTAAAGATTCCCTTTAATGATTTGTATATATTTGTTTTTTTTAAATATGTAAAATGTTGTCTTTCATTATAATTGTAAATCATATGTACTAACAGTATTGCCTGCATATTATTCTAGTGGTTCTCAAAACGAGGTCCAGGGACCCCCTCTGGGATACATAGCTTTGGACCCTTTAATACAGGTCTGTAACTCTTGAGTGTACAAATGGGTCCATTTGTGCACACGGTTCTGTTCCTGGTGGTCCATGGAATTAGAATGTTTGAGAACCACTACTGTAATTGTGTACCGTACCGTACCATGACTCGGACAGTGTGATAATTTAAATCCACTTCCGGGAAACGGTTCCAAAATGTGATGGAACCGACTCCGGTTCCTCAATGTTGGGTCCGGTTCTGGATCCATGATCCCCACCCTATAGCCCTGTAGCCCAGTGGTTTCCAAAGTGGGGTCCGGGGACCCCCAGGGGTACCTGAGGGAGTTCCAGGGGGTCCCCCAGCTAAATGATAGTTTGGAACCAAATGGACCCTTATGGGTCTGTAACTCTGAGTGTACAAATGGAACCAAATGCCATTTGTACACTCTCAGAGTTAAATTAACCTTGATTTTACAATATAAATTGGGGGTCCCAGAGATAGAAATGTCATTAAATGGAGGGGTCCGTATAGAGTAGACTAATACATGTCAAACTGGGGGTCCTTGAAATTAAACGGGTTGAGAATCTCTGCTAGAGCCGTACAAATCTTCTCTCATGACGGTCCCTGGCATATTTTAAAATGGGGGCTGTAGCCCTTCACTTCCATTTAGACACTTTCAGAGGTAGTTCTTTGTTGTCCAATGTCCAGCCTAGTGTGTAAAAAATAACTTGGGTATTTGCACAGCATAGGCCGGAACAATTTGCTTTGGGCGTAGATAGCCTGCCAGGGTATCTTCCAAATGGAGAAAAATATAAAATAAGTCAAATCTGCTTCATCATACTGTAGTTAGTCTCTCAAGACAGACTGTTGCTGTTTTCCCGAATATTTGACGATGGGATCCTCAGATTGTACTGTAGTTAGTTAGCATAATTCCAAAGGCTGAGTGCTTGTTTTTCAGGAGCCTGGCCTGGCCTGCTGCATCAGTGATTCTCAACCTGTGGGCCGGAGCCCACTGGTGGGCTGTCAGGGTATTGCAAGTGGGCCACCAAAGTATGATATTATACTTTTTTGTTTTGTTTTTAAACCTTGAACAATGTGTTTTCATGGTGATTCCTATGAATAAATTGGTTACTTGTGTCCCATGGGTCCTATAGCCGGAACACACTTGATTGATTCACCGTTAAAACAAACTGAAAATTCCATGATTTATCAAGTGGATCCTGATCCAGAAATGGTTGAGACTGAAGACATTTTAAAGCAGCTATATAGGCTGTATGAATTTTTCATATTATTCTCTTTTGTTTAATTAAAATAAAAAAAGCAAACAGATGTACTTAATACTGATCCAGCACATCACTGTCAGAATTCCCTTTCCTTTTTGTGGATTTACAGCAGAAGATTGTGATATTTGATTTTGTGTGAGAAAAGAAAAAAATGTTTACCGGTACTTTAATTGCTTGTTCCGTAATTCCATCTGGACACAAAGCGGGAATTACTTTTGATTTAATCTTTGTGAATTATTTAAAAGAAGAACACTGCAATAATAAAAAAAACAACGATATTAAAATGACAAGAGTTGTCCTATCATTCATTCATTCCGTCAGTCTGTAGTATGTACGTATTTTTATACTCCTACTATATAATTTTATGCAGAAATTAACTAGAAAAAGTTTCCTTCTGGGCACAGGTCTCCACCTGTGTGTGTGTGTGTGTGTCTGTGACTGTGTGTACTGTGAGACGCAACTTGGCCTGTTGTAGCGCCACCATGAGGCTGATTCGGCTTGGGAAGTTGCCATGTCTTCCTTCTCAGAATGCATTTCTTTCATGTGGATTTAAGGGATTCGATTTCCCAAAAGTTCTGATCTGACAGTGCCTGTTCCTCTCCGACGCTGATGTGCATCACTTCAATGTCCACAACTTCAGTTATGATATTTTTAGCGTGGTGACTTCTCCTTGCACCAGCCATCCAAATACACTTTCCAGTGCAACTTAAGCATTACACTTGTTTACAACAGGGTCCACCATGTTCAATTCATCAAAACATTTAGAGACGTACAAATAGACACTTCTATATTTATATAAATATTTCAATCAATAAAAATAAATAAAAAAATAGCTGGTCAAATGGCGCCATCATGTGGACAACCCAGGGCTAGGCAACTGCTCAATATGAGTGTCAAACCTGGAGTAAACACGTTTTTAATTCACTTCCTCTTCCTCAAACAACACTAAAACTCCACCCGTCTGTCTCCCAGCATACATTACACTGGTAGTGTAAATAGAGTACCTGCCTGAAGAAACGCCTGTTCATTCACCATTACACAACGGGAATATAAGTAGCATATTTAAAGTATTAAAGTTAATAGGCGTCGACGCAGGTATTAATTTCGTCCGTGGAATTGACGGTGGAATTGTTGTCCGCCGGAGACGAAGACAGGCAAGTTGAGACAACTGAACTGATCACTCTCTGGACGCCATTATAGCCTCATCGATCGGGTAAGTGTTTTAATCACTTTATACTGGAACTACTGTCTGTACAGTTTTTACAGTGTTTATACAATGACACAATCAATTGATTTGTTTTGCAAAACAAATCAATTGATTTGTTTTTGTTTTGCAAAACAATATATTAATCAACAACCCCCGCGGGGGGGGGGGGGGGGGGGAGGGGAAGAGAGAGAGAGAGGGAGAGAGTCACACTTCTTAACACAATGTAAAAACTACACAAATATTAGAGAGGAGTTCTTCCCAAAATTTTAAACAAATTTCCCAGAATTTCGAAGTATGACAGAAAGTAGACCTAGAATGCCTGTGATCATTTAATTATACTTCGTAAATTTTCATGTACTGTATGTAACAACAAGAGCCGTTCTAGGGCTAGACAGAAAGGGAAAGATTACCAGTCCTTCTGGGGGAACAGAAAGAATAATGTGCAGTTTTGGCTGCAAAATATGTCAATTCCTGTCACAGGAAAAGGGACAACCAGTAGGACACACATACAGTATGCCATGTTTTATTTTATGCACCACTTGCTTTATTTTATATTATTTTTATTTATTTTTCATGTCATTGATATTATGTTGTTATATGTTGTTGTTTGTCATATCTGTGATTGTGCTTTGGCAACACTTGTAAAACGTCATGCCAATAAAGCCTGTTGAATTGAATTGAATAGAGAGAGAGACTGAGAGAGAGAGAGAGAGAGAGACTCGCATACACATACGTGACACATGACATAGGCCACCAAATGAATGAATGAATCTCTTGAGTCTGCATGTTCTCATTTTAGTTTCGATTGTGCAATTTGTGCCTAGCCCTGGTCCAGGTTCCTAGCCCTGGTCCAGGTTCCTAGCCAGGGCCGGATAAACACCTCTGAGGGCCCCTGGGCACTGAAGATCGAAGGGCCCCCCTTCACGCACGGCGCACGCGCAACATTTTTGCTGTTTTGGAGCCGTTTTGGGGCAGTTTTATGCCGTTATATTGGAATATTTCCGGTCGCCTATTCTAGCACATTTCTTTGAGGGGCCCCTGGTGCCCAAGGGCCCCTGGGCACGTGCCCAAAGTGCCCATATGGTAGATCCGGCCCTGTTCCTAGCCCTGGTCCAGGTTCCTAGTCCTGGTCCAGTGCTTACAGCCAGTCTCTCTCTGACGCTCTGTGGAAGTCCCTTCCGCAGCCCTCTGGTGATATTCTCACTCCCGTGCGAGTGTTTACAATTCCCAGCAAATAAACAAAACGATGTAACTACTCACCGACACAAAGCCTGCTAGACCTTAAGGTAAAAGTCTATTCTCGTAGCTGGGAAGCATCTCAGGTCCCCAGCTTCCACAGGGCGTCAGAGAGAGAGACTCGCTGTAAGCGCTGGACCAGGGCTAGATTGTGCCTAGACTTCGTTGCGGTGGTAGGCTACCGGCCTACCGCACACCCAAAATATCTGTTCGTGAGCTTGTAGAACCTATAATTATGTGTGTGCGCACTGTGCGGTGCGCGCTACTTTATTCTGGACGAACCACTTTCCACTTGGACGTCGACAACGACTCAGTTTCCCCTGTATGAATATGATGATAATAATAATTATTATATTTATTACTGTATGAATATGAAAGACTATTGGCCCATTTAACATTGATTGGATGGCCACGGTGCCATTCTTTGCCTATAATGCCAAAAGGAAAAGGCATAGGCTATGCCAAAAGAATGCCTACCTGGGATTGTTTTAAATAGAACAAAAAGGGACAGTATGTGTCTCTGATGTCTTGGTAGCCTACAGTGGACAGTATGTGTCTCTGATGTCTTGGTAGCCTACAGTGGACAGTATGTGTCTCTGATGTCTTGGTAGCGTACAGTGGACAGTATGTGTCTCTGATGTCTTGGTAGCCTACAGTGGACAGTATGTGTCTCTGATGTCTTGGAAGCCTACAGTGGACAGTATGTGTCTCTGATGTCTTGGTAGCCTACAGTGGACAGTATGTGTCTCTGATGCCTTGGTAGCCTACAGTGGACAGTATGTGTCTCTGATGTCTTGGTAGCCTACAGTGGACAGTATGTGTCTCTGATGTCTTGGTAGCGTACAGTGGACAGTATGTGTCTCTGATGTCTTGGTAGCCTACAGTGGACAGTATGTGTCTCTGATGTCTTGGTAGCCTACAGTGGACAGTATGTCGTCTTCTCAACTTTTGAAGTTAGAAACCGGCTGTAACACAACACCACCCCTGCTCCGGCTGTGCGTGTGTGCGTGTGTGTGGGCGTGTGCGCACATTGTGTATATCCCTGTAACACCGAGCGTTACAATAATGCAACATATTTTAATTAATTAATTAATATATTTAATGTAGGTTTTTTTTTGTCACCTAAACGTCATCATTGATGTTCATTGCAATGCCATTGGTCATGATATTTGCATATAAATACCCCCCCCCCCCACAGAGGCTGAAATTCACACAAATTAAAAATCTCTGGACATCTCTGAAACATGTTATATTTATTATAGTGAAAGATGTAAATTATGAATTTATTATTATTATTTTAATAATTATTATAAATGTGCATAACATTTCCTCTGATAAGTCCTAGTAGTAAAAATTAGTTTTCTCTTAAAAAGTATCTATTTTTTTGCAAGTAGAAATGAATCCAGGCTTTACAGGGATATACAGCAAACATTGACTGTTGTCTGGTGTATTGTGACTATGTGATCTTGACAGGTTTAATACAGAGCAGAGATGAGTCTCCGTGAGGAGAGAGAGGAGGAGGGAGCTGACAAACATCTCCTCCACAGAGCAGAGATGAGTCAGTGTGAGGAGAGAGAGGAGGAGGGAGCTGACAAACATCTCGTCCACAGAGCAGAGATGAGTCAGTGTGAGGAGAGAGAGGAGGAGGGAGCTGACAAACATCTCGTCCACAGAGCAGAGTTGAGTCTCCGTGAGGAGAGAGAGGAGGAGGGAGCTGACAAACATCTCGTCCACAGAGCAGAGATGAGTCTCCGTGAGGAGAGAGAGGAGGAGGGAGCTGACAAACATCTCGTCCACAGAGCAGAGTCTCCACATACAAAGTATGTTAATCCTCCATTACTAGTATAAACCCCAGTGTTACATTATTATGTCCTGCTAAAGTATTTTAATCCTGCTATACATATTATTTTACTTAAACTGCACTGTTACATTATTATTTATTTTTCCTAATGAATAAAAAATGATGCTACTTACAATTTGGTGGGTGCTCCTGATATTTCTCCGGTTCTCCTATAGGCCTACATTTTTAAAGTTAGTGATGAAGCTTTAAAAGTAAACTAGAGCAACACAGCAGAGAATAGACTATAGTAATGTTGTCTCAACACAGCAGAGAACAGACTATAGTAATGTTGTCTCAACACAGCATAGAATAGACTATACTAATGTTGTCTCAACACAGCAGAGAATAGACTATAGTAATGTTGTCTCAACACAGCAGAGAACAGACTATAGTAATGTTGTCTCAACACAGCATAGAATAGACTATACTAATGTTGTCTCAACACAGCAGAGAATAGACTATAGTAATGTTGTCTCAACACAGCAGAGAATAGACTATAGTAATGTTGTCTCAACACAGCAGAGAATAGACTATAGTAATGTTGTCTCAACACAGCAGAGAATAGACTATAGTAATGTTGTCTCAACACAGCAGAGAATAGACTATAGTAATGTTGTCTCAACACCTCTCCAACACAGCAGAGAATAGACTATAGTAATGTTGTCTAAACACAGCAGAGAATAGACTATAGTAATGTTGTCTCAACACAGCAGAGAATAGACTATAGTAATGTTGTCTCAACACACAGCAGAGAATAGACTATAGTAATGTTGTCTCAACACAGCAGAGAACAGACTATAGTAATGTTGTCTCAACACACAGCAGAGAATAGACTATAGTAATGTTGTCTCAACACAGCAGAGAATAGACTATAGTAATGTTGTCTCAACACACAGCAGAGAATAGACTATAGTAATGTTGTCTCAACACCTCTCCAACACAGCAGAGAATAGACTATAGTAATGTTGTCTCAACACCTCCAACACAGCAGAGAATAGACTATAGTAATGTTGTCTCAACACCTCTCCAACACAGCAGAGAATAGACTATAGTAATGTTGTCTCAACACCTCTCCAACACAGCAGAGAATAGACTATAGTAATGTTGTCTCAACACCTCTCCAACACAGCAGAGAATAGACTATAGTAATGTTGTCTCAACACCTCTCCAACACAGCAGAGAATAGACTATAGTAATGTTGTCTCAACACAGCAGAGAATAGACTATAGTAATGTTGTCTCAACACAGCAGAGAATAGACTATAGTAATGTTGTCTCAACACCTCTCCAACACAGCAGAGAATAGACTATAGTAATGTTGTCTCAACACCTCTCCAACACAGCAGAGAATAGACTATAGTGATGTTGTCTCAACACCTCTCCAACACAGCAGAGAATAGACTATAGTAATGTTGTCTCAACACAGCAGAGAATAGACTATAGTAATGTTGTCTCAACACAGCAGAGAATAGACTATAGTAATGTTGTCTCAACACAGCAGAGAATAGACTATAGTAATGTTGTCTCAACACAGCAGAGAATAGACTATAGTAATGTTGTCTCAACACCTCTCCAACACAGCAGAGAATAGACTATAGTAATGTTGTCTAAACACAGCAGAGAATAGACTATAGTAATGTTGTCTCAACACAGCAGAGAATAGACTATAGTAATGTTGTCTCAACACACAGCAGAGAATAGACTATAGTAATGTTGTCTCAACACAGCAGAGAACAGACTATAGTAATGTTGTCTCAACACACAGCAGAGAATAGACTATAGTAATGTTGTCTCAACACAGCAGAGAATAGACTATAGTAATGTTGTCTCAACACACAGCAGAGAATAGACTATAGTAATGTTGTCTCAACACCTCTCCAACACAGCAGAGAATAGACTATAGTAATGTTGTCTCAACACCTCCAACACAGCAGAGAATAGACTATAGTAATGTTGTCTCAACACCTCTCCAACACAGCAGAGAATAGACTATAGTAATGTTGTCTCAACACCTCTCCAACACAGCAGAGAATAGACTATAGTAATGTTGTCTCAACACCTCTCCAACACAGCAGAGAATAGACTATAGTAATGTTGTCTCAACACAGCAGAGAATAGACTATAGTAATGTTGTCTCAACACAGCAGAGAATAGACTATAGTAATGTTGTCTCAACACCTCTCCAACACAGCAGAGAATAGACTATAGTAATGTTGTCTCAACACCTCTCCAACACAGCAGAGAATAGACTATAGTGATGTTGTCTCAACACCTCTCCAACACAGCAGAGAATAGACTATATAATGTTGTCTCAACACCTCTCCAACACAGCAGAGAATAGACTATATAATGTTGTCTCAACACCTCTCCAACACCACACCAAGCTTCAGAAGGACTTGGACAATGGCTTTCTTTACAGGGTACTGGGCTGAGATCCTCTGAGGTGAAGGAAGATTCTCAGACCAGCCCCTCTGACTAGACAATGTGTCTCACCCCACTAACCATCAAATTAGCACGGTGGCCAAACTTACATAGCCTAGTTATTATGAATATATATATATATATAGTGAAGATATGACACACACACACACACACACACACACACACACACACACACACACACACACACACACACACACACACACACACACAGGATAATTGGCAGTATAATCTGCATACACTATGCACTACACTTTATGAATGTGTGTAGATCAATCATTCAAAACCCACAACATACGGTAGAGGCTCTTTCTAGGGAAAACAAACAAAGAGGAAAGATATCACAATCCCTTACGATAAAAAATATATATACATTAAACTCAAAAGCTTCATCCCTTTCCACTGAGAAACACGTTAGCAACATTATCAACAAACTTGCAATTTCCTTACATCATAATAAAATAAATTATGCATGAGATGTTGACACAACAACACAAAGAAGCAGGACTTACAAAGAAACACAGCCAAGTTTTAAGCACGACTATTCACAGCTTCTTGTTTACAATCTGCAACCATCAACATGTATTCTATTCACAGCTTCTTGTTTACAATCTGCAACCATCAACATGTATTCTTAATCATCTTGACATAAACTCATGAAAGAATATATACTGCATCAACAATGTGCTTATGTGTGTATCTGAAAATCTACAATGAAAGTAAAGCATTTTTACATCAAGATCTCTTTAAATAAACCCCACAAACACAGTGTAACCCTTGACCCCCAGAAAATGGCACTCCTAAAGTAACCGTGCCACCTGGTGGATTTACATAGAACTGCAGGCATATTTGCCACTGGGCTACATGCAAGTACATAATAAATATTGTGTTCATGTCCACAGCGTTGTGACTGAGCAGAACCCTGGACTGAAGACACCCAGTCAAACCACACCTGGACTGAAGACACCCAGTCAAACCACACCTGGACTGAAGACACCCAGTCAAACCACACCTGGACTGAAGACACCCAGTCAAACCACACCTGGACTGAAGACACCCAGTCAAACCACACCTGGACTGAAGACACCCAGTCAAACCACACCTGGACTGAAGACACCCAGTCAAACCACACCTGGACAAGGTAAAATATGCTAATACATTGGATGTTCTAACTATTGTCTGTATCAACAATTATATTCAAGTGCAAATAATGAAGCTAAACAACTTTAAACTCTGGGAAAAAATCAACTGGTAGCCTATTGTGTTGTAAAATTGTGCCGTAAAGGTGTATAGTTATAATAAAACATACATTTTCTTCTCATTTCAGATGATTTGAATGATTATAAGGTCAGTTTGAAGGTCAGTTTGGACAGTCTTGATGGAGTGAAAAACCACATGACGGAAGAGTCTGGAGACTCAGTCACCAGCACCTACTCAGAGCTCTACATCACAGCAGGACAGAGTGAAGGGGTTAATAGCCAACATGAGGTGATACAGCTTGAGAGAACTTCCAACATGAAGACCTTCCATGACGATGCAATCGACTGCTGTAAAGTCTTTAAGATCATCCTCCCTGGCAGAGAGGAACCCAGCCAAACAGTTCTGACCAATGGCATCGCTGGCATCGGAAAAACATTCTCTGCACGCAAGTTTGCTCTGGACTGGGCAAGAGGTTTGGAGAATCAAGATATAGATCTCCTGGTTCCCTTTTCATTCCGGGAGCTGAACTTGGTCAGAGATAAGCAGTACAGTCTTCTCAACCTGATCCATGATTTCCACCCAACGTTAAAGAAGGTCACAGCAGAGCAGCTCGCTGCCTGGAAAGTTTGCTTCATCCTCGATGGCCTCGATGAAAGCAGGTCTCCGTTGGACTTCGACACAAATGAAATCATCTCTGATGTCACGGTGACATCATCGGTGGATGCTCTGTTGACGAACCTCATCAAGAGGAATCTGCTCCCCTCGGCCCTCCTCTGGATAACCACCAGACCCGCAGCAGCCAATCGGATCCCTCCTGCATGTGTTGACATGGTGACAGAAGTGCGAGGGTTCACAGACCCCCAGAAGGAGAAGTACTTCAGGAAGAGATTCAGTGAAGAGAAGCTGGCCGACAGAGTCCTCTCACACTTGAAGACATGGAGGAGCCTCCACATCATGTGTTACATCCCACTCTTCTGTTGGATCATTGCTACCGTTCTGCTGGACATGTTGAGGACACACACCACGATAGGACAGCTGCCCAAGACCCTGACTGAGATGTGCTGCCACTTCCTGTTGGTTCAGACAAACACGAAGAAGCAGAAGTATGACGGGACTCATGGTGTGAACAAGAAAGACAAAGAAAAGGGGACTCAACAGCAGCTCACTAAGACTGATAGGGATGTTCTTCTGAAGCTGGGCAAGCTGGCGTTTCAACACCTGAAGAAAAGTAGCATCGTGTTCGACCAAGAAGACCTGGAAGAGTGTGGTCTTGATGTGAAAGACGCCGCGCTGTACTCAGGAGTGTGCACACAGATCTTCAAAACAGAGAGTGTGCTGTTCCAGAAAACGGTCTACAGCTTTGTTCATCTGGTCATCCAGGAGTTTCTGGCTGCAGTCTACCTGTTCCACTGTTTCACACAGAAGAACATGGAGGTCCTGAAACCATTCGTTTACAACGACGACGACAGCGACGATGATGATGATTACGAGGATGACATCTCCCTCTCAGACTTCCTGGAAGCTGCCGTGAAAAAATCCCTGGAGAGTAAAAATGGCCACCTGGACCTCTTAGTCCGCTTCCTTCATGGCCTCTCACTGCAGTCCAACCAGAGTCTGTTAGGAGACCTGCTGGGTCACACAGAGAACAGTCCAGAGGAGATCCAGAAAGCCATCCAGAACCTGAAGGAGATGTTACGTGATGAAGATGTCTCTCCTGACAGATGTATCAACATCTTCCACTGTCTGATGGAGATGAATGACCACTCATTACATCGGGAGATCCAACAGTTCCTGAAGTCAGAGAACAGAACAGAGAAACTGTCTGAGACCCAGTGTTCAGCTCTGGCCGTCATGCTGCAGATGTCAGAGGAGGTTCTGGAGGAGTTGGACCTGGACAAATACAACGCATCAAAGGAGGGGCGAAGGAGACTGGTCCCAGCTGTGAGGAACTGCAGAAAGGCTCGGTTAGTAGTTAACACATTGACTTGACTGCCAATCACGTCATGTTACGTCGCATCGAATCCATCGCTTGACTGCCAAGCGCGCAGTATTGTGTCCTATGGTCTTTACAGTGGATTAGTATAGATGGCGCTCTTCATCAACGTACTGTATGAATGTTGCTAGGCAACAGATAAAACCAGAAATGAACCAGAAGTGAAAGTCTGCCTCCCGTCCACCTCAATTTAAACAGAAATGTGCTTTGGATAAAAGTGATACATAAATGCACCATTTACAATGACGCAGCATTTTATACAGCCGATTCCATGTTTTCCCGATCTCAACCCTGTCTGCATGCACAGGACTGCTTCAATGTCAACCCTGTCTGCATGCACAGGACTGCTTCAATGTCAACCCTGTCTGCATGCACAGGACTGCTTCAATGTTAACCCTGTCTGCACGCACAGGACTGCTTCAATGTCAACCCTGTCTGCATGCACAGGACTGCTTCAATGTCAACCCTGTCTGCATGCACAGGACTGCTTCAATGTCAACCCTGTCTGCATGCACAGGACTGCTTCAAAGTCAACCCTGTCTGCATGCACAGGACTGCTTCAATGTCAACCCTGTCTGCATGCACAGGACTGCTTCAAAGTCAACCCTGTCTGCATGCACAGGACTGCTTCAAAGTCAACCCTGTCTGCATGCAAAGGACTGCTTCAATGTCAACCCTGTCTGCATGCACAGGACTGCTTCAATGTCAACCCTGTCTGCATGCACAGGACTGCTTCAAAGTCAACCCTGTCTGCATGCACAGGACTGCTTCAAAGTCAACCCTGTCTGCATGCACAGGACTGCTTCAATGTCAACCCTGTCTGCATGCACAGGACTGCTTCAATGTCTTCACAATAAAAGCATGCAGCTTTCACAAGTTGGCCCATAATTAAGACAAGGAAAAGGATTAAGAATTCTGTGGCATTCCACAGCAATCTTTTCCAAAATGTAAAACAAATATATAATATGGAATTAATTTGGTTAATGGTAATGGAAAAATTGTAAAAGTTGTAACTTTATTAATCCCCATGTTATTCCCAATAGGAATAAAGTCTGTGGTTCTATGGCTATGGGCTGCGGCAATCATTTAGAAGAAAGAAAAAGGAAAATAACTAAAATTGTTCATTTTTTGGAACCATGAACTTTAGTTCAAAATATTGAATGATGAATTGAACTAGTTCATGGGGGGGGGGGGGGGGGGGGGGGGGGGGGGTCGCGAGACATGGCCAAAGCATCCCTGGGGGTCCCCGGCCAAAAAGGTTGAGAACCCCTGGTCTATTCCACAATACTGTTTATGTCTGGATAACTAGATAGGAGATGTTTTAGTTAACTTCCATGACAGTTAACTAGGTATCATTTGTTTTAACAATCTCTTATTTAATCTGCATTTACAGACTTGTTGGCTGTGATCTCAGTAAGACAGGTGTTGAAGCTGTGTCTTCAGCTCTCAGCTCTAATCCTTCCCATTTGAGAGAACTGGACCTCAGTAAAAACGACCTGCGGGACTCAGGACTAGTGGAGCTGCTCTGTGCTTCACTGAAGAGCCCACACTGTGGACTGGAAGTTCTAAAGTAAGATACATTTACCAATTTTATTTTGATCACTTCTGTTTTATTATGTACTGTATTATGTAAATATAATATGAATGCTGTGGTGAGAATGTATTAACCCATTTTGGGCGGGAACCCTTTTTGGTGTTAGCATTATGTTATGCTTTAGCTATTGAAAAATAGCAGATCTACAAGCTCATAGCACGCCACCGAGTGTCGCGCTACGAGCTTGTAGGTCTGCTATTTTTGAAAAATCGAAGAACGACTGACATAGAAACATAGCTTTTTGAGAAAGCTGTCGGGATGTAGAAGACATTTTTACAATCTGATCTCAGGTCAAAATAAGCTTGATGGTGAGACATGGTAGGCGAATAGCAGTGCACGCTATACAGTCTATTACAGTTCCTTTGATCCAACAAAAACTAAAGTCCGTCCGCTCCGGGCGGTCCAAAAGAAAACGTGAACGGGGTAGCCCTCAAGGCTTATCCTCCAACAAGGAACACGTTCGAAACGATCTCACCGGTAAGCGACGTCTTTATCCGACTTCCCGCACGCCGGCAACTGCTTCCAAACGGCCGATAATCCCACGGTACAGAACCACTCTCGTTGCTTCTCCCGATGCGCAGGCTGTCCTTAGTATTGGCTGCAGACACTATGCTTAAACATTATTCCATTCTAAAAGTTGTCTGGCGCCTGGAGCTCCTCTCTCAACCGTGCAGGCCTACACTGTGTTTATGCTTTTCCTCCTTCTCCCCCGTGTGTCACTTCCTCTTGAAGTAACCTTGGGTGGCGACACTAGTGGCGTGTCAATCACCCATGTGTCAGACCCGTTACCTTTTCCTCATGAATAGGAAACCTTATTTATTATCACATTCATTTCACATGTTACATTTCTCCTTAAATAAATAACACGTACAGAACAATAAAGCAGAATGACATAAATAATGTGCTTTTGTCACACAAGTTTTCTGAAATTATATGTTTAAATATGCAAATTAGGCATTATATGTGCTAATTTGCATACATTCCGGGACGATAAATCTGAAGATAAGATAAAGCCAGGTTCAAAAGTATGGTTTCATTTTGTAGACATATTAGAGACAAAGACAATTATCACTGTTTTATTGTGTACTGTATTATGTTAATATAATATGAATGCTGTGGTGAGAATGTATTAATAAGCTTGATATCATGGTAACCCAAGCCTATGTGCCTGAGTAGACGTTAAAATTACCCCAAACATGTTTCAAAGTGTAAAATCTCTTTAAGGCGAAGGTATCGGCTACTTCATCATATAACAGCGTTTCTCACAACGCGTTGAGGAGTTTGTAGATCTGCTATTTTTGTCTTGCGACCCGCTGTAGCTACGCCACAGTTATCAAGTTTCTTAACCCATTCTGACCTGAGATCAGATTCTAAAAATGTCTTCTACATCCTGACAGTTTTCATTCTGACCTGAGATCAGATTCTAAAAATGTCTTCTGCATCCTGACAGTTTTCATTCTGACCTGAGATCAGATTCTAAAAATGTCTTCTATGTCAGTTGCTCTTCGATTTAAAAAAAATAGCAGACCTACAAGCTCGTAGCGCGCCACTCGGTGGCGCGCTACGAGCTTGTAGATCTGCTATTTTTCAATAGCTAAAGCACGACACGATGCTAACACCAAAATGGGTTAATAATATGTCCACGACAAATCCGATATTTTATAATTATTAAAAAACGGCGAATTAAACATTTATTAATTCATTCATTAATTTATTTATGTATGTTTTAATCTGGTGTTTCAGACTGGCTAACTGCGGCCTGTCAGAGAGATGCTGTGAAGCTCTGGCCTCAGCTGTAAACTCTAATCCCTCCCTAAGAGAGTTGGACCTGAGCCTCAACGTGGTGAATGATTCAGTTCTGGAGAACTGCAAGTGAGTAGACTTGGGCTGTGTGTCCATGTTGGACAGTGCAGTGTTTCCCTTAACAGTGTATCTCTGACACAAAGGGCCCTATCTTGCGTCAGGGGCACTTTCTCCGTAATTTGGGGATTTAGCATTGTGTAAGAGGCGTTCCCCCATTAAATTAGCTCTCTTGTGCCACAGTCTAAATCCTTAAAACACCTCCGCTACCCGTTACATTATGCATAGGTGTGGTTTGGGCGTTACGCAACTTAAAACAATCAGTGTGCCAGGTACCATAATCCATTATACCTGGAGTGAACCTTATGGAAGAGCAACGCGTGCTGCCTTGGAATACATTTAAATTAGATACAGAGGGTTGTTGTGTGTGTTCACATTACGGGTGGTTTGAAGAGACGATTTCCGTTGTCCTAAACTTGTGTGCATAAGATAGCAAATATAGGGAAAGCGCATCAACACGCGTACAGACACGCCTCCAGCCGCACACATGTATAGTGGGTTGTGTGGCTGCAAGATAACGTTTACGCATAGTGGAAGCTCCTAAATGAGTAATTCACGTAAAGTGTTTAATGCTTGCGGGTAAGGCATGGGATACGATACAGCCCAAAGTCACAAATCATGAGAAGAACAACAACACAATGCAGTGCCTCAAAGGTATAAAAGGACAGTGGAGTGCTATAGGGGTTAAGGTGGAGTCTGAGGAGGTGATGAGATCCAAACTGGGCAGCAGTGAGTATGTCTGGATGAGCTGCAGGGCCAAGATAATGACAGGAGAAACACTGTAGTGTCAGCTAGTGGAGACGTTGTGTTAGACAGTTAGACATTGATGCATTGTTGTTCTACTTCCTACAGAGTGAAACACTGTAGTGTCAGCTAGTGGAGACGTTGTGTTAGACAGTTAGACATTGATGCATTGTTGTTCTACTTCCTACAGAGTGAAACACTGTAGTGTCAGCTAGTGGAGACGTTGTGTTAGACAGTTAGACATTGATGCATTGTTGTTCTACTTCCTACAGAGTGAAACACTGTAGTGTCAGCTAGTGGAGACGTTGTGTTAGACAGTCAGACATTGATGCATTGTTGTTCTACTTCATACAGAGTGAAACACTGTAGTGTCAGCTAGTGGAGACGTGTTAGACAGTTAGACATTGATGCATTGTTGTTCTACTTCCTACAGAGTGAAACATGGAGGAGAAGATTGGCTTACTAATCCTCAACTGAGTCAACTCATTACAAAACGTGAGTATCTGTGTCTGCATTAACATTTTATACACTGTATACTTGGTTGATGTTGTCCTGAAAACTCTTGTGCTCTCTACTCTCTGCTCTTGGCCTGGTCCTTAACACATCAAGATGAGGTCATGTGGTCTGACAGAAACAATGGGCCTCATTCACTAACCTGGTCGTAAACAACATGTATTTCGTCTATATTGGCATAAGTTCAGTTCTGACGTGCGATGCATGAAAGGTGGTGCAGAGCCGTGATGTGTGCAGATCACAGGTGGATCTCGTTTTGGTTTGACCGTGTCGGTCATTGGCATGGTTCCACGCTCTATTTAACACCATACAAGACAACCGGAAATATAAATCACACCTGTGTGAACTGAGCGGTGCAACTATACATTTACTGTTATAGTTACTGTACTGCACTGTGCTCTGTACTGTATTGTAGTGTACTGTGCTCTGTACTGTATTGTAGTGTACTGTGCTCTGTACTGTATTGTAGTGTACTGTGCTCTGTACTGTATTGTAGTGTACTGTGCTCTGTACTGTATTGTACTGCACTGTGCTCTGTACTGTATTGTAGTGTACTGTGCTCTGTACTGTATTGTAGTGTACTGTGCTCTGTACTGTACTTTGATTATTTTGGGGAAGGGAAGAGAGAGACAGACGGGTACACAGAGAGACAGACAGGTACACACAGACAGACAGGTACACACAGACAGACAGGTACACAGAGAGATTATTATCTCCAGATTATTGTGGGGGGTCCCCAGATGGCCAAATTGGCCAAAAATGTCAAATAGTGGAAAATATTGTGGAAATAGCAGATCTACAAGCTCACAATGCCTCAAACTAAATGGAATGCCTACAATTCAAAGTGCTTGTCAATGTTGATTATTTTGGGGGGTTCCTCCGTTCAAATATGATTATTTTGGGGGTCTCCAGTTCGAATATGATTATTTTGGGGGTCTCCAGTTCAAATATGATTATTTTGGGGGTCTCCAGTTCAAATATGATTATTTTGGGGCGTCTCCAGTTCAAATATGATTATTTTGGGGGGTCCTCAGTTCAAATATGATTATTTTGGGGGTCCTCAGTTCAAATATGATTATTTTGGGGGTCTCAAGTTCAAATAAAATCACACTGGAGAATGTCTCTGCCCAGGGGTGCAGAGACATTCTGCCCCCTGGTGGAGACTTTAAGACATTCTGCCCCCTGGTGGTTGGACAGTGACGATCTTCTTTATTACATTTGAATTGTATTGAGTCTTAATTTAGTCGACTAAGACTAGACTAAGACTAAATAATGTACAAATGACTGAAATAGGACTAAATCTGTATTAACACTGCAGTGAGTTTGTAGATCAGTCTGTGTGTGTGTGTGTGTGTGTGTGTGTGTGTGCGTGTGCGGGTGTGTGTGTCTGTGTGTGTGTGTGTGTGTGTGTGTGTGTGTGTGTGTGTGTGTGCGTGCATGTCGGTGTCAGTCAGTGAATGATGTATTTAATGTTTACTGTGTTGTTTTCTCATCAGATTTCCAGCGTCTCACACTGGACTCAAACACAGCACACTGTGACCTCTCTCTGTCTGAGGACAACAGGAAGGTCACATGGGGGTCACAGAGGTCAGGGGGTCAGCGTCCTCCTGATCACCCAGACAGGTTTGATGTCCGTGAACAAGTTCTGAGTTCACAGAGTGTGACTGGACGCTGTTCCTGGGAGGTAGAGTGCAGTGGATGGGTTCATATAGCAGTGGCTGACGGAACAATCAGCAGGAAAGGACGTGGTTATGACTGTTTCTTTGGAGGGAATGATAAGTCCTGGAGTCTGAACTGTAATGGTGTTCTTGGTTCCAGTTACTCTGTCTTCCACAACGGACAGAGGACTGTCCTCCCTGTCAGTCCCTCTAAAGGCTCCAACAGAGTATCCGTGTATGTGGACCGTCCCGCTGGGACTCTGTCCTTCTACACAGTGTGCTCTGACTCACTGAGACACCTGTACACCTTCCAGACCAGGTCCACTGGACCTCTCTATGCTGGGTTTGGGATCTGGTCCTCCTCCTCCTCCTCCTCCTCAGCGTGTCTGTGTGAGCAGTAAGTATAATGGACACACACACATTTAATTCCAGACCACGTCCACACACACACACGTAACACACACGTAACACACACACACACACACACACACACGTAACACACACACACACACACGTAACACACACACACGTAACACACACACGTAACCCACACACACGTAACACACACGTAACACACACACACACACACGTAACACACACACACACACACACACACACACGTAACACACACACACACACACACACACACGTAACACACACACACACACACACACACACGTAACACACACACACACACACGTAACACACACGTAACAGGTAACACACACACACACACACACACACACACGTAATTCCAGACCAGGTCCACTGGACCTCTCTATGCTGGGTTCTGGTTCTGGTCCTCCCTCTGCTCCTCCTCAGCGTGTCTGTGTGAGCAGTAAGTATAATGGACACACATTTAATTGTAGTCCTATTTTAGTCATTTGTACATTATTTAGTCTTAGTCTAGTCTTAGTCGACTAAATTAAGACTCAATACAATTAAAATGTAATAAAGAAGATCGTCACTGTCGGGTGAAGTGTTAGAGTCCAACCACCAGGGGGCAGAAAGAATGTCTTAAAGTCTCCACAGTGTGATTTAATTTCAACTGAGGACCCCCAAAATAATCATATTTGAACTGGGGACCCCCAAAATAATCATATTTGAACTGAGGACCCCCAAAATAATCATATTTGAACTGAGGACCCCCAAAATAATCATATTTGAACTGGGGACCCCCAAAATAATCATATTTGAACTGGGGACCCCCCATAATAATCATATTTGAACTGGGGACCTGCCATAATAATCATATTTGAATTGAGGACCCCCAAAATAATCATATTTATAAAATAATCATAGCTGTGTAGCGCATGCGCGAGCGTTCGGTGACGTCTGACAGCAGCTCGTCCAAAACCGACCACTTTTTAACATCTTTTAGCCTTACTTTTTACTTCATGTTAGTTTACTGCTATCATACGCACTTACTTTAACCCATTTTGGGCGGGAACCCATTTTGGTGTTGGCATCATGTCGTGCTTTAGCTATTGAAAAATAGCAGATCTACAAGCTCATAGCGCGCCACCGAGTGGCGCGCTACGAGCTTGTAGGTCTGCTATTTTTGAAAGAGCGAAGAGCAACTGACATAGAAGACATTTTTAGAATCTGATCTCAGGTCAGAATGGAAAACTGTCAGGATATAGAAGACATTTTTAGAATCTGATCTCAGGTCAGAATGGAAAACTGTCAGGATATAGAAGACATTTTTAGAATCTGATCTCAGGTCAGAATGGAAAACTGTCAGGATATAGAAGACATTTTTAGAATCTGATCTCAGGTCAGAATGGGTTAATAACAACGCTATCGGATGTACAGAGCACGAGCTGGAACAACATATTATTTTCAGATGGGGGTCGGCGGCCAATTACATATAATTGTTGGGGTCCTTGACATGAAATATTGAGCACCACTGATACAGAAACATATAGGTATTTCAGAAAACTGTCAGAATTTAGAAGACATTTTATACATTTCGACGTCAGGCCTAAATGGGTTAATTTTTTTAACAAGTTACAAGATAATGAGCTTTCCGGGCCATTTGAATCATTATAATTCATCCTCCAATGTTAATCTACAGATTAATGAGAACCTTTGTGAACCTGTACATATTTATTAATGAATTGAATTGAGGAAACCAAAAATAATCATATTTGAATTGAGGAACCCCGAAATAATAACACACACACACACACACACACACACACACACACACAGCATTGTCACTCAAAGTTGGAATCTATAATTTTATTGTGTGTGTGTGTGTGTGTGTGTGTGTGTGTGTGTGTGCGTGTGCGTGTGCGCGCGTCTCTAGACTCCATCATTCCAACATGGACACAGTGAGGACAGAACCCTCTAGACTCCATCATTCCAACATGGACATAGTGAGTACAGAACCCTCTAGACTCCATCATTCCAACATGGACACAGTGAGTACAGAACCCTCTAGACTCGGGGCACGGTGGCACAGTTGGTAGTGCTGTCGCCTCACAGCTAGAAGGTCCTGGGTTCGATTCCCGCTGGGGGCACTGTGGGTGCTGGCGACGTGTTTCCTCCTCCGCGTCATCAGTGCCCATACCCGAAGGCGGGGAGGGCGAAAGGGCCTTTCTGTGTGGAGTTTGCATGTTCTCCCCGTGTCCCCTAGGGTAGGTACCCTCACATGTTCTCCCCGTGTCCCCTAGGGTAGGTACCCTCACATGTTCTCCCTGTGTCCCCTAGGGTAGGTACCCTAACATGTTCTCCCCGTGTCCCCTAGGGTATACCTCACATGTTCTCCCCGTGTCCCCTAGGGTAGATACCCTCACAAAAACATGCAGTAATCCTGGTCTCTAAACTGCCTCCCCCTGGCCAGCCGGGGCGCCTGATGGAGGGGAAAGGAACTGGTTGGAATAACGTGTTCCTTCCACGCGCTACGTCCAACCAGGGAAACTCCCCCCTGTCAGGTGTAAAGGAGCAACTTGGACACTCAGGCATGAAGGGAGCATGAGTTAAGTCCGTTGCTCTCCCCAGGTTGGTGGAGGGTGTGTAGAGCCCAGGATCACAGTAGATGATTGGCACAGGGGTGAAAAATGGGTTACAAAATCGTGGGATGAAAAATATATTAAAAAAAAAAAAACCCTCTAGATTCCATCATTCCAACATGGACACAGTGAGGACAGAGCCCTCTAGACTCCATCATTCCAACATGGACACAGTGAGGACAGAACCCTCTAGACTCCATCATTCCAACATGGACACAGTGAGGACAGAACCCTCTAGACTCCATCATTCCAACATGGACATAGTGAGGACAGAACCCTCTAGACTCCATCATTCCAACATGGACATAGTGAGGACAGAACCCTCTAGACTCCATCATTCCAACATGGACACAGTGAAGACAGAACCCTCTAGACTCCATCATTCCAACATGGACATAGTGAGTACAGAACCCTCTAGACTCCATCATTCCAACATGGACATAGTGAGGACAGAACCCTCTAGACTCCATCATTCCAACATGGACATAGTGAGGACAGAACCCTCTAGACTCCATCATTCCAACATGGACACAGTGAGGACAGAACCCTCTAGACTCCATCATTCCAACATGGACATAATGAGGACAGAACCATCTCCTCTGCACAATAATCACAGTGACTGAACATCAGGAAAGACACTGATCATTTCCTGTCTGCTTTGTTGTGTCTTTCAGAGCCATTTTAGGCTAGGCCCTGCCCGAAAACGTCGGGTTGGGTCGGGTTCGGGCAGAAATTGACAACTCTACTGGCAACGCATGTTATAACATCGGCCAAAGAGTCAGGACTCAGCCAGCAGTCAGTTAGCAAGGATATTACATCTGTATGAGCTGACGCTGTGGAAAAGTCTTGGGTTCATCTTTGTCTAATTACTGATTTTATTTTCCCTTTCTCTATATTCTCTGTAGGGTACGATGCCTTTGCATGGCGAGATGGAAGAATGTCCTGTTACAGAGTCACTGTCCTCTCTGGAAGTTCATGCTGTTACAGATTCACTGTCCTCTCTGGAAGTTCATGCTGTTACAGATTCACTGTCCTCTCTGGAAGTTCATGCTGTTACAGAGTCACTGTCCTCTCTGGAAGTTCATGCTGTTACAGAGTCACTGTCCTCTCTGGAAGTTCATGCTGTTACAGAGTCACTGTCCTCTCTGGAAGTTCATGCTGTTACAGAGTCACTGTCCTCTCTGGAAGTTCATGCTGTTACAGATTCACTGTCCTCTCTGGAAGTTCATGCTGTTACAGATTCACTGTCCTCTCTGGAAGTTCATGCTGTTACAGAGTCACTGTCCTCTCTGGAAGTTCATGCTGTTACAGATTCACTGTCCTCTCTGGAAGTTCATGCTGTTACAGAGTCACTGTCCTCTCTGGAAGTTCATGCTGTTACAGAGTCACTGTCCTCTCTGGAAGTTCATGCTGTTACAGATTCACTGTCCTCTCTGGACATCCGAGATGAAACTGAGCTAAGTTCATGCTTCAGTGGTTTGAGGATAGAAGAATCCGTCTCCCTGCCTGGTTCTCACAGCTTACCGTCACTGAGCCAAATCCCACGTCTAGAGAACAAGAGCGTAAACGATGTCACACTACTACAGGACAATACACAGACATTTACACCCGACATCGTTCTTGTGGAGAACAAGGAACGCTACAGGTTCCACTGCACCCACGCTGGACTGTTCCAATGCAGCGTGACCGGCCTGGGGTTGAAGATGGAGACCGAGGGAGAGGTGACTTACGGGACAGTCCCGTGGCACCGGGGACTTCTGTCCCAGCTGAGCAAGAGGCCCGCGGGACCACTGTTTGACATCAAAGGTCCTCAGGGGTCCGTGTGTCAGTTGCAATTTCCACACTGTGAGATCCTCTCCACGGGTGGAGGCAAGTCCTTGTCTGTTGTCCACGTGGTGGATGATGACGGCGTTGAGCTGATCAAACCCCGTGTGGTCACAGAAACTCATGTTATCATAGATGTAACCGGGTTGTCTTTATTTGGTCTCATCATGGAGATGCTGTTCGGGCCCAGGCCTATCAAGGCACTGGTGGCACTGTTTTATAGCCCACCGATTGAGCATGATGATGACCCCATGTCAACGCTGAATGTACTGCTGCTACCCAACAATGTGGTGCTGAGTGACGTGAAGAAGGAAAGGAAGGAGATGCTCGGAGAAGAGAGTTACATCGAAAAGCCTCCCTGCGTACTAATCCCAAAGAAGACATATACCCTCTCCACCTCGCATCGGGATGATGCCGTCGTCATTGAACCACACAGAGCAGGCTTTGAAGTCGACGAATCGTGCTATCACAATTACATCTCCACGTTTCAAGTGACTTTAAAGAAAAGGATGAAGATGGTCGAGCTGCTTCTAAGGGACTGCGACACTGTCTGTGCGTGGGAAAGCTGCGTTGACTTTTCAGCTTCTGCTGTGAGACGACAACAGAGCCAACGCGTTCAGCGCACAGCGAGTCTCGCGGCAGAAGACACCCTCTCACCCAAATACGGTGAAATGGCACAGATTAACAATTCAAATATACACACCTAGAAAACACCCGATCTCACTCTCCCTCTCCCTCACGCGGTGAAATAGCAATCTGTCGCGGTCAAAACAGTAGTAGTGTAACATGTAGGGATTGTGGGGGTTTATGTAGGGACTTAAACGGTAGTAGTGTAACATGTAGGGATTGTGGGGGTTTATGTATAAAACAGTAGTAGTGTAACATGTAGGGATTGTGGGGGTTTATGTAGGGACTTAAACAGTAGTAGTGTAACTTGTGGGGGTTTATGTAGGGACTTAAACAGTAGTAGTGTAACATGTAGGGATTGTGGGGGTTTATGTCGGGACTTGCCAGTCCGTGCTATTTCACCGCGGTGAGATGGGCCTCGATGGTTCGTTTCTGTTCATAATTTGAACACTTTTATTTCTTGCAGCACAATCTACAGGAGCGGCTGCTTCCATACCAGCACAATCTACAGGAGCGGCTGCTTCCATACCAGGTGAGTCTCTAGCTTGTAGATCTGTTGTTACTTCCATACCAGGTGAGTCTCTAGCTTGTAGATCTGTTGTTACTTCCATACCAGGTGAGTCTCTAGTTTGTAGATCTGTTGTTACTTCCATACCAGGTGAGTCTCTAGCTTGTAGATCTGTTGTTACTTCCATACCAGGTGAGTCTCTAGCTTGTAGATCTGTTGTTACTTTGGATGTTTTAGCGTGACGCTGTAGTGAAGTTGGACGTTAATTCATGAACAAACACGTTTAAATAAGGAGATAAGATATAAGAGATTTCTGCAGCAACGATCTATAACGATATCTATAACGCACACACACTGTGTGTGTGTGTGTATAATATATATATATATATATATATATATATATATATATATATATATACTACCAGCACAAACTGTATCACTTTATTGCAATTTTTAGAATAAGAATTGTTAGCTCCTATATGGCACTTTCCATTTTAAAACAATGTCAAATGAAAACCAACAACTCAACGTTCAATCCTCCTTAACTTCAGCGAAACACTTTGTGGACCAACATCGGCGTTTCCTGGTCGACAGGGTGAGGAACGTGGGTCCCATCCTAGATGTACTCTTTGAGAAGGACATCCTAGACAATGAGGGCTACAGCAATGTGATGTCCAATCCCACCACTCAGGACAAGATGAGGGCAATCTATGCTCTCCTGACCTCCAGCAGAGCCAGAGACACTTTGCACAAAGCTCTCCAGGAATACGAGCGTTCTCTCCTTGAAGATCTGTAAGTCATTTGCATTTAATTAACCCATTTTGGGGCGGGGGCGGGAACCCCTTGTGGTGTTTTAAAGCATTATGTTACTGTATACTTTAGCTGTTGAAAAATGGCAGATCTACAAGCTACGAACTTGTAGGTCTTTTTTGAAAAATCGTGAGAATGTGCCTCGAATCTTTGAATATATATTATTACAGAGTGAACATTTTAACTTCTGGGGAGGTCCCTGGAACAACATATTATTTTCAGATGGGGGTCGATGGCCAATTACATATAATTTTTGGGGTCCTTGACATGAAATATTGAGCACCACTGATACAGAAACATATAGGTATTTCAGAAGTTACAAGAGAATGGAGCTTTTCGGGCCGTGTTATTTGAATCATTATAATTCATCCTCTTGATTCCCAAGAGCCCCACACTTTCATTACAATGTTAATCTACAGATTGATGAGAACCTTTGTGAACCTGTACATATTTATTAATGTACGATCAGCCCTTAAAACAAGGCTCCAGACTTCCCAAAACAAACTGGTCAGGCTACTACTTGGCCTCACTCCCCGAACCCACCTCACCCCTGTCCACTTTGACAGGCTGGAATGGCTTTGGGTTGATGACAGAGTAGAGCATCTTGCAATGGGTCTGGTCCACAAGATTCACAACACCACTAAGATACCCATGTACCTGTCTAAATACTTCACCAAGATACCCATGTACCTGTCTAAATACTTCACTAAGATACCCATGTACCTGTCTAAATACTTCACTAAGATACCCATGTACCTGTCTAAATACTTCACCAAGATACCCATGTACCTGTCTAAATACTTACTTAATGTAAACTAAGTCCACACCCACAACACCAGAGGGAGTTCAACAAACCATGTGCAACCCAGATTCGGCACAAACAAGGGATTCAATTATTTTCGCTCCTATGCCACCAAAATGTGGAACGCCCTACCAACAGTCATTAAGACATGCGAATCCCTTGACTCCTTCAAAACTGCCTTCAAAGGGCACCTACCGACGGCTGCAATTTGAAACTGGCCCCCGTAAAATCTGAATGTGTGTTTCTGCACAGATATGGTTATTCACAGCAGCGGTGTTGTTCTTCTTCTCCTGTTAGGAAGTAAGTGATGCTGTTGATGGACCAGGAGTGCTGTGCTTCCCTGTGTGGCCACCAGATGTCCCCCTTCGCCGTGGCGTCCATATTGCCTGTGTCTCAGCCTTTGTCCCGTGCTTGTTCAGGGGATTTGGGTGGGGGGGACGGACGGACGCACGCACATTGTGATTGGCCGGAATGAGATGGTGTACAGTATGACGACGAGAGCACCCCTCACTTCACACAGGTGTGATTTTTATTGCTCTGTAAAGCTCTGAAAAGTCATGAAAAGTGCTGTACAAATACATGTATGTAAATGTAATGTAATGTAGATCATTATTAAATATCACTGTCGGATGCATTCATGGATGTTTGATTTGTGACATTTCACACAAACTGTAACTCACAATAATGCCAAATAAAGTGATTTTACAGGACTGGACTTGGACTAGACTAGAAGTTAATGGTGTGCATTGTGTAACGATATGAACAAATTAAAATAAATTATAAACAAATCCCAAATGTTTATAAACAAATCCCAAATGTTTATAAACGAATACCAAAATGTTTATAAACAAATCCCAAATGTCTATAAACAAATGTCAAAATGTTTATAAACAAATCACAAATGTTTATAAACAAATGCCAAAAATGTTTATAAACAAATACCAAAATGTTTATAAACAAATCCCAAATGTCTATAAATAAATACCAAAATGTTTATAAACAAATCCCAAATGTCTATAAATAAATACCAAAATGTTTATAAACAAATCCCAAATGTCTATAAACAAATATATAAATGTTTATAAACAAATATCTAAATGTTTATAAACAAATCCCAAATGTTAATAAACAAATCCCAAATGTTTATAAACAAATCCCAAATGTTTATAAACAAATATCAAAATTACAGTAAACAAATCCACAATGTAGGTAAACAAATCACAAACCCTGAAATGTTTGTAAACAAACCCGGCAATGTTTTGTAAACACATCCTTGAACGTTGGTGGTGATAACGCGTCCAGGACATGCCTCAGACTTCTCCTCAGGAGACTTGGGTCAGATCTGAAGCCATTTTATTTGGCGTTAGGAACCCGTTGTGACAGCATGCCCTTGCTGACGTCCACGATACCCCATCTGAAGATATTTAAGGCCCTATTTTGAAAGAAAAACATTTTTGAATAGTTCAACTAGCCGATTTACAAGATCACGTGTGGATGTAGCGGCCAAACTTTTTTGACAAATTAATTTAATTCAAACGCGCACGACACATGCACATCCACGACATGCACGCGCGCATGTGTCCTCTTTTTGGTAATTCAGAATATATTATGCCTAAACTATAGTCCTTCATTCAGTCTCTCCATTTTTCCTGTGACCATTTTCCAATATTGGTCTTCCACTGCATCCATCCCTATGATGGGTACATCTGCTATGGGCATAATTAAATGGGCATTCCTTTTGCTTTCAAGTCCCTCCTTATCTTTTTCTGTTTGGCGCTTTAATCATAGAAGAGCTCAACTTGGGTGTTTCCAATAAATGGACATATAACTGGCAGGTTAAGTGCTTTTTATATTTGTACTTGGGCTGTCTGCTGTCATGAAAGTTTATAGTTAGAGAAATTCAAAATCCAGCCGCCTGCTGTCCAGCGGCGAGCCTCTCCCACCCCTCACTGGGGGAAATTCTGGGAGGAAAAACAGAAACGGGGTGAGTTGTCCTGTTACCTCCCAGAGTGCCTTTGGGGTTGACGTCAATCACGTGACAGTGCGTCTGTCAACATGAGTGGCCACCGCTTGACCAATAGCATCCTCATGATCCTCCCACTGTAGAGGAAGAAAAAAAATCCCCCAGCTGGAAGTACGCGATGCTCCAACAGCTGGAAAAAAAATGCCCATATTCCACTTTGTACATGTTGACTGTTATGTCACACCGAGAGGACCGTGGCGTCGGAGCTGAACCCTGAACACCTTTCGCGCGTCGGTCGTTGCATTGCGGCCGAGGAGGAGCTAGAGGTTCCCAAGCGGCGGCGGCGGCAGACAGCCAGGCTGTAATGGAAGAATCTAGGTTGGTTGTTGTTGGTGGAACATTATTAGCTATTAACGGCTAGCTAAAGCTAGCTAGCCTGTGGTGTTAGCCAGCGCGAGCGATAGGTAGGTAGTCGCAGAGATCGCCTGACGTTAAAAATAAATACGTCAACAGATGTTCTCCTTCCTCCTCGCGTGTTAAAACGGACCCCTCCCCCCCTAGATAAATGGACTTTTAACAAAGCAGGCTTGTGTTAGAATATCATAAACAAACAATGCTACAGTGAATGAATCTCCGGCGGGTCGGGTCGTCTCTCCGGAGGCTATTCAGCAGCTCATGCGGAGGAGGATATAATCAGGATGACCCTACAGCTGCAGCACAGCAGCAGCAGTAACGGGAGCTTCACCACGGTTCGTTTTAGTATTATTATTATTATAATAACAGCTGCCAGTGCTTCGTTTGTTGCATCAAAGTGTGCAAGCAGCAGCAGCTACTCTACGTGTTGTTGTTCTGGTCACGGCTCCGTGTCAGGAGGACAGTGTCACCCTGCTGCTGTTGAACCCCGACGAGGAGAGGAGGCGTCAAGTTTAGTGTGTTAAAAACTCAGTTCAACATCCTCTTCCTCATATCAGGGCTTTGACTTTGCTTTACTGTCTGGCTGGGCTGCTCCGCTCCTCCAATGTGCGTTATTTATTAACATGTGTAAAGACGGCCTCAAGTCAGTCGTGGATGTGGGGAATTGTTAAGAAGCGGATGAGTTTGCAAACAGACCAGCGGGATGTTGATGGTTCATTGCCATCTGTCACTGAGGAAGACCTTCCTGCTTTTAAATGGGTCCATCACCACCAGCTGACCAAAACAGCTGCAGGAGGACTGACTGACTGACATCTGTCTGTGTGCCACAGCGCAAACAAACAAACACATCCACTTAGCCTAGTGTTTATAACCTTCATCATCCACTGGACTGGCCTCTTCAGTCAGTGACCCCTACCTCCATCATCATCATCATGTCTGTGAGCGGGCTGTCTGGGGGCAACGTGGCCGGCGCTGGGCCCGCCGCCGCCGCCGTCTTCTCCACCAACGTGTCGGCCACCGCCGACCCCGACCGCGGCTGCAAGAATGGCGCCCTGATGAACTCCTTCGGCATCTTCCTGCAGGGGCTGCTCGCCCTGCTGGCCTTCAGTACGCTGATGTGTGAGTATTATTGGTGCATTCAGTACACTTTGATTGATGTGTGTGTTATTAGTGTCTACTCTTCAGTACACTGGTGCATTTATATAACGCCTCGGTGCATTAATACAGCGCCTTTATCCAAGGCACTTAAGTTTACATTAGATTGTGCATTACATTCACCCATTCACACACCGATGCCAGAGGAAACCATGCAAGGCACCACCAACCAACCAACTAACCACATCGGGAGCAATTACGGGTTCAGTCAGTGTCTTGCTCAAGGACACTTCCACACTAACTCTGGGGGAGCCCACAGGGTTCACTCTAACCCACTGAGCCACTGCCACCCATGTGTGAGTAAACTGAGTATTATTATTTCTTGTGTCTTCAGTACACTGATGTGTGAGTGGCCCAGGTGCTAGAGTCAGTGGAACAGATGGGAACCATCTGACTGGAAGGTTCCCTCCCAGTTCCATCCCTGTGGACTGGGCTGGCTCCCCCGGAGTTAAGTGTCGAAGTGTCCTTGAGACTCAACTGCTTACAAAGCTTATGAAGTCAGCCAGCCCAGTACCATGCTTTCACATTCCCAATGCATTCTTACGGATGCAGTACTGTGCATGTGGACATGGGGTTGACTGACTGGACTAGTACATTTTATTTAAGCCTGATTTAAGCAGTTGTTGTCTTGTTTCAGCCCTATCTAAAAATGTTACGTGCAAGAGAGTTTATCACCTGTAGCTCGGTTCTGATACCTTTGACTTTTTCTAAACGATACTCTACGATACACTGTTTTTGTACAGCTCAACCCCCCCGATGTGTTCATTTTACCGGTAGTACTATCTACAGTTCAGTGAGTTCACTGGTGTGTGACTGAGTATAGTGAAGACTGCAAGCCAGCCGTGTGTGTGTGTGTGTGTGTGTGTGTGTGAACTCTTTGCAAATAGTACACAGTGGTATGATTATACAATGATGCTAAAAAGGCCTGAGGTCTTTGCCTTGTTTCCATTGTGGTCCTTGTATGCAGCTGACACTTGTGTCCTAAATAAGTAAAAATCACACCCGTGTGAAGGGAGCGGCGCCTTGCTTTCATCACAATGATGAGGGACTTGGCTCTCCTATGCATATAGCTCTACAGACAGACAGACACAAAGCTGCGCATTTTCATCGTGATGATGAGAACATTCAAACTAAGTAATCGTTTCCGTGGTCATATTATGGACAGACATATAAAGCATCAGTGATCGTTTGCCTGGGACTGTCTGCATTCTACCCCCCCAAAAAATATGTCGACGATCGGTCTGAGTCTGTATTCTGTAACATGCCTTTGTGTTACACACTGGTGTGTGTGTGTGTGTGTGTGTGTGTGTGTGTGTGTGTGTGTGTGTACTGTACAGTACACGGAACACACCACGTGCGTGTGAATACATGTCGGCCCTGGTACAGTTACAGTACACTGATGTTATTTAAATGTCTGTACAGTGACATGTGAGCACATGCTCATTCACTGCACTGATGTGTGATTACATGCCTTCTATACGCTACTATGTCAGTGAGTACATCGTTGCTGTTGGGCAGAAACCTTATCTCCATTTTCTAACAACTTTATGTGCGTTATTTAGTTTTTGTTACGTTTTTTTTCTCTCGTAAATTAACGCCTACAGCGAGCGACACGCAAAAGCGTCAGAAGTGGAAGATCGACGTCAAGCTGCTCAACGCTCTGCTACTTTTGATGGTTACGTGAATTAATTTGAATCCTGACGAGTAACAGTTTTGGACATTATTAACCCATTTTGACCTGAGATCAGATTCTAAAAAGTCTTCTACATCCTGACAGTTTTCTGAAAAAGCTACGTTTCTGTGTCTACAAGCTCGTAGCGCGCCACTCGGTGGCACGCTACGAGCTTGTAGATCTGCTATTTTTCAATAGCTAAATTATAACATAATGCTAACACCAAAAGGGGTTCCCAACTTCCCCCCCCTAGAATGGGTTAAGACTTAAGAAGTTCCCACCCGACACGACAGACGACATACTGCCAGTACTCTCATCATGTGAGACGGGGGAGCCAGCCCAGCTGTCCTATTATCAGACACTTAGGTGCTGACCGAGAGAAAGTGGACAATGATCCAATCACAGCTCCTGGGTTAATCAATGACGCCAGGGCAATATTATTGATCCAATTCGTTTGTTTTTGCTTCGAATATTCATTGTGTTCCTTCCTTCTATCCCCAACCCGTAGACAATTGAGTGATTAAGCTGATTTGCCTTTGGCAAATGACACAATGTGTGTAAATCATGCTCTTTAGCGTTTATGAACCATTACACTCAAACTAGTAGAGCAGCTTTTGATGGATTGGACACTTATTAACAGTTTGCAAAATGGTACAGTCAGTGGTACAATTTTACAACGGCGCTAAAAGGCGAGAGATTAAAATGGGGTGCATTTTGCATCCCAAAACGCAGTTTATAGATAAGGGACGCAATAAAACAACGACCTCTGCATCCACGGGATGCACTACTGTACTACTGTGCTGTTTTTTATTCTAGTTTATTTTGCTAGCTTTAGTTATAATAATGATTTATTCTTCTGTTTTCTACATGAATATTATAAGCACATTATAACCATATAGATTAAATGAATCTGAGTTAAATGCTGTAATTTGTAAAAATGGCAAAATATGACTCCTATACATCGTTGAAGTGGGACTCATAAAATGTCCCTGGAACTCATCTAAAAGACCATCCCTGCATCCCGGGACTCATTACATTGAAAACCTATTTACTATCACTGAAAAGGAGAACACAAACCTATTTACTATCACTGAAAAGGAGAACACAAAAAGTCCTTGTTTCCACTGTGGTTTCCTGCTTCAAAGCCAGTGTTTTTAGCACTGCCCAGAACCTCAGTGTCCTTAGTTGTCTGGTGGTGGTCCAGTATACTTCAGTGTCACGGTTAAGAGTTAGAGCCTTCAGCCTAACCTCCCCAGCACCAGGGAAGGAATGTACAGCTGCATGGGGCTGGGAGGTTCTGCATGCCGTGCCCCGAGTCTCGAAGCCAGGCAGCAGTGTTGTTCAGTTGGGGCTGGGAGGGTTCTGCATGCCGTGACCTGGGCCTCGAAGGCCAGGCAGGCAGTGGTGTTTTCAGCTGGGGCTGGGTGGGTTCTGCATGCTGTGGCCCGAGACCTCCAGGCCAGGCAGCAGTGTTAAGCTGGGGCTGGGTTCTGCATGCCGTGGCCCGAGCCTCCAGGCCAGGCAGGCAGTGGTGTTTTCGTCAAACAAAAACTATGACACAAAATGTTCGTCGACTACCTTTTCTTTCCTCCTCCTCCTCCTCCTCTGTCTGTCTTTGCCTGCATCAAATATCCCCAACATCCAAATGCATGCCAAGCGGCTGACGGGGGTGTCTGTGTGTGTCTGTCTGTCTGTCCTCGCAGAATTCAGTCCATTCGACAGGAAAGCGAGAGGTCACAGTTCACAGCATATACATACATACATACACACACGAGGACTTGGAAAGCCCTTGGGTTAATGTTTATTTAGACACACCGCCACCGGCCTGCCGTGCATTCAGAGCCAGAGGCCAGGCCACCCCCCCTCTCCCAGTGTCGTTTCTGACACGTGGCCACTAATGATGTGGTCGTCCTGTGACTGCTGTCACCATACTGAGTTTATGTAATATAAGGGAATTGGATCGTTGTAAAAACATGGACATCACAGATCGTACACTTAGAATGTACTGACCGCCATGTCGTTCAGTGTAATTTATTTAGTTTTAGTTATTGTATTTCTTTTGAATGAAATTCCATTTAGTTTTAGCCACATTTTAATCACCTGAATGTGTAGTTTTAGGTGACTAAATGTATGATTATAGTTCTCTACATTTACAGTTTATTTTCCCGGCAATCACAGGCCGTGATTGAGTCATCACAACAATGCCTCATTCATTCAGATCTTCAAGCGAAAATGACAGATCTGTAAGCAAATCAGCTACAAGCTTGTGAGCTTGTAGATTCGGAGCATGACACAGAACCAAGCATAAAATGACTTGTCCTAGTTCTACTGTAATTTATTTCTTATTTGTTGACGAAATTGTCAGCATTATTTTCTTATAGTTTTCATCATCGTTTTCAGGTTTCGTCCCTAAAAAAAAAACTGAGGTCGAAAAACTTTTTTCATCCTAGTGTTTAGTTGCCACATCTGGTGTCTGGCCGGTGTTGGAGAAATGTAATGGGAAAATGACATTTCAGTCCATGTAAGATAACTGCTGACAGAGGTAGTAGGGTGAATAACTCTTTCACCTGTTACCAGCAGTCAAAAACCTATTTGTGTGAATTCTAGCAGACTGGAAGAACAGCCATATAAGGCCATGTTTTAAAGGAGTGTTGTTGCTTTTCAACCATGTGCGTTTTTATTTTGGGAACTCTCTCAAATTGTATAAGAGAAACTTGTAATTGGGAGATCATGTCATGATATACTTTGGTGTTGTGTCATTCTCCAGGAGCGCTCTTGTAATCAATCCGTGGTTGTGTTCTCAACACTTTTTTAAACCTTTCCTTGATCTGGACTTCAACTTCATTACACTTTTGTGATTGTGAGTTTAAGATATCCAGTACAGAAACAAAGCCAATGCATTGGTCAGACGAGCAGTTCTCTCATCCTACTGGCATCTCTGTGTCATAGAAGTTTGACACACACGATGGAAAACAAGCCACTATTGTCAGCCACACACATAGCTGACACTGCTGCCTTCAGAGGCTTCTTAAAACTGTCATCATGTCGTTTCTCGCACACAGAGATTAATTAAAAATAAAATAAGTCCATAAATCAGTCCTATATATATATATATATATATAGAGCGTTGCAGTCCCGCCCCCTACCAGGGCCCAGGAAATGATTCTCCGTTCATTTTCCACATGCTGCTATATAAATATTTGAAGTTTTTCAGAAACCTTAGGTCAGGATTTAGAGGCGTTTTTAGAATCGGCCTTAGGCCTAAATGGGTTAAAAGGTCGCGGAAATCGCTCACAATGCGTACAAAACCACACAGCAGCATATTTGTGTCTTTGCAGCTGAAGTTGAAACCTGGCTGCCCAACCTTTGTTTTGGTTTTCTGTAGCTTTGTAACTGGATTTGTCTTTGTCTTATTATCTTCATGTCGCTGGCTTCCATTGAGAAATATAATGGTATCTTTGTATCTACCTATACCTAGTGTGAATGCAGCATTACATATTGCAACACTTGTCGATCTTGTTATTTTAATAGAGGGTATGCGCACTTGCGCAGTGAGTGACAAAGTGAATTTAATGTTGTTTAAAGTCATTTCATGCAATGAAATAGGACTTTTCTGTGTGGATGTATGGGCGGTCAAGGCCAGAAAGTAGTTTTTTTTGCCACTCAGTAGTAGGCATTCCCGCATAACTTCCTGGTATGATGATGATGATGTCACGCGCATACCCTCCATTTTAAATGTTAATTTTTTAGTGGTGCAACCAACCACACTACAAGGAACAGCAATGTCCGTGTTCACCTATGTGTTAACCTATGTGTGTGGCTATGAGTACCAGTAGGGGCAAAAGTGGTGCTGTTGTGCCAGAAACAGAGAGAGAGAGAGAGAGATAGTGTTGCACTGTTGCCTAGTGCTTATTACAGAGAGAGAGAGAGAGAGGCAGGGGGAGAGGGGAGTTGCACCACTCAGTTCACACGGACGTGTTTTTATTTTGTTTTTTTAAGATTTGCCTTCAATGATTTGCCCAAAATAGGGAAACTACTTTGACATGAGTGGTTAAGTAGAAGCCGGTCGGCCGAGGCACCATGGTACAACATTGGGTTCATATTCTATATGGATTCTGTATTCATACGTTTCTAGGCGAGGCCCCATAGAATACCAAACACAAAAGAATATACAGTAGTCGTCCGACTCACTTTTCCATTTCACATTTCCCCAATTGCTTATAGCTTGTCGGATTCAGATTCTCTGCAGTTCTGCTGTGCTGCTTAAAATGTTGTATTATATTACCAGCTGCTGTCGTTTCAAACTCATCATTCGTTGCTGTCGGGCAGAAACCTTATATCTCCATATTTTTAATGCCCAGACAATAATGTTTAACCCATTTAGACCTGAGGACGATTCTACAAATGCCTTCTAAATCATGACCGTTTTCTAAAGAACCGTATGTTTCTATTACAGTGGTGCTGAATCTTTTTCATGTCAAGGACCCCCGGAGTTATGTGTATTTGGCCGCGGACCCCCATCTCAAAATATGTAGTTCCAGGGACCACCCAGAAGCAAAGATTTGAGTTAGAAACATTTGCTGTGAAAGAATATGTATTCAAAGATTTGTGCCACATTTTCACGGTTTTGGTGTGGCACTCGGTGCCGCGCTATGAGCTTGTAGATCTGCTATTTCTCAACGGCTAAAGCATAACATAATGCTTAACACCAAAAGGTGGTTCCCGTTCTGAATGGATCTCTTACAAAAGCAGTGAACATATAGCAGATATACAAGCTCGCATCGCGAACTTCGTAGACCTTCATTTCCGTTGCATTTCATGGACATGCAAGGTTTCCGTTTCTCCACCGATGACGGCTATATCGATATCAAAACTGTTCCTTTATGTTTTTATCTGCACTGTCGAACCTTTCTCAAATAGCATGTCACCCTTGCTCCAGTGAGTCTCACCCTTGCTTCACTGACTCATACACTTTACTTGCATTATGCATCATAACTACTAAGATTTGCTGTTGACAGTTTAATAAACGACCCGAATGGGGAAGTGAAAACAGAAGTCAGACCATCCCTGTGATATCGTCATAAATAATGCCGGCCGGGCATTGTTCTGACGCAGGGCAGGGAATTAGAGTTCACACCACCACGGTGCATCGGAGGGAAGTAAAAGCTGCCATTACATTTACAAACACTGTTAGAATGCAGAGCAGGCCCTTTGGACAGCTCCCTGGAGCCCTGTGATATACTGTGTAAACTAATGAATTGCTTAGGGGGGGGGGGGATTCCGTTTGATCTGTGTGTGTGTGTGTGTGTGTGTGTGTGTGTGTGTGTGTGTGTGTGTGTGTGTGTGTGTGTGTGTGTGTCTCTCACTTGCACTGAGTGCATGATGTGTGTTCAATCCTCACTCTCAATTCTAATTTAAGGGTAATCTAGATGCACCTCATGTCGACACCTTTCCCAGTTGAATCATCATGTGGCCATGATATGATACAGTATGATATGATATGATATATGATATGATATGGTAGCAGAGAATGCTTTTAATCATTCTGGATGGGAACTCCTTTTGGTGTTTTAAGCATTATGTTGTACTTTAGCTATTGAAAAATAGCAGATCAACAAGCTCGCAGCGCACCACTGAGTGCCGCTCACAGCACTGAGCACTGTGAGCTTGTAGGTCTGCTATTTTTGAAAAATGTGGCGCAAATCGTTGAATATGTATTCTTTCAGAGCAAACGTTTTTAGGTTAAATCTTTGCTTCTGGAGGGGGGGGGGGGGGGTCCCTGGAACAAGATATTTTCAGATGGGGGGGTCGGCGGCCAATTACATAATAATCTTGGGGGTCCTTTTACATGAAAATGTTTGAGAACGACTGACGGAAACATGAGGTTTTTTTTCCAGAAAACTGTCAGGATTTAGAAGCCTTTTTTAAATCGACCTCAGTACTGTAAATGCCTTAAATGTTAAGCCTTTACAGTAATAACTCACATACCGTCTGTCTGTCTGCTCTGCAGTGAAACGCTTCAGGGAGCCCAAGCATGAGCGGAGACCCTGGAAGATATGGTGAGTAAAGACAGCAACTTGTCCAACGTTTATGCACTGTATGCATGATGGAATGATTTGTTGTATTGTTCCGTCTACTGTTTTTGCTGTATTTTGACGATGCATCTCAAGCGGATGATGTCCTTTTCAAAACCAATCCATTTGTACACTCTCAGAGTTAAACATTAACATTGATTTTACAATACAATATACAACTACAACCTATATCAAACCCTCACCCTACTGTAAACCTAACCTTAACCCATGTCTAACCAATGACTAGTCTAAACTAAGTATGCACCCCTCCTTGACACGAAAAAAGTTTGGGAACCACTGCACTACAGCGTCGCACAGAAGCATCCAAAGTGGTAGATTTGCGAGCTGGAAATGTGGTGCGAATAAGACTGATTTCACCTCCACTGTTCCTCCTCCTCCTCCCAGGTTCCTGGACACGTCCAAACAGGCCATCGGGATGCTGTTCATCCACTTCGCCAACGTCTTCCTGTCTGACCTCACAGAGGAGGACCCCTGCTCGCTGTGAGTTACGGTAGAAACTAGGGCATTAAGCCGACTAGTTTACTAGTCGACTAATAAATCCACTAGTCGACCCTGCTGGTACTAGTTGACTAGTTGATTAAAAAAAAGGTTTATTTTTTTATTTTGTAGGCCTCAAGATCAGGTAGATTATGGTTATAGTCACCATGTGCACAGTTTTTAAATGTACAAATATTTATTTCCAAAAAGGTAGTTAAACAACTAGTAAACTAGTCAACTAGTAAAAATGACTAGAAGTGAATGCCCTAGTAGAAACATGAATAAATCAATCCTGGTCTCTAAACTGCCTCCCCCTGGCCAGCCGGGGCGCCTGATGGAGGGGAAAGGAACTGGTTGGAATAACGTGTTCCTTCCACGCGCTATACGTCCAACCAGGGAAACTCCCCCCTGTCAGGTGTAAAGGAGCAACTTGGACACTCAGGCATGAAGGAAGCATGAGTTCAAGTCCGTTGCTCTCCCCTTGTCCCCCATATATGGGGACTAGGTTGGTGGAGGGTGTGTAGAGCCCAGGATCACATTAGATGATTGACACAGGGGGTGAAAAACGGGTTGCAAAATCGTGGGATAAAAATGATAAGAAAATAAAGAAACATGAATAAAATGGAGAGCGTTAGAGAGAGGCAGGGGCTGAAATCACGTAAGAAGAGAGCACTTTTGGACTGAAATAGCGAAAATAGCAGATATACAAACTCTCAACGCGTCACAGCGCAACGCGTTGAGAGCTTGTAGATCAGCTATTTTCGGGGCACAACCCAGCACAATTTAGCTAGTGGAGATGCGGTGTGTAACGACATTGTATTTCTAAAACAAATTTGTTCAACGCAAAATACTGTGTTCAAGTTCAGGAGACTTCGAAAAAAAAAAAACAGGTCTAAACAGGTTAAATGGCTAATTGCAGTTATCTGTGTGACAAATCAATTAACCGCTAACTTATTTGTGTAATCTCTCTCTCTCTCCCTCTCCCTTCCAGATACCTCATCAACTTCCTGCTGGACGCGTCTCTGGGCATGCTTCTGATCTATGCCGGGGTGAGGGCGGTCAGCGTGGTGGTGGAGTGGAGGCAGTGGGAGTCTCTACGCTTTGGAGAATACGGTGAGAGAGAGAGAGAGAGAGAGAGAACATCGCTTTCTTTTAGTTTATTTATTCGCTTATTTGAACCGGACATTATGTATTAACCCATTTTGGACTGAGGTCTGAAAAAAACATGTTTCTATGTCAGTCAAAAATAGCAGATCTACAAGCTCGTAGCGTGCCACTCGGTGGCGCGCTACGAGCTTGTAGATCTCCACAATCTCCGAATGAGCTGAGTAACGGAAGCTGCCATTTCCGTTCACGAAAATATATTTTAAAATATCTTTAGAGCTGATTTGTTTTCCCTTTTCTGCTAAGCAACAAGCTATATATATGCTGAGATGTTTTATATTTATATTTGGATAAATGTGCGCGACTGTAAAGACGAAACATCATTAACACATATATTTGTTTTGCAAAAAGGGTGAAGTGTCCCTTTTAATGCAGTGCTTCTGAAAATGTTTGGTGCCAGTGACCTCCAGAAGAGAAGATTTGTGTTTAAAAAAAAAAAATGCATCACT
Organism: Protomyctophum bolini; assembly: GCF_963924005.1. NCBI lineage: Eukaryota > Metazoa > Chordata > Actinopteri > Myctophiformes > Myctophidae > Protomyctophum > Protomyctophum bolini. The sequence goes on along the minus strand of NC_137863.1, from coordinate 4,562,776 downwards.
TTCAAGGTTTAAAAACAAATGTCAGATGTACAAGCTGCGCTGCGCAGCATGAAATGCCAACATAGAAATGGGTAATGTGATTAAAATTATGATATCATACAGAGTGGGAACCCCCTCAAGGACCTCTGAGAACCACTGTAATCAAATGCACTGTAAATCCATAGTAGACCGGCAGCCGACAGGCTTCTTTTGTTTAAAGTGGGATCATTTGGTATTTACAGTATTTATTTTTTATTGGCCTAAAATATTGTCTATATACATACAGCCACAGCAATAGCCACTTGCCCAAATGTGCTGACCTTTGTCATGACTTCTATGGCCGTTTTTAGTCCAAGGAGTGTTTTTTTCTGTGCAAAACTAATGCTTGGAATGGATTCAGAATCATGAAGCTACTTGAAGCAAAAGGAGAGTTTGACATTTTTGCCTGCCATAGGATGTTAATGGTAGGGTCACAAGAAACCCCTATAAAATAAATTGCCTAATACCCACACCACAGCCGGTCAGCAAGTGGATTCATAAATATATGTATATAGACAATATTTTAGGCCAATAAAAAGGACTATAATATACCAAATTTCCCACCCGTCAACCCCGACTGCCGGACTATAGGATTTAGCAAGGTCCTTTTGGTAGACGGACTGGAATGGTATCTGGTGGACTGTTTAGTTCCAGATTAGAAGAACATTGAGTACAGGCCATCCTCCACTTGGCTGATACCCATAACGTCCAGCGGAGGGCAGTATCTCCCCCTACACCACACCACTTATTGCAGCAGTGTTGCATTGTCATGTCCTGCACAGTTTGTGTATCATGATTAAGACAATAATTGTTGTGGTAATGATATGCGTTGCAGGCTGTGGAGGAAAGTAACTAAATGCATATACTTACGTACTGTACTTAACCCATTTAGACCTGACCAAAATTTAACAATTCTACAGGTTTCTGGGAAAAAAAACGGTTTCTATGTCAGTGATTCTCAAACTATTTCATGTAAGGACCCCCAGAATTAGAAATGTATTCGGCCACCGACCGACCACCATCTGAACATATGTGACCTCCCAGAAGCAAAGATGAGTTAAAAACGTTCACTCTGAAAGAATAATATTATATTCACAGATTTGTGTTAAGTACAAGTTTGAGGTATTTAATACTTTGTATTTCCAATTTTACATTATTTTACTTCTGCTCCACTTATCTGAGGCAAATGTTGTACTCGGATAAGTGTATAATATTGTACGGTCCCAGTCCTTACTAACAAGAAAGTGGAGCATATCACTCCAGTTCCACTTCCTAGATCCTTACACTGTCCTCTGTTTTCTTTTATCTTCTGCACTGTAACCGGATCTGTAACTTAACGATACGACACAACTTTATTGTCAGCTTTCACTGGAATTTGTTTTGTGTCCATGACGTCACCGTTTGAGATACAGACAAGACATGAACACAATACCTTACAAGATACATTACAGGACATAAATCACAGAAGCAGAGACGGGAACAAGAACAATATGTCCTTTTGCTTTGTCCACATTCACGTTCAGTAAAAATATAAAATGTATTCATTAGGAAAAAAAACAATGAGACTGCGGTAATGAGATTTTCTATGGACACGTTTTGGAAAATATGCTAAAGAACCTTGTTAATAATGCTTAACCCATTCTGAACGGGAACCCATTTTGGTGTTAGCATCATGTTATGCTTTAGATATTGAAAAATAGCAGATCTACAAGCTCATAGCGCGCCACCGAGTGGCGCGCTATGAGCTTGTAGGTCTGCTATTTTTTTTTAAATCGAAGAACGACTGACATTTTTAGAATCTGATCTCAGGTCAGAATGGGTTAATCAGACCAGTGTGTGTCCAGTGGAAACCTCGTATGAATCTGATCTCAGGTCAGAATGGGTTAAAGACATTTCTTGATAAAAGTGTTTTGAAAATGTGCACGCTGAAATCTTGAAAACCAATGTTTGGTGAGAATGACTTGCATGTCTGGGCTGGTCTGGGGCTTCTTTTAAATGAATGTAACACGACCTCAACAGGCCTATCAACTTCTGTTTTATTGCATCCTAATGCCATTGTATGATTGTTTCCTATGCCTGATGCTCTGTGTAAAGCACATTGAACTGCCTTGTTGTTGAAATATGCCATACCAGTGGTTCTCAACCAGTGGCCCAGGGACCACCAGTGGTCCTTGAGGGGGTTCCCGGTGGGGGGTCGGCAGCCAATTTCATATTATTATTATTATTTCTTGTTCTTAGGGGAGCCGGTGCAGTGCGTGGCCTGGGCGGGGCAGTGTGCTCTCTACATCCTCATCATGATGTTTGAGAAGATCCTCATCATCCTGGTCCTCCTCATCCCCCAGTGGAAGCAGGTCAGCAGCAACGCTTAACCTTATCTATTACCTATTATTAAGATCCTCCTCATCCCCCAGTGGAAGCAGGTCAGCAGCAACGCTTAACCTTATTATCTATTACCTATTATTAAGACCCTCCTCATCCCCCAGTGGAAGCAGGTCAGCAGCAACGCTTAACCTTATTATCTATGACCTATTATTAAGACCCTCCTCATCCCCCAGTGGAAGCAGGTCAGCAGCAACGCTTAACCTTATTATCTATGACCTATTATTAAGATCCTCCTCATCCCCCAGTGGAAGCAGGTCAGCAGCAACGCTTACCTTATTATCTATGACCTATTATTAAGATCCTCCTCATCCCCCAGTGGAAGCAGGTCAGCAGCAACGCTTAACCTTATTATCTATTACCTATTATTAAGATCCTCCTCATCCCCCAGTGGAAGCAGGTCAGCAGCAACGCTTAACCTTATTATCTATTACCTATTATTAAGATCCTCCTCATCCCCCAGTGGAAGCAGGTCAGCAGCAACGCTTAACCTTATTATCTATTACCTATTATTAAGATCCTCCTCATCCCCCAGTGGAAGCAGGTCAGCAGCAACGCTTAACCTTATTATCTATTACCTATTATTAAGATCCTCCTCATCCCCCAGTGGAAGCAGGTCAGCAGCAACGCTTAACCTTATCATCTATGACCTATTATTAAGATCCTCCTCATCCCCCAGTGGAAGCAGGTCAGCAGCAACGCTTAACCTTATCATCTATGACCTATTATTAAGATCCTCCTCATCCCCCAGTGGAAGCAGGTCAGCAGCAACGCTTAACCTTATTATCTATTACCTATTATTAAGATCCTCCTCATCCCCCAGTGGAAGCAGGTCAGCAGCAACGCTTAACCTTATCATCTATGACCTATTATTAAGATCCTCCTCATCCCCCAGTGGAAGCAGGTCAGCAGCAACGCTTAACCTTATCATCTATGACCTATTATTAAGATCCTCCTCATCCCCCAGTGGAAGCAGGTCAGCAGCAACGCTTAACCTTATTAGAACATCTCGAACCTCATCCCTGTTGAAAAATGTTTCTTAGATTTTTAAAAATGAGTCAAATGAATTGTCAAAAATAGCGGATATACATGTACTTACCACATGTGTTTTATCATGTACAGTATGTATTTTTTAGAACACGACTATGTTTTACGAATGTTAGCCGATGTTTTAGGTATAGATAAATATAAATGGACACAAAAATCAAAAAATGAAGCTCACAACACGTGACCTTACATGATTAAAATCTCAAGACAATTAGTGAGTGAGATATTTTGGTCACGCATTTTTGTCTGTCAAATAGTGTATGTGTGTTAAACTGTGTGTGTGTGTGTGTGTGTGTGTGTGCGACTGTGTGTGCGACTGTGTGTGTGCGTCACAGATAGCTCTCCCCATAGAGAATCCTCATCTGGAACTGGCCATCGTCATGCTCATCGTTCCATTCTTCGTTAACGTAAGAGTCTTATTTTCCTTTTGTGATTTTATAAAGTTTATCTTTACCTCGTTGTTGCCGGCCATAAACCTCCTGTATCCATATCAACTGGTTGTTTTCTCTCTAAAATGAATGGTCATACTTGGTCATACTACATACTTGGTCATACTACATACTTGGTCATACTACATACTTGGTCATACTACAGCACCACAACACAAGTTTAAAAAGTTGCAGATCTGCAAACTTGAATCGTGATGTGAAGCGACGCGCTTTGAGCTTGTAGATCTGCTACTTTTGAATTTTTAACCCTGAACAGCAACAGTTTTCCACCTGACAGATGATATAATAAAGTGCCCAAAATTTGTCTTAACAGTCTTATTTTATTTTTTATTTTTTATACATCTTTTGGCAATGTTTGCTTCATTAGAAATGAGCGAGACACTGACAGGAAACTGAGGTCAGTAAGAATTCAAACCCTGGTCTCACTACCCTCTATACTAGAGCAAGCAGTACACTGCAGCCTCCACCTCGTTTTCTGTGTAGACTAAAGGCCTACCCACTATAGAGCAGGCAGTACAGCCTCCACCTCGTTTTCTGTGTAGACTAAAGGTCTACCCATAGTCCAGCTTTCGGTTGAGAGGTAACCGAGATATGAGCGGTGACCACCGGCTTGACGTCATGTTGTAGTTTTCAGTGGTCACCTCTTTACCGAAAACTAGGCCTTAATGTGGGGCACTTAATTTGTGGTGAAATAGTGTTACCTTCTGTATTTTAGCTGTATAGAGCGTCCCAGTCCCGCCCGCTTTCATGACGACGCCAGGCCCAGGAAATCATTCCCAATCTGTTCCCAATGCATTTTTCCCTCATAGACATTTCAAAAAGTATTTTTTTTAAAGACTGTTACGCTGCGGACAAAGCCAACTGGAGTCGTGACAAATCATGACAACACAAACACAACATTTTGGACCAAACAAATAATTACAAAGAAGAAAAACAACAAAAAAAAGTGTTGTAACCTGCCGTTTTCTTCTTCTTTTCTAATTCTTTGATCGGCCCAAAGAAATTGAGTTTGTTGTGATGATTTGTCACAACTCGAGTTGGCTTTGTACGACGCTTAAAAGGTCTTTTAAATAAAATACTTTTTGAAAAGTCTTATTATATGAGGAATCATTTCCTGGGCACTGCGACGCTCTATTGCCTCACAGGTACTTACCGCATTGGAGATGTATACTATTTGTAAATATGTATATATTTACTCCTTACCCCCACCCCACCTAGTTTTGTTCATACTTTTATACATACGTTTAGCCTCGCATAGCCAGACGAATCTGCCAACGCAGTGATTATTGTCTGGCTACGTGACGCTAACTTATTCTAGTCATGTGTAATGTTTTTAATTTTAGCCTAGTTTTAGTCCGTTTTAAAGTAAAATATCATATATTTTTAGTTGACTAAATCTACAGACTGGGCATTAATTATTTTAATCTGCCGAAATACATTTCAATTTGTAGACCGGCTAGCCTATTATCGAGCAACAAAGCATTAAAAAAAATGTCTTAGTTCTACTGGATCTCTTCACCGCTAGTCCCTCCATGATATTCTAGTCTACTTTTTATTTGTTGACGTTTTTATTTATTTTTTGTATTTGGGGGGGGGGGGGGGGAGAAAAAAAGGTAGTCTGCATTTTAGTTGACAAAATGAACACTGACTGCAGTGTTGTTTTTGTCAGTTTTTGTTTTAGTCGTAGTCTTTTGAATAGTTTTAATTTAGTTTTAGTCACATTTTAGTCACCTCAGTGAAATGTGTTAGGAGGAACATTTTTTGCCATGGCTTTAGTCGACAAAATGAACACTATCTGACTGTCTGTGACTTACCGTGTCTTTACCGTGTCTTTGCCAGGCCCTGATGTTCTGGGTGGTGGACAACTTCCTCATGAAGAAACACCGGAAAAAAGACAAGCTGGAGGAGCGGGAAGAGGACGCCCGGGGGAACGGCAAAGTGCGCTACAGGCGTGCCCTCTCCCACGACGACTCTGAATCTGAGGTCAGTGTTTAGGGTGCTACAGGTTACCCTCTCCCACCACGACTCTGAATCTGAGGTGAGTGTTTAGGGTGCTACAGGTCACCCTCTCCCACCACGACTCTGAATCTGAGGTCAGTGTTTAGGGTGCTACAGGTCGCCCTCTCCCACCACGACTCTGAATCTGAGGTGAGTGTTTAGGGTGCTACAGGTCGCCCTCTCCCACCACGACTCTGAATCTGAGGTCAGTGTTTAGGGTGCTACAGGTCACCCTCTCCCACCACGACTCTGAATCTGAGGTGAGTGTTTAGGGTGCTACAGGTCACCCTCTCCCACGACGACTCTGAATCTGAGGTGAGTGTTTAGGGTGCTACAGGTCACCCTCTCCCACCACGACTCTGAATCTGAGGTCAGTGTTTAGGGTGCTACAGGTCACCCTCTCCCACCACGACTCTGAATCTGAGGTCAGTGTTTAGGGTGCTACAGGTCACCCTCTCCCACCACGACTCTGAATCTGAGGTCAGTGTTTAGGGTGCTACAGGTCACCCTCTCCCACCACGACTCTGAATCTGAGGTCAGTGTTTAGGGTGCTACAGGTCGCCCTCTCCCACAACGACTCTGAATCTGAGGTCAGTGTTTAGGGTGCTACAGGTCGCCCTCTCCCACCACGACTCTGAATCTGAGGTCAGTGTTTAGGGTGCTACAGGTCACCCTCTCCCACCACGACTCTGAATCTGAGGTCAGTGTTTAGGGTGCTACAGGCGCACCCTCTCCCACCACGACTCTGAATCTGAGGTCAGTGTTTAGGGTGCTACAGGTCACCCTCTCCCACCACGACTCTGAATCTGAGGTCAGTGTTTAGGGTGCTACAGGTCACCCTCTCCCACGACGACTCTGAATCTGAGGTCAGTGATTAGGGTGATACAGGTCACCCTCTCCCACGACGACTCTGAATCTGAGGTCAGTGTTTAGGGTGCTACAGGTCACCGACGCACCTGGCCTGAGCTGCACTCTCATTAGCCCATTCTGGGCGGGTGTTTAAAGCATTATGTTATACTTTAGCTATTGAAAAATAGCAGATCTACAAGCTCATAGTGCGGCACCGAGTGCCGCACTACGAGCTTGTAGGTCTCCTGTTCGTGAAAATGTGGCGCACATTTGGAATATATATTCTTTTTAACTCAAATCTTTGCTTCTGGGCGGCCAATTACATATATTTTTGGGCGTCCTTGACATGAAAATGTTTGAGAACGACTGACATAGAAACATACATGCTGTTGGTCTGTTGCGTCTCCCCCCCACTGTAGTGCGTGCATGTGCACATCTTGTTACCGGGCGGGCGGACCGGGGGTTTTCCAAATCAAACAAATCACTGAATGCTCCTTTACATTTTCGGTGGTGCCAGAGCATGGTCGCTCGCCCTAGTGTTGTGGCTCTAGGACGGGTGAGTGTATTTAGGGTGGTAAAACGGAACGCAGGTTACCAACACACCTGGCCTGAGCTGCACTCTCGTTTACAGGCCTACAGGTTGAAACAAGCATGTTTCAACGGTTGGAACATTTAAATGTCAGGGTCTTTCAAGAGAGAACGCAAACCGGCAGCTTGGCCCCCACTGTCTCTGTGCCCACGGTGGCTGTTTGTATCCCACTGTCTGTGTCAAAATCATCCCTCAAATCATGCCTCAAATCATGCCTCAAATCATGCCTCAAATCATGCCTCAAATCATGCCTCAAATCATGCCTCAAATCATCCCTCAAATCATGCCTCAAATCATGCCTCAAATCATGCCTCAAATCATCCCTCAAAGCACGCCTCAAATCACCCCTCAAATCACGAACTGTGTCTGTGCTTCATCACCATTAACCCCTCAACTTCTACAGATTTCCACTCACCTCTGTAATGTAATGACTGAATTCCTAACATTGCTGGGTACAGGCTTTAGTTCCGAGTTCCGACATACTATTGATCCGAAACCTCAATCCCTAACCTAACCATAACCGCAAGCACGGGAGCAGCGCATATCAGACCATTGCATTTTCACATCGCATGTCCCCGCGCTTCGGACCTTTGGTGTGTCGGAAAAGCGTTGCCACCCCACATTGCTGACCCACAAGAACCTACCTGACCTGGTGGAGACCTGTGCTCCGAGGAGCACCTGTTTCTAGTTGTACCTGTGTGTGACGGTCACTGGACCGTGTGTGCACCATTCATCCTGACCTCTCCTGTCTGTACTGAGCATTAATAACAATAATAATAATAGTAATGGATTCCTAGTAGACAAAAAATATAAAACGGTAGGCAAAAGCACACAATTTAGCATCAAGGAAAACAGTTATTGAACATGAGGGCATGGCTCAAGGAATAGAATCAGTGTGTTTGGGGGAAAGCCTTGTTAAAAAGGGTAGGTCTTTAGTTCATTATTGACTAACCCTCTGGCAGAGAGAGAGAGAGTACAAACACAGGCTGTTAATCACTCCAGCTAACGGCCACAGCCAGTCACTTTAACAGGCCTATAAAAACAGCTCTGTTCTCCTACTCAATACCAACACATGAAGTCACACGTTTCACCTGAAATGGATTTAGTACATTATGTAGATAAATCCTAGGTTAATAACATTTTGTTTATCGTCGATGTCTGTCAAGAACCGCTTAACTCCGTATTCTTGTCTTTTTAATTAAGTCATACTAAGCGTCACACACACTAGCACCAAGAGTAGCAGAGCCACACTTTCTACTTGTGTCCTCTCGTTCTCTGTCCGTCCCTCAGACATCCTTTTCTAATCGTGTCCTCTGTCCTTCTTCTTCTTTTTTTTTTTTTTTAGTTTTTCGCTTTTGTGCCTTTATTGATAGTTACAGTGAAGACAGACAGGAAAGAGGGAGAGAGAGAGATTTGATTTGATTTATTTAGAAAAGCAATCATAATACAACATTTCGCGATTCAAGGTCCAAAGACTTATTTCCACTGAGGTCCTCTCACACTGAACGGAACAATACTTTAAAATACATAACATTACATACACAACACAACAAGTACGTCCCTCCCCATCCCTCTAAGATGACCCTTTATAGGGGAACCTTTTCCAGTAGACAGAGAGAGGGGGAGAGACATGCAGCTGAGGTCGTCATGAACGGGACTCGAACACGCGACGCGCTGTCAGGCCAGAGCCTCTATGTGGCATGATGTGCCTGGACCGCTAGTCCAGTGAGCGCCCTCACATCCTCTTCTAATGGTGTCCTCTGGTCCTCTCTGTCCGTCCCTCTACAGATCCTCTTCTAATGGTGTCCTCTGGTTGTCTCTGTCCGTCCCCCTCACATCCTCTTCTAACCGTGTCCTCTGGTCCTCTCTCTCCGTCCCTCTACAGATCCTCTTCTAACTGTGTCCTCTGGTCCTCTCTGTCTGTCCCTCCACAGATCCTCTTCTAACCTGTCCTCTGGTCCTCTCTGTCTGTCCCTCTACAGATCCTCTTCTAACCGTGTCCTCTGGTTGTCTCTGTCTGTCCCTCTACAGATCCTCTTCTAACCTGTCCTCTGGTCCTCTCTGTCTGTCCCTCTACAGATCCTCTTCTAACCTGTCCTCTGGTCCTCTCTGTCTGTCCCTCTACAGATCCTCTTCTAACCTGTCCTCTGGTCCTCTCTGTCCCTCTCAGATCCTCTTCTCTGCGGACGACGAGATGGACGAGTCGGACGAGGACGACGTCCGTCGGCTCGCCGGCCTGAAGACCGTGAAGAAGAAGAAGCATCGGATGGGCATTCCTGTTTGAAGTGAACCAACGGTCAACCGTCTGGTGGTCTCAAAGACCCCCCTCCCCCCCCCCCCCCCCCCCCCCTGTCTGGTGGTCTCAAAGACCCCCCCCCCACCCATCCTCCCCCTCCCTGTCTGGTGGTCTCAAAGACCTGCACTGGTACCCCCCCCTCCTCCCTTCTCCGCCTACATTACAGTAGGGTTGGGATCCAACATTAAGGGACACCGGCATCGGTATGGGTTCCATCATCGCATTTGGAACCGTTTTCCCCAGAAATGGGTCATTTCATCGTCACACTGTCAGAGGCTGGCATGACGTGGACTTCACGTACGGTATGTATGTACAGTACAATGTTCAATACCAGTGGTTCTATTATTTTTTCAAGAACCACCACAATAACACTCGGGAAGAGTGTAAAATGTGGTACACTCTTGAGTTACACAGACCTGTCGGGATCCATTTTGGAATTGGAACCCCTTTGGTAGGAATGGTTAAAGGGAACCGTTACGGAATGGAACCGTTGAGACGGGGAATGGTTTAGGAGACGGAATCATTAAAACCCTAAAAGTTTCCCAACCCTACACACACACACACACACACACACACACACACACACACACACACTCCCTATATGTCTCGGAATCGACATGGCGTTTTGAAAACGCCGCCCACAGACTTGTGTGGACCGCGGCGTCGCGAGAAGATGTGGAACATGGAATATAATAGGAACCCATAGCCCATCGGATGCTCCTCTACTGAAGACAGGACTTTTGAAGATGTGGAACATGGAATATAGGAACCCATAGCCCATCGGATCGGATGCTCCTCTACTGAAGACAGGACTTTTGCATGTTTGTCTCTAAACTACGATTCGAGAAACTGGGAAACAAACGGGTTGTTCTTCTTCTGCCGTTTAAAGCACATTTATACTGTACCGTAACGGACGGCTTACGGAGCCTAGGATTGGCTCAACCCCCGTACCAACGGACTGCTTACGGAGCCTAGGATTGGCTCAACCCCCATACCAACGGACGACTTACGGAGCCTACGATTGGCTCAACCCTGTACCATAACGGACCGCTTACGGAGCCTAGGATTGGCTCAACCCCCGTATCAACGGACCGCTTACGGAGCCTAGGATTGGCTCAACCCCCGTACCAACAGACTGCTTACGGAGCCTAGGATTGGCTCACCCCCGTACCAACGGACTGCTTACGGAGCCTAGGATTGGCTCAACCCCGTACCAACGGACCGCTTACGGAGCCTATGATTGGCTCAACCCCGTACCAATTAACGGACCACTTACGGAGCCTATGATTGGCTCAACCCCCATCCTCTTTAACGACACATAAGGGCGTTAAGAGTGCTATCATGTTATTATGACCATTATATACTAAGTCATTTATGTGAGTATTATTATTATTATTATTATTATAGGGAAAAGCTGTTGACACTGGTTTTCATCAGCTCTGTGCATACCTGGAGTCCCAGTTTTCTTGGTGGCTCTTCCAGTTGTGATTGATTGAATTCTTTATTAATAAGGGGTAAAAAGGACAACACAAAAAGCACATAATTGCAGGGTGTTCTCTGCGTGTTTTGGGCTGGGGACCCCCGGGAAATGTTTTGGCCATGTCTTGCGACCCCCTCTCCCCAACCTCAATACAAACTGACTGCAAAAATAGCCTTAATATTAGAGAAAATCATAAATGAATACGTCTGAGACCAGATATAATCATTAAGGAAAGTTTATGCATGTACTTTGTGTACCTTTCATTCTTCTTTCCATTTCTTCTTTCCATTTTCCTGCCTTTTTTCTTTTTTTAATTTTCGCTCAAATAAGTGAGTTTAGCGATTGATTGGTGTTTCGGTCGTTGACGATTATGCAACACAAATAAAAATCATTGGTAAAAAAAACATTTTTTAAATAATATTACATATTTATTAAAAAAAATAAACTAACAAAATAACTAAAATGAATTGGACAGCCAACTAGTGCTGCACGATTCTTCACTAAATGACATTGCGTAGGTGCTGGCCTAAACCTAGATTTCCATCTTTCTTTCCGATTAATTAATTAATTGCATTATGAGCTTGTAGATCGGCTATTTCCACCACTTTTTGAACATGGAAATGATCGTGACGATTATAATGAATTAATCTCAATTAATTGCGAATTGTGTCCGGCCTAGTTCTAGGTGTGACCCCTTCTTCAAACGGGGACTACAGTTGTGCACAGAGAGCCTAAACAGTATAATTATATTGGTAAGATTTCACGGGGGGGGGGGGGGGGGGGGGGTGGGACGGCAGAACAACTGTGAACAGCCTGACTTATTATCCACGATAAAAACCTCTTTGTCATCCTGTTTTTCATATATATAAAGTGGCCACATCCCAAACAAAGTGATCGTGTATGTATGTATGCCTCATGTAAGATTCCTTTTATGTCTTAAAAACATTTATTTTTCATGCGTAGACTTAACAACCACCATAGCGTGCAGGGGAGTATTAGCCTCGCATATCCAGCCTTCATCTGCCTTTTGCAATGCATATCGCCCAATGGGGCAGATTGAGTCTGGTCCCTCTCAGTGCATATCGCCCCATGGGGCAGATTGAGTCTGGCTCCTCTCAGTGCATATCGCCCCATGGGGCAGATTGAGCCTGGCTCCTCTCTCAGTGCATATCGCCCCATGGGGCAGATTGAGTCTGGCTCCTCTCAATGCATATCGCCCCATAGGGCAGATTGAGTCTGGCTCCTCTCAGTGCATATCGCCCTGTGAGGCAGATTGAGTCTGGCTCCTCTCAGTGCATATCGCCCCATGGGGCAGTTTGAGTCGATTCGATTCGGATTCTTGGGGTCACGATTCGATTGAACTCGATTCTCAATCCAGATTCAAAACTATTCTCTATTCAAAATGATTCTCGATTCAATACATAGGATTTCATCACAATCTACTCCAGCCAACTGAAGTAACTATACTACAGTAACTTGAAATGTTACTGTGATTAGGGTGTAAGCTTACATTTCACATCACAAACACCATGTAGTGAAAACTCCTGTAACTGTAAAAAAAAGATTTTTGGAAATTATGAATCTATATTTTGAATCGTTCGTTATGGGAATCGAGATTCTAATTTGAATCGATTTTTTTTGACACCCCTAGGATGTAATGTAATGTTTGGTTGATGTCGTCCTAACCCTTTTCCAACGCTACCTAACCTGTTGTTACACAACATAGTGCCGTATAATAATTATATCTTGTGTGTCTGTAATGCTTGTCATGTGAACGTGTGTTGTGACTGTTGTACCAGGAGGAGGAGGGGGAGAGAAAGCGGTAGCACTCGTTGATGAAGATGATGGGAATCTTCATCGTTCTACTAGGGATGGGACGATGATCGTTATATCCCATCGTAATCGTTATATTATGAAAAAAAAAAATAACCGCGAGTTTATTTGTTCTTTTAGAGCTGCAAACTCAAAGCCCTCTATACTAAAAAAAACGGACCGGTGAAGAGTGCATTTGGTACACCCCGTTTTTAAGACTAACTCCTCGCCACTCTCCCTACGGCCTACACACTTAGGGCATAGATCTATTAATAATTAGAGACGGCGCCTGAATTCCACTCCCATCCCAACTTGCAGTCCGGCGCCGTCATTTATATATCTGCTCAAACCGAGTGTGTCGGGAGGAGTGGCGAGGAGTCGGTTTCAAAAAGCTTGATCTGATTATAATTTTCTTTGGCCAAATGTTACCCCTCCAGAATAGGTATGCTGGGGAATTTGTTTAACCCATTCTGACCTGAGATCAGATTCATACGAGGTTTCCACCCGGACACACACTGGTCTGATGAACCCATTCTGACCTGAGATCAGATTCTAAAAAATGTCAGTCGCTCTTCGATTTTTCAAAAAACAGCAGACCTACAAGCTCATAGCGCGCCACTCTGTGGCGCGCTATGAGCTTGTAGATCTGCTATTTTTCAATAGCTAAAGCACGACGTGATGCTATAACACCAAAATGGGTTCCGGTTCAGAATGGGTTAACAAAAAGATGTTCAGCAAATTCTTAATGAATGTCATTGATCTCGATATATATAATGTTTGCCACAATAATGGTGCCGTGTAACTCTCATACCGTCCCATCCCTAATACAGTCCACTGGTACTAATTAAATCAGCTGTGATCTTTGGTCCACCTACTGTATTCCCTGTTGTCCCTGCAGGGAAGGCAATAAGAGCTCTCTGTAACTGTTAACGGATCCTATGTTTACTTTCTGTCCTTTCGGTGCGTGCTATTCTAGGGGTGGCAAAAAGGGGAGACAACGCCTCCTCCGGAAGTGTTCCTTAACCCATTCTGACCTGAGATCAGATTCATACAAAGGTTTCCACTGGACACACACTGGTCTGATTAACCCATTCTGACCTGAGATCAGATTCTAAAAATGTCAGTCGTTCTTCGATTTTTCCAAAAATAGCAGACCTACAAGCTCGTAGCGCGCCACTCGGTGGCGCGCTATGAGCTTGTAGATCTGCTATTTTTGGAAAAATGACAACCTCCAAAACGACAACCTCCAACACACACACACACACATCCATCTTGCACATTTTTTTTCATTTTCTGTCATCGTTGTGTTAGTGCAATGTATTTTTGGTGGGAGGGATTTTCTTTTGGTGATTTTTTGTTCTTGTCTGCTCTTTTGTTTTTCCCGACGATGTGCCTGAGTGAATATTTAACTCCCGTCTATATCTGGCTGTTTCAAACCAGAAGCTCCGACCGACCTTTGACCTTCAGACATTTAATACATGCAGCATTCAGCAGGTTCTGATGTTGAGTATTAGTCTCGCGCAGCCAGATAACTATTCCACAATCTCCACAATGCTCTGTTACTTACAATAGTCTGTTACTCCACTGGACACACACTGGTCTGATTAACCCATTCTGACCTGAGATCAGATTCTAAAAATGTCAGTCGTTCTTTCGATTTTTCTAAAATAGCAGACCTACAAGCTCGTAGCGCGCCACTCGGTGGCGCGCTATGAGCTTGTAGATCTGCTATTTTTCAATAGCTAAAGCACAACGTGATGCTAACCAAAATGGGTTCCCGTTCAGAATGGGTTAATCCTCTTCATTCCCGGTGGAACATAAGGCTTCCATCTGGTCCTATATTATAGGAATATTATAGTCTGACCCCTACCTACAACTACCCTACCTACAAGCTCGTATAGCGCGCGCTACGAGCTTGTAGGTCTGCTATCTTTGAAAAATAGGGAGAATCAATGCATCACATCCACTTTATCCTTCTAATCATTTCAGAGTTGCGCCGGACTGAAAGCATTTGAAAATTGTCCGAGGCAAAACACGGTCTGGCTCGCGAGACTCTAGATGTTGAGCATTTTGGGAGAGAAACACACAGACCTCTATAGACTGTTGGTGACTGACTGTGGACCACCAGATGATGTAGGAGAGAATGGTGTGTGTGTGTGTGTGTGTGTTCGCGGAGTCGCGTGTGAATGTGTGCCTGTTTTTCTTTATTTTATTTGTGTCCTTGTGGTACAAGGAGAGAGGGGGAGCTGTGATGATCATGGTGCCGGTTATTGTAATGATTTGAATGTTGCGTTCTTGGAGAGGACAAAGAGACGTAAATGCAGCTTCAAGGAATGAGAGCATCATGGACTCTTTCATGGTTACCCCGCGGCTCAAAACCAGGACAAAGAGGGCTTTTTAAGTTTCACAAAACAAAAAAACAAAACATAAGGTTTGATGATTAAAATGACTGACAAAACAATGAGACCTATACATTATTATATCATATATGCTTTTGCAATAAAGTATATCAAATGTGAGTTATTTTTTTTTCTTCTTTTTTGATGTGTCTTTTCTTACAGGGCTCTGTGGATGAATTGACCTAATTTCCCTTGTTGAAGTTGCTGTTGAGATGAATAGGAGATCCAAGCAGGCACATTTCCTTCTTTCCATGTATTGGTCAGAAATCAGTTACAGGTTCCAAGCATTCGTTCCATGGTTACAGCATATTGAGGCCTTCGTCCCAGGCAGAGCGCCTAGGTTCCCCCTTGTCTCTCTCTGCTGTCTCTCACTCTCCGTTCTAACTGATTTTCTGTCCCATCTTATACTTTTCTAACACATGTGGGTGTCACTGTGTGTGTGTGTGTGTGTGTGTGTGTGTGTGTCAGTTGACCCTTAAGGCTCTGACTCTGTTGCCTCCATTCTTTTCACCCATAGTGTCAATTATCTAATGTCATCCTGGGCGCTACGCTGCACTCCCTCTGCCAACCTGGGGAGAGCAATTAACTGACCTTGTGCTTCCTTCTATGCATGAGGAGTCCAAGCTGGAGTCTGTTCACCTGTTGGACGTAACGCGTGGAAGGAACACGTTATTCCAACCAGTTCCTTTTCCCCTCCATCAGGCGCCCCGGCTGGCCAGGGGGTGGTGGTTTAGAGAGAGATGTTTTTTGCAGTGTTCACGAGCCAAAATCATTTCGGCACTACAGCGCCGAAACAGCGGTAAAATAAGAGTGTGAATCGGCCCTAAGACTAAGGTATTTGATATTTAGTCGATTAAGACTAAACCATTTCAGAAGACAAAATGGGACTACGGCCAAATGGTGTGTTATTCAAAATACTAAATCAAAATCTAGTGGAGAAAAATAACACTTTTCTTTGTGAGTGTACTTACCCTAGAGGACATGGGGAGAACAATCACAACAGTGACAACATGCAATCTCCACACGAAAAGGCCCTTTCGCCAACTCCCCCCAGGGTATGGGCACTGATGACGCCGCCAGCGGAAATGTGAGTTCAGAGAAGCAGACTGATTCTTTAAAAAACAAAACATGAAGATTTTTGTTATCTTTATCGTGACCGTTCACGTACATTTAGGGATTAGTATGTACAGTACTTCTCACAAACTAAAAGAACATGCAGACGAGGAGGGGAAAAGAGCCAGGCTTAGCCAGGAGATTTCCCATCTTGAATAAGGATTATGTCCTGAAATCGCTATAGGGCTGCCATGATTAAAATATTTAAGTCATTCTTGCATAATTGCAATTATCAATTTAATTGTGTTTTTGGCATTGCACAGTGGAAGTGGAACCAATTTCAGTTTCCCTTTTAGATCACGCACTCGAGTTTTCCTATACCTGCAATAATGATTGTGTCCTGAAATAGCTTTGACTACACGGTACACGACATACACAAAAACAAATAGTCATCATAGACATGTTTTATGTACCTACTTATGTAGTTTGTATTGTAAAACACATTTAAACGTTGCTCATGTACAGCAGACCTACATGAAATCATGTATTAGTACATGACCTCACAGTGTTTTTAAGTACCGACCAACACAACAGCCATATCCTTTTTCAGACTGGCATTTATCTTTTTTTTCTTTCTAGTAGCTATATGTTTATGGTTCACATAAACACAATGCTGAATGATTTCCAAAGCTGCTTGTGGTGTTTTTAAGTATAGACGAGAGTGAATAACACCACGGTTACTTTTGAGGTAGTTCAGAGAGTGTCATTTCCATGTTCCCGAAGTCCCTACGTCGGCATGTTCTCATATACACACAGCAGATGCATTCTGTTTTGTGCCTGTGCCTTTTGTAGTATTATACATGCACACGCGCGCACACACCAACATATATAGCTGGACCTTTTGGTGTTTTAAGCATTATTTTATACTTTAGCTATTGAAAAATAGCAGATCTACAAGCTCATAGCACGGCACCGTGTATGAGCTTGTACGGGTAGGTCTGCTTTATTTGAAAAATCGTGAAAATGTAGAGCAAATCTTTGAATATATATATATATATATATATATATATATATATATATATATATATATATTCTTTCAGAGCAAACGTTTTTAACTCAAATATTTGCTTCTGGGATGTCGCTGGAACAACCTATTTTCAGATGCGGGTCGGAGGCCAAAAACGTATAAGAAATAGTTTGAGAACCGCTGACATAGAAACATGAGGTTTTTCAGAATATTGTCTATTTAGAAGATATTTTTTAGAGTTGTCCTCAGGTCGGAATGGGTTAAACTTATTGTTTTACCTCAGGGCACACTTGTAAAACCCACCCCTTTCATCCACTGCATCCTGATTGCATTGTTACTTTTTAGCACCTTACATTTATCCCATTACGGTGCGTTTAAAATGTAAATATTTGCCCCTAAGATACAGTATCTTAATTATATATTATTTATACAGAAAACTTAATTATTTAATTGAAAATAACTTTACACGTTTGACCACTCTGGAGCTTGTTTTATACCAAGCATAGTGGATCTGTCTGTTGAAGTGATATGAATGCTTTCTTTTTTTTTTTATGTTCTTTTTGCGGCTTTCGCCTTTTTATTTTATATTTTTTATAGAGGGACAGACAGTAGGCTGACAGGAAATGGGGGAGAGAGATGGGGGAGTGACATGCAGTAAAGGCCCGGGCCATATGAATGCATTTCTAATAGTACTCGTACTAGTATGAAGTATTCTGTGGGACCCTTGGACATGGGTCACTCGCAGCACCCTACGGCAGTGGTTCCCAAACGTTTGCATGTCAAGGACCCCCAGATTGACACTCATTAGCCCGCGGACCCCTGTTTGAAGAGATATGCCAGGGACCCCCATGTACTGTATCTCACTGTCTCTCCCCATAAGAGAAGATTTTTACGGCTCCAACAGAGATTCTCAACCCGTTTAATTTCAAGGACCCCCGGTTTAATGGCATTTCTATTTCTGGGACCCCCAATGTATATTGTAAAATCAATGTTAATTTAACTCTTGAGAGTGTACAAATGGAACCAAATGGACCCATTATGTTTCCATATGTACGCTCTTAGAGTTACAGACCCCATAAGGGTCCATTTGGTTCCAAACTATCATTTAGCTGCAGGGGACCCCCTGGAACTCCCTCAAGGACCCCTGGGGGTCCCCGGACCCCACTTTGGGAGCCACTGCCCTACGGTGTCACCGTGCCACTACACACACTTTGAGAAACCACGTCATAGAGTCCTGTTACAGTGCATACAGTACATCGATGAAAGCATCATCCTGAGTCATCAAGTACCAAGTACTCTGCTAGCTAAACACGCAGGGTTCGGCCTGGTTTTATTTTAGGAGCTGACTTTAAAATGATATGATACTGGCATGAAGCCTTTATTGGCACCCTGGCATTTTGTAACGTGGAGCTCCGTAGTGTAGAGCATTTAGTCTACTGAATGTGTGGTGCGGTGTGCATTTGTAACATGTCTAACGTAACCTCTGCTGAATTGTGGACTAGAATGTCATTCACAGCTAGAAGGTCCTGGGTTCGATTCCCGCTGGGGACGCTGTGGGCACTGGTGGCGTGTTTCCTCCTCCGCGTCATCAGTGCCCATACCCGAGGCGGGGGTTGGCGAAAGGGCCTTTCTGTGTGGAGTTTGCATGTTCTCCCCGTGTCCCCTAGGGTAGGTACCCTCACAAAAAACATGCAGTAATCCTGGTCTCTAAAACTACCTCCCCCTGGCCAGCCGGGGCGCCTGATGGAGGGGAAAGGAACTGGTCGGAATAACGTGTCCCTTCCACGCGCTACGTCCGGCCGGGGAAATTCCCCTCTGTCAGGTGAAAAGAAGCAGCTTGGACTCCTCATGCATAGAAGGAGGCATGAGGTCAGTCCGCTGCCCCCCCAGGTTGGCAGAGGAAGTGTAGCGCCCAGGATTACATTAGATAATTGGCACTGGGTGAAAAGAAAACTGGGTTACAAAATCGTGGGATAAAAATTTAAAAAAAAAAGAATGTCATTCTTTGTGACTGATGGTATGAGCTCTGTGTGACATGTTGGAGGCCCTCGAGTCCTCGACATGAGCATGTTCTGAGCACCACTGACATGGCAAAACTGGATTTATTTTTACTTGTAGAATTGACTTCAAGTCCTAATGGGATAAGTACTTTTTGTACTAGTCATTGGTTAGACCAGTCATTAGTCCTACAACTACAACCTATCTCAAACCCTCACCCTAAAGGCGCCTAAACCTAACCTCCCACGGGGCAGCACACCTAAACCTAACCTTAACCAATGACTAGTCTAAACTAAAGTATGTACCCCCTTTTACTCAAATAAAATTTACTTTGGACTTTGTCGTAGTAATCGGTGGGGGGAGTCAGATTTAGCCCAAGCTGTGTGCCAAAACACTTGACAAATGTTAAAACCTTTTACAAGACCCCGAACAGAATCCAAGCCATGGGAGTAGGGGGGTCTCCTTGATCCATATAGTATACAGTAGAGGGTATGCGCACGCTTAAAGTGAATCGAGTGGCAAATCGAGTGGCAAAGCAACAGGCAAATTGAGTTTAACATTGTTTAATGTTGTTTAATGCAATCAGATTGGACTTTTCTGTTTGGATGCATAGGCTGTCAAGGCCAGAAAGTAGTTTTTTGCCACTCAGGAGGCATTCCTGCATAACTTCCAGGTTTGATGATGATGTCACGCGCATACTCTAGTCTATATCACTGGACCACCATATACTGTAGAGTAGATAGTGAGTCAGTGGCAGACACTCATTCATAGTCTTCTGCTTACTGTGTGCTATCAAGCCTCTCATGTTTCCTTGTTGTGTGTGTGGCGCCCTGCATTATCAGCTGTTGGTTTTATATAAGCCCATGATCGGAAAGAAGGGAAGACATCACATCACACTCCTAATAATACATACTGACAACAACACAGAGTGGTACAGGGGTAGCGTAGGGAGGGGGGGGGGGTCCGACTGAACTGATACGAGTACGGAGGGGTGGGGGGGGGTCTGGACCAAGGCTATATAATGGTCGGGCTTCTTTGGACCCTGAGTAGAGGATCAGAATAACAACTTGCTGCTTGTTTTGTTATCACACACCGGATAAGAGTGTTCCTGGGATTATAACCACACACGACCACCACCACCATGTCACAGGTAAGAGAATTCGTCACAGAAGCTTTCTAGTTTATTTAAACCCTATTGTATACATGGTTGACCGGAGTCCCTCAGGGCTCTATTCTAGTGTCTGTTCTGTTTTATCTTGTATGGCCATGGAGAAAGCTTTACCCGCAAATAGCCGGTCGACAAGCTATTATCTGTGAAGGCTGCTTTTCCCTCCACAACACGGACGCTGGGATTTAAGTGGTTAATTCACCCATATCGTATATATATATAGGCATAATATACTGCCTAAACTTCTGGTATCGGACCATCGGTATATGTTAATGCTAGTCCACGCCATTCGATACCACCTCATTTATCACATTGTTTGGGTGCTTCAGTTCTTACTGTACTATTTACATAATTATTGTACTAACTTTGTAGCTGCACTTTAACAAGTATTAACAGAATTTACATTTATTCCTAGATCAGTGGTATTCTAACTTTAATTTCAGTATGGTTTGATCGATCGCGACCGCTAAGTTCTGGATATGCTGCTGTGGACATTTTAGATAAGAAAATGTTTAAATAGTTCACCTAACACCCACTGTTCATGATCACTAGTTGCTGTGTTTATGTGAATGCATTTCATATATGGTAGTATTTTAATGAATCTGTGTATTTTATTGTAACTGACTGCCGGTGACGTGCCAAAGACAAATTTGGCCATTTTATGTAAACGTAATGGACAGTAACGTTTTCCTTATCCTTATATCGGTGTCAGAAAGGGAAAACAGGGGTACATCTCTAACCCATTTTGGGTGGGAACCCCTTTTGGTGTGCTTTAGCTATTGAAAAATATCAGATCTACAAGCTCGTAGCGCGCCACTCGGTGGCGCGCTACGAGCTTGTAGGTCTGCTACTTTTGAAAAATCGACTGACATAGAAACATAGCTTTTTCAGAAAACTGTCAGGATGTAGAAGAACATTTTATAGAATCTGATCTCAGGTCAGAATGGTCTAACTTGTGTGTAACCTCCCTCCTCTCCTCCACTAGCCCGGAGAGGTGCTGAAGAAGAAGAAGCGTCCTCCTCCTCTGGTCAGCCAGGAGGAGCTGACGGGAGCCCGCGGCAAGCTGGGCCTGAAGGGCGAGCCCAAGAGTAAGACCTATGAGGTCATGGTGGAGTGCGGTGAGTAAGACACAATGACCTATGACCTATGAGGTCATGGTGGAGCGCGGTGAGTAAGACCCGGAGACACACAGACATACTGTCATGGCCTTCACAGCGTTTCTATCTGGGAGGGCATTTCCTCCTTCTAGAATGCAGTGGTTCCTCAAACTTGTTTCAGGACCCAAATGTGAAATGAATTAGACATTTCCCCCTGTGGGACCCAAACTAGTGTTTTTGAGTGGTGCAACCACTCCAAGGAACAGCAATGTCCGTGTTCACCTATGCACGTTAACCTACCTACCTATGTGACTATGAGCACCAGTGGTATGACTATGAGTACCAGTAGGGGCGCTGTTGTGCCAGAAACAGAAAGAGAGAGAGAGATAGTTTTAATAAAATAAAAAAGGACCCCGACGGGAATCGATCAAACCCGGGCTGTGGCAGTGAGAAGTGACCAATGAGAAGATTTCAGTCTTTCAGTGACCTGAACCACTAGTTCAGTTCACACCCTCTGTAGTAACTATTCAGAATCCTGAGCACTATTTAGTTGTATTTGTTCTGTCTGCTGTATTTGCAGATTTGCAAACGAGATGATATAATCTCAAGGGCTATACTACAGTTTTCTACCAGGGTAATTGAACAGTAACTGAACTGGCGATGTATGACATCATGGTTATTGTTACATTCCCCTTTCCAGGTCTAGGGGTATAAGGAGACGATGCAACACGGCTGGCGTGATAATTGTTATTTATTCACGTTATCAATATAAGGTATCATAATAATAACAAACAATAAAGATGGACAACTGGAAATACAAACGAAAAGACAGGCTATATGGGGCAACTCAAAGAAATCATCAAAACTATCTAGCCCTATTCTAAAGTATCGCACAACACTCTTACCTAACTCTAACCAATGAATGAAATGAAATATACACAACGTCAATCTACCTAAACTGTCTACGCTAACTACTGCCTAACAAAGATTTACAAAAAGTACGCACCCATACGCCGTAAATATATATATTATATATTATATATCTCTATATATATATATAATTATAATCAGTTGTATCTTTTTAGCTCTGAACCACCAATTACTGAAATAAAGCTCAGGGGACCACACACAGGTTTAGCCCCTGGCCTATACTTATTAAACAGATTTTGAGCGTCTTAGTTAGCTCCTACACCATGGACAAAGTACTGCTCAGTATGAGGTGACTGAGAGACAATGCCAATGAGTGCATGACACAGGTGCAGCTAAGTAGTCTTCACAGTTAGTCCTCTGAGCTTGGATTGGCTCCTGGTGACTAGGAGGTGGGCAGACAGCAAGGAGGTTGATGGTTCGTCTCCGCCTCCACGCCCCACAGCAGACCAGACCTGTGACTGAAAGTGTTGATCAGCACTCTGTGCAATGCAACCCACTCATGATATATTATATATACATATATATACACATATAAATATAAACCGTTATCATATGATATATATATATATATATAAATATAATCATTACTTTATCATCTCATAACTATAAACATACTCCCCGAGTATGTAACACCCCCACCCCCAAATCAAACACAGTTTGACCCTATTTCTACCAGACTCTAGACAGGGCATCTGCCATCACATTATCTGACCCCTTTTTGTGTCGAATCTCCAAATTATAGTCCTGAATGAGAATTGCCCATCTCATGAGCCGCTGGTTGTGATTGCGCATGCGCTGCAGGAATACCAAGGGGTTGTGGTCGGTGTAACAGACCACCGGTAACGGACTAGACCCCACGTACACTTCAAAGAACTGCAGCGCAAACAACACAGCCAAGGCCTCTTTCTCCACAGTTGCATACTTCACCTGGTACTTATTGAATTTCCGGGAGAAGTAGCAAACGGGATGGACAAGTCCACTCGCATCCTCCTGTTGTAGGACAGCCCCAGCGCCCACAGCACTCGCGTCCACCTCCAGGGAGAACGGGCGACTGAATTCGGGAGCAGCTAGGACCGGCGCACTACACAGGAGAGATTTGACAGTTTCAAATGCATAACGACATTCAAGAGACCATATAAAGGGGTTCGAAGGGCTCAATAAACTGGTGAGGGGATAGGCAACCGTAGAGAAGTTTTTGCAAAACCCTCTGTAGTATCCAGCCATACCAAGAAACCGGCGCAACTCTCGCACCGTAGTAGGAGCGGGGTAGGCAGTGATGGCAGCGACTTTAGCCTCAATAGGCCGCACCTGTCCCTGACCTACTTGCCGTCCCAAGTACGTTACGGTAGCTTTGCCGAACTCGCACTTGGCCAGGTTCAATGTCAGCGCAGCCTTAGCTAACCGGGTGAACACTGTATGTAGGCGTTCAATATGATCGTGCCAATTCCCAGAATAAACGATTAAATCGTCCAAGTATGCATTACAATTTGGCACCCCCTCCAACACAATATTAACCATTCGCTGAAAGGTAGCGGGTGCATTACACATGCCGAATGCCATCACATTATACTGGAGAAAATGATCCGGTGTGACAAACGCAGAAATCTGAGAGGCACGGCGCGTTAAGGGAACCTGCCAGTACCCTTTTAACAAATCCAACTTAGTGACAAAAGCAGCAGACCCTATATTATCCACACAGTCTTCCATCCTCGGCAAAGGGAACGCGTCTTGGACCGTTACCGCATTTACCCTCCTATAATCCGTACAGAATCTAGGACTGCCATCGCTCTTAAGCTGCAATAAACAAGGACTACTCCATGGACTTGAACTTGTCCGTGCCAGGTTATTCGCAAGGAGATATTCTGCCTCCTTTCTCAACAATGCACGCTTAGTTGGGTTTACGCGATAAGCGTGCTGTTTAATAGGCCGTGCATCCTGCACATCAATATCATGCTCGCACACGGTGGTGCGAGTGGGGACATCCCCGAATAACATAGGGAATTCCCTCACTAACCTCATGACGTCACGTTGGTGCTCACTGCGTAGGTGAGCGAGAGTGTCAGGCAACTTGATCAGCATGTCCGAGTTACAGAGGCGACCCTCGGGTGCAGGTGATGCTCGCAACACCAACCCATCGTCCTCTGCAGCCTGCAAATCCACAGAATTAACCTGGCTATCCTCACTCTCTGCAGGGGGAAAACGTGGCGCTACCACCGTTAACCCTACTCCCCTCACATGGAATTCCTTCAACATGTTAACGTGACAGACCCGGCTCTTACGCCTCCTGTCGGGAGTTCCAATCACATAGTTAGTGTCGCTGATTTTCTCCAGAATCACGAAAGGACCTGAAAACCGGGCTGATAGAGCAGAGCCCTGAACAGGCAATAAGGCTAGTACTTGATCGCCTGCCTTAAAGATGCGCTTAACCGCAACTTTGTCATGACGCCTCTTCATCTCTGTCTGAGAAGCCCTCAGCCACTCTTTAGCCAGAGAACACGCTTTCTCGAGCCGACTTCTAAGTTTTGTAACAAAATCTAACACATTGGTATCGGGACTCACGTCAGCGGCCATCAGCTTGTCCTTCAGGACCTTAAGGGGGCCGCGGACCGTATGTCCGAACACCAATTCATTAGGAGCGAACCCTAGGGATTCCTGCACTGCATCACGAGCAGCAAACAACACGAATGGAATCCCGTCATCCCAACTCCGTTTAGCCTCAAAGCAGTATTTACGCAACATGGATTTCAGTGTCTGATGCCACCGTTCGAGCGCCCCCTGAGACTCCGGGTGATATGCGCTCGAGATGACGTGGTGTACAGACAGAGTTTCCATTACTTGCTTAAATACTTTCGATAGGAAATTAGTACCTTGATCCGTTTGGATCACTTTACAAAATCCCCATGTAGTAAAGAACCTAGTCAAAGCTTTCAACACTGAGGTGGCAGTTATGTTGCGCAGAGGAATAGCCTCTGGAAATCTAGTCGCAGCACACATGATGGTCAACAGGTACTGATTTCCAGCCTTGGTACGAGGCAAAGGCCCTACACAATCCACAATGACTCTCTCAAATGGTTCCCCAACAGCAGGAATTGGGCAGAGCGGCGCAGCAGGTATAGTTTGATTAGGTTTTCCCGTTAGCTGACAAATAGCACAAGTGCGACAATATTGGGACACAGCTTGTTTCAGCCCCGGCCAAAAGAAGTGTTTTAGGATTCGGGAATACGTTTTTGTAATACCCAAATGCCCCGCCCAATCATGGTCGTGTGCTAACGAGAGGACCTGCTGCCTATATACAGATGGAACCACAATCTGGACCACTGCGCTCCATTCCGATTCCTGTGCTCCGTTTGGACACCACTTGCGCATTAACAACCCTTGGTCGCTAAAGTAGCCCATGCACTTTGTTTTGATTTCCTCTTGGCTCACCACAGCAGCTAGACATTTCTTTAGTGTGGGATCCTCACCTTGTGCTTGGATAAGGCTTTCCCTCGTTACAGGCAGAATCAAATTATTTTTCCCACCCCCAGTTACCTCCCCCCCCCTGGCATTAACACTCTGCAGTTGTGTCAACACTTTAGGAGCGGCAGACAACGTTTTGTCACTCGCAAGAGCGCGCATGACAATGGAGTCGGACAAATCAGAATCATCCCCTGTTTTGCATGACTGTGCACGGGTGATCACACAGGCTGGAAAAGCCTCAGGGTATTTCATAGCCAGGGTGTCGTTTTCAACAGCACATTCCACCACAGGACGTTCTACCACTTCCAACACAGGATACACTTTCCCACCTGCGATGTCATTCCCCATGACAAATGAAATCCCCTCAATGGGTAATTCATCACGCACCGCTACATTAAAGTACCCAGAGACCAGGGCCGACTGTATATACAGCGTGTGCAAAGGTGCAGAAATATAGCCCATTTCCACCCCTCGTATCACTGCACTGGACCCGCAGGCCGTGTCGCCATTCAAAGGCAGTACCCCCGCTAGTACTACACTTTGTTGGGCCCCGGTATCTCTCAGCATACGTACCGCAGTACGCTCAACCGAATGCTGTGACACAGAAATCTCGCCATCAAACACAAATGGATCAAAACTGGAATCTGGACCAGGACGTGCACACACAAAAGCAGTTCCCACACTTTTCTCCGCTCTGATCAATCCCATACTTTTAGTATTAGAACCATTTTGTTCGTGCCGTTGTCTTGTTCTGCACTGGCCAATGAAATGGCCCACCTTTTTGCAGTAGTGACAAGTGCGCTCCTCCCTCGGTTTATCACCACCCTGCTCAGACGAACGCTGAGTCTGTGCGTAATTACGCGCATCACCAGATTTGTTTGTTTTCTTACTACTTGACTCTGAAGCATAAAACACATTTTTATGCGTCAACACATACTCGTCAGCGAAGATAGCTGCTTCCCCCACTGATACCACTCTCTGTTCGTTCAAGTGCATGCATATGCTATCTGGCAAGCCCCTCTTAAATTCCTCCATCAATAGGAGTGCGCGCAGTGATTGCAAATCAATCACTTTGCTTGCCGCGCACCACCTATCGAACAGAGCCTCCTTTTCCCGAGCGAACTCGACAAAAGTTTGGCTAGTGTTCTTGGACAGCTGCCTAAACTTCTGCCGGTACGCTTCAGGCACCTTTTCATATGCCCGCAAAATGGTTGCCTTTACGATTACATAGTCCATGCTATCTTGAACGGAGAGCGTAGCCATCACCTCCTGTGCTTTACCCAGCAGTTTGCACTGGAGCAGTATGGACCAAACGTCCTTAGGCCAAGCGAGGGCAGTAGCCACACGCTCAAAGGCGCTAAAATAGGAATCCACTTCAGATTCACGAAAAATGGGGACCAGACCAATATGCCGTGCTATATCAAATCTTGACATACCTGGTGTGTCGCCGAGACTGGGACCGGACCGTGACTGGGGTGCCTGCTGCCCTGTAGATTCCGCTGCCAACCTTGCCTTTTTTTCCTCCCATTCCAACTCCATTTGCCGTATGCGGATCTCCTTCTCATTTTGCATTTTGGCGACTGCCAGCTGGAACTCTCTTTCTTGTTCCTTCTCTCTCTCTCGCTCTCTCTGCTTAATGCGCGCTATGCGCACTTTTAATTGAGAGCCCTGTAGGACAGACTTATTGTCGGACCCAGCTGAACCCGAGGAGGATCCCGAACCCAGGCGCGGTCGTGGGGGTTCAGTGAATTCCTTAGGCCTCACCACCGGAGGCTGTGCCACCGGCTGTGCCGCGCCCTCGTCCTCCACCTTTCCCTCACTACCTCTCATGGCCCCGTCGGTCCCCCCTACAGATGCAGCTGTAAGCCCATCTGCCCTAAGCGGAACAACAGGCGACTGAGGCAAACTCCCCCGTAAGTCAGTTACTTTTGCTGCTGCGGACAGCAACCCAGCGATCACAGGAACTACCAGGACACCCATCTCTACCAGTCTCGTGAACACCATGTCCTTAATTTTACTTTTTGCGTCCCCAGTCTTCACCGTGACTCTATAGTGGTCCGCTAGTTTTACCAAGTCCTCCTTACGGCACTTGTCAAACTCACCTATGGAGGGATCGGCCACGAACACATTGAGGTCAAAGGATGCCATCTTCGCCACCTTATCACAATACCGCTAATAAAACAACAACTCCAGCCAGCACTTTCCCAAACCGGTACCTTCTGTGCTTTGGACGAGCCCCCAACTGTTACATTCCCCTTTCCAGGTCTAGGGGTATAAGGAGACGATGCAACACGGCTGGCGTGATAATTGTTATTTATTCACGTTATCAATATAAGGTATCATAATAATAACAAACAATAAAGATGGACAACTGGAAATACAAACGAAAAGACAGGCTATATGGGGCAACTCAAAGAAATCATCAAAACTATCTAGCCCTATTCTAAAGTATCGCACAACACTCTTACCTAACTCTAACCAATGAATGAAATGAAATATACACAACGTCAATCTACCTAAACTGTCTACGCTAACTACTGCCTAACAAAGATTTACAAAAAGTACGCACCCATACGCCGTAAATATATATATTATATATTATATATCTCTATATATATATATAATTATAATCAGTTGTATCTTTTTAGCTCTGAACCACCAATTACTGAAATAAAGCTCAGGGGACCACACACAGGTTTAGCCCCTGGCCTATACTTATTAAACAGATTTTGAGCGTCTTAGTTAGCTCCTACACCATGGACAAAGTACTGCTCAGTATGAGGTGACTGAGAGACAATGCCAATGAGTGCATGACACAGGTGCAGCTAAGTAGTCTTCACAGTTAGTCCTCTGAGCTTGGATTGGCTCCTGGTTACTAGGAGGTGGGCAGACAGCAAGGAGGTTGATGGTTCGTCTCCGCCTCCACGCCCCACAGCAGACCAGCCCTGTGACTGAAAGTGTTGATCAGCACTCTGTGCAATGCAACCCACTCATGATATATTATATATACATATATATACACATATAAATATAAACCGTTATCATATGATATATATATATATATATAAATATAATCATTACTTTATCATCTCATAATTATAAACATACTCCCCGAGTATGTAACAGTTATGGAGTTGTGTGGACGGAGTTCATGGCCCTGTCGGTTGAAACATCTGTATTGTTTTCCCTTCTGTGCAGAGTGCATGGGGAAGGTGGCACCGTCTGTAACATCTGTATTGTTTTCCCTTCTGTGCAGAGCGCATGGGGAAGGTGGCACCGTCTGTAACATCTGTATTGTTTTCCCTTCTGTGCAGAGCGCATGGGGAAGGTGGCACCGTCTGTAACATCTGTATTGTTTTCCCTTCTGTGCAGAGCGCATGGGGAAGGTGGCACCGTCTGTAACATCTGTATTGTTTTCCCTTCTGTGCAGAGCGCATGGGGAAGGTGGCACCGTCTGTATTCAGCAGCGCACGGTCGGGAGCAGAGACTGTGCTAGAAGGCAAGCCTCCCGCCCAGGCCCCAGGGGCCAGCGTCTTTGGGGCCCCAGGAGCCAGTGTCTTTGGGGCCCCAGGAGCCAGTGTCTTTGGGCCCCCTGGAGCCAGCGTCTTTGGCAAGTAGACACCCGCAAATACCCCCTGGATGGTCAGCAGCACACGGTGAAGATCTGAGGAAATTTGATCTCTAGAGACTTTGTCAACGAGTGTGTTTGTGTAACACACGCATACACTTTATAATGTGAATGTGTGTATCGTGCCATAAACGGCACTGCTTTCTTCAAGAGGATCTGGAGTTTAAAAAACAAACAAATCCAGCGTGCATGTGTGCAATATTGATACACATCAATTTTGTAGTTACTGTATAGTTTGCACAGTGTACATCTCTAATGTGCTAACGGCTGCTGTATTGTAGATACACTGATGTTAAAGTGCATTATAATTTTTTTTTGTATCTTGTTTTTGATATGTCTACAAATGTTTACTTCTCTATGACCACTGTGACTAAATAAAAAGATGACACCTTTGGTTGTTGTTTGTTTTCCTTCATAATGTTCCACTAGTGAACCATTTATTATAGGTTCCTTGGTACAGTGTTCTCTGCAGCTACTGTACAAGTGATACTTTACTGCGCCGTATAGCATTACGCACGTGTTGTGCTCAAATTAAATATTTCACGGCGCATTTTAGTGAATGTAGAAGTGTTTTTAATGGTAAGTTAACATGGTATGTTTGACTGCCGTTTTTGACAGACATGCCACTCTGAAGACACAAAGCCCTCATTGCTCTACAGCCTGTGGGCATGAATTTATCTTTCTTTCTCTTTTTTTTTAGGACAGGGGTGATTAGCTTTAAGTGCAATAGACTGGGCGGCTGTGGCTCAGGAAGTAGAGCAGGTCGTCCAATGATCCCTGGGTCGGTGGTTCGAATCCCGGCTGCTCCTGTCCACATGTGGAAGTGTCCTTGGGCAAGACACTGAACCCTACATTGCCTCCAATGAGTCGGTCGGTGTGAGCTCGCCACCGTCGGTGTGTGAATGTGGGAAGTGAGGACGCTGGTGTCGACCGTTCGCCACTTCACCTCCCAATGTATGAATGAATGAACCGTTGTAACGCGCTTTGATTTGAGCACTTGGAAAAGCGCTGGAAAAATGCAATTCATTATTAGAGCAATTGGAGTCCCGCCCCCTTTCATGACGACGAGTGTCCCGGAAGAGAATAAAAGTCCCCATGCATTTTTCCCATAGACGTTTCAGAAAGTATTCCTTTAAAGACCTGTAAGCCTCGGACAAAGCCAACTCGGATGGTGACAAATCATGACAATAAACAAAGATTTTTAGGCCCAGTTTTCTGAAAAACCTATGTTTCTATGTCAGTGGTGCTCAAACTATTTCATTTCAGGGACCCCCTAATATCATAATTATGTAGCCTAATTGGCTGCTGACCCCTGTTTGAAAATATGTTGTTCCTGGGACTCCCCAGAAGCAAAGATTTGAGTTAAAAACGTTCGCTCTGAAAGAATATAATTCAAAGATTTGCGCCACATTTTTGCGATTCTTCAAAAATAGCATATCTACAAGCTGAGTAGATCTGCTATTATTCAACAGCTAAAGTATGACCCGCCCATAAATTAAAGTGACCACTAGACAGGACAGACACGTGCAATGGCATCAACACTATGCCCATTTAGTAGTGAAACAGTAGGTCAACAACAACAGATACCAAGTCTACGTGTGTTACCTAATAAATAAGTACTGTAGTTGTATGAGGGATAGTCTATACTGTATGCTAAACAGTCATTAGTACTACTGGGGCTGTTTGTTTGTATTTAGTATTCACTGTAGGCTGTTGCTTGAGTCCACGCTTGAAAAATATGAATATGTAACAAAGCATCAGAAACCTGTCGAGTTGTGTCATTTTAGATTTTAGTGCATGAATGGATATAAATAACTTGCGTCAAATTTTCAAAATGTTTGAAAAATCTTTAACCCTGTAAGACCTTTTCTAGACATTTCTATTTTAATTAATTACATTATTTGTGTGATCATTAGAATGTCTAGAACATGTTTTATTTTATTATTGTGAAATATATTCCCCAAATGTAAATTATTAATGTATTATTTTAATTATTATTATATATATATTTTTACATAATTTCCTCTGATAAGTCCTAGTAGTACAAAGTAGTAGTAAGGTTGAAATCTCTTTTTTGCAAGTAGCATTTAGAAGGCATTTGTAGAATGGTCTTAATGGGGGTTAAGTTATAGTTAGGTAGAGACAAACAGATGTGCCAGCACTTAACCTGTAAAACCTTTTAAAAAGGCCTTTAATTGGTTTGGTCAATAGGCTACTAAACACAACACACTTTATTTTCTTTTTTCCGCCCTCCTCCTGAGCAGGGAGTGGTCATTGGGCTCTCTCTCCTCTGGGCAGTGAAGTGTCTGTCTGAGTGTTTTAGTGGAGTTTAGTCATGTCTAGGTGGAGGAGTGTTGTGCTGCTGCTGTGGAGCTGTGTCTGGTTTCTCAGCCAGGCTCACGGAGCGTTGGTTATCTCCCGACATGATGCTTCCATACAGGTAAGCAGTATATGCTTCTTCTGTTTCTGCTGCTGTTGTAATCTTATTTATAAATGATGATGCCATTCGCATTGAATGATAAATCAGAACTATATTGGGGCGGCATTGGCTCAGGGGTAGAGTGGCCGGTGGTGACCAGAGTTGGTGTCGAAGTGTCCTTGAGCAAGACTCTGAACCCCTAATTGCTCCCGATGTGTGCCTTGCATGGTTTCCTCCACCGTGTGTGTGTGTGTGTGTGTGTGTGTGTGTGTACAGAGCAATATAAAATGCAACATTTATTGTGCAGCACATTACTACTTGTATTGGCTGCTTGGCCAATCAGTGCCAGGGACCCCCAGAAGGGCCAATCAGTGCCAGGGACCCCCAGAAGAGAGGATTTGTGTTATTAAAGTTAACTCTTTAAAGTTTTGTGTTCAAATATAGCAGATATACAAGCTCACAGTGTGGCACCAAGTGACTCACTGTGAGCTTGTCTATCTGCTACTGTTCAAACCACTATTCCTAAAATAGAGTATTCTGGGAATAACTCATGTTCTATGTCAGTGGTTCCCAAACCTTTTCATGTCAAGGACCCCCACATTGACATGTATTAACCCGTGGACCCCCATTTGAAAAGATATAGCAGTGATTCTCAACCCGTTTCATTTCTAGGACCCTCCAGTTTTACATGCATTTAGGCTGAGTTACCACAACGATCCATTTCGTTACAAACTATCATTTAGCTGGGGCCCCCCTGGAACTCCCTCAAGGGCCCCTGGGGGTCCCCGGACCCCACTTTGGGAACCACTGTTCTATTTTTAACTAAAAATCTAAAATGAGTCTAAAATGAGACAGAACTGTGTCATTGCAAAACAATGATGTCATGTGACTACACAAAAAGAACAAGGAGCATTATAATTTATTTGAACAGCTTTAATCTTTTTCTATATACTGTTTTCTTCAGTTTCTACACTGCGTTTTAGACTGATGATAAAACTCTACGCTTATCTTTTCCCCACTGATCAGGGAATCAATATAAGATAAATAATTGGACCGATACGCAAAATTGTAAATGGTTTAAATATATATCAATAAAATGGTAGCCTTTCCTCTCCCTATGGTCGTCTAGTGTCTACCGTACTGCAATATCATCATTTCATCACAGCACAATACACTTTCCAATACTATGCATTGCACACAGACCACCCTAGAGTCGGGTTCTGCCTGACGTTCCTTCCTAAAGGGGAGTTTTTCGTTACCCATTGTCGCAATATTGCTGCTCTGGGTGGATCTTTGTTGGTTGTAAAGTGTCTTGAGACAACTTGTTGTGATTTGACACTATAATACAATTGAATTGAATTGAATTGAAGACCATATCTTCGCTGACTCGCTGTGGAGAGAAACCAACTATCTCCATTTGTTTTCCTTTATTCTTTTTGTAATAGTGCTGTGCTATTGAGCACCCTCTGTGTGTGTGGGCTTTTACGAATATTGAACCAAGCGCTTTCTATACCTAAACCTCCTAACTCCATTGGATCCTCAATCTGTCGTTCAAACCATGTAACTCACTGGGCTGATGTTGTCGTTATAGTTTTCCACTTCAGGTTAAAAAAATCAAATGTGTATTACTGAAAAAAACTGGTGGCCCTCGAGCCGTAAAAACTGGTGGCCCTCGAGCCGTAAAAACCTTCTCATATGGGGGTCCTTGGCATGCATTTTCAAATGGGGGGTCCGCAGCCTAATGAGTATGATTCTGGGGGTCCTTAACGTAAACAAGTCTGGGAACCACTGATGTATAAGCAACACATCTGCAGCTACTGTAATCAAATGAAATATTGGGTGTGTTAGATTTTAGGCGCGTCAATATCTGTCTATAATTAATTATGCTTGCACATCGGAGTCATGGACACAGTCTGGACATTTGTCACCTGAAATGGAGAACAACAAGTTACAAAAATCTAAACCAGCCTGGAATGTTGTACCCCTTACGAACTTGTTATCAGAGTAACCAGACAGACAGACAGTCGGGTACAGGTACACTGCTCTATTAACCCATTCTGACCTGAGATCAGATTCATACGAGGTTTCCACTGGACACACGCTAGGTCTGATTAACCCATTCTGACCTGAGAACAGATACTAAAAATGTCACACTCGTTCTTCGATTTTTCAAAAATAGCAGACCTACAAGCTCATAGCGCGCCACTCGGTGGCGCGCTATGAGCTTGTAGATCTGCTATTTTTCAATACCTAAAGCATAACATAGTGCTAACACCAAAATGCGTTCCCGTTCAGAATGGGTTAAAGAATGGCTGTCTGTTGTGCACAAAACCACTTACATTGGTTGCTACTGTCAGGCCAATCAGTGAAGCCGTGTTCATTGTGTTAATTGTTTAATTTAATATAATTTTTATCAGTGATGATAATTCACCTTTTCTATTTGAATTCCAGGAGACACAGGGTGCTCCCCCAAGGTTACTTAAGGTACTTAATAATTCCACTGTTTACATTCGCGGGACTTACTTATAATAAATAACTGCAGATGTTATTTTTTATTTTTTACTGTATTTTTTCATCACATTATGACGAGTCTCCCTTCATCTCTGTATTGCAGAAAAGAAGTACAAACAACGCAGAGGTAAGAAATAATAAATATCCCTTTCTCCCTCAGCCTGGTGATGAGAGGAAAAACAGAGCCGTCGTTAGAAAGACTCTCCCAAATGAGCTCATAGCTGCTGTAGGCCGACATGTGGAATTACTGACTTCATGTTTTTTCATGTGTTTCTTTAAACCAATAGAGGTATAGTTACTGTAACTCCCTTTACTATACACGGCTTGGCGATTCTTCACTCAATCGCTCAATCACTGAATTCAGAGTGTGTTATTGAGGGGCGCTATAGCCCCTCAATCACTGAATTCACTGAATTCAGAGTGTGCTATTGAGGGGCGCTATAGCCCCTCCAATGCATGGCTTTCCGAAGTTACATCATAGGTCAGGCCCATTGGGTCTAACCTTCCTCTGTCTGTCTCTCTCTCTCTCTCTGCCTCTCTCTCTCTGTCTCTGTCTCTCTCTCTGTCTCTGTCTCTCTCTCTGTCTCTCTCTCTCTCTCTCTGTCAGGTGGAGGTGGACAGCGTCATGGTGGACTGTACGGTGGCGTCTCGTTTCTCTCACACCGTGGTGACCTCCAGTGTCTCTCTCTCTCTCTCGCTCTCTGTCAGGTGGAGGTGGACAGCGTCATGGTGGACTGTACGGTGGCGTCTCGTTTCTCTCACACCGTGGTGACCTCCAGTGTCTCTCTCTCTCTCTCGCTCTCTGTCAGGTGGAGGTGGACAGCGTCATGGTGGACTGTACGGTGGCGTCTCGTTTCTCTCACACCGTGGTGACCTCCAGTGTCTCTCTCTCTCTCTCTCTCTCTGTCAGGTGGAGGTGGACAGCGTCATGGTGGACTGTACGGTGGCGTCTCGTTTCTCTCACACCGTGGTGACCTCCAGTGTCTCTCTCTCTCTCTCTCTGTCAGGTGGAGGTGGACAGTGTCACGGTGGACTGTACCGTGTCTCTCTAACTCTCTCTCTCTCTCTGTCAGGTGGAGGTGGACAGCGTCATGGTGGACTGTACTGTGGCGTCCCGTTTCTCTCACACCGTGGTGACCTCCAGTGCTCGGAACAACGGCGACGTCCCGCGGGAGATCTTCTTCGAGGTGGACATGCCCAAGACCGCCTACATCACCAACTTCAGCATGTCAGTGCCACGCCTCTGTCTCTTTGCTGTGCGTCTGTGTCTGTGTGTGTGTGCATGTGTCTGTGTGTGAGTGTGTCTGTGTGTGCGTGCGTGCACGTGTGTGTGTGCCCCCTGTATCTCCCTGAATATTTTCTCACACATTTGCCTCCTTTTTAGAGAGAGAGAGAGACTACACATTATTAAACCTTGTGTGCTTTCTAAGTCTCCTCATTGTGTTTCCAGGGAGATAGAGAATGATGTGTACTTCGGGGCGATCAAGGAGAAGAAGAAGGCCAAAAAGCAGTATGAGGAAGCCGTGTCATCAGGACAGACTGCTGGACTGGTCAAGTAAGTCACTTAACCCATTCTGACCTGAGATCAGATTCATACGAGGTTTCCACTGGACACACACTGGTCTGATGAACCCATTCTGACCTGAGATCAGATTCTAAAAATGTCAGTCGTTCTTCGATTTTTCAAAAATAGCTAAAGCATAACATGATGCTAACACCAAAATGTGTTCCCGTTCAGAATGGGTTAATTATTTACTTTACCTATTGATACCTTACATGGCAGATTCTACAAAATGTCTCCTAAATCCTAACTGTTTTCTTGAAAAAAGGTGCTCAACCTATATTTCACGTCAAGGACCACCCAAAATAAGATGTATTTGACATTTTACCCCCCATCTCAAGATCTGTTTTTCCATGGACCTCCAGAAGCAAAGATTTGAGTTATACATGTTTGCTTTAAGAAATGATGTATTCTAAGATTGACACACATTTTCAGGATTATTCAAAAACACCAGATCTTACATAGAGCTCACATAAGCGCTATATTAACTACTACTACTGCTGGGGATCCCTATAGTATGCCCCCAAGGACCCCTGGACTCCACACTGCAAACTCTGAAACCTTGCAAGGTTTGAGAACCAAATGTAAAATGACACTTGCTTTTCCGGTTTTATTGGGTTAAGCTCAGCTGTCACAGTTCGTCGCCAGGTGGTTTTGGGTCGACCTTGACTCCTTCTCCCCACCTCACACCTCACAAAGTACCTATACAGTACTTGAGTAAATGTACTTAGTTACTGGTACGCCACTGCTTGGAAGGCACGTGGCGACATCATCACTCTGTATTTCTTTGAGCGTGCATGCAGCATGCTCATTAATTGCTCATTAAACCCATTCTGACCTGAGATCAGATTCTAAAAATGTCTTCTATACATCCTGACAGTTTTCATTCTTACCTGAGATCAGATTCTAAAAATGTCTTCTACATCCTGACAGTTTTCCATTCTGACCTGAGATCAGATTCTAAAAATGTCTTCTACACATCCTGACAGTTTACCATTCTGACCTGAGATCAGATTCTAAAAAATGTCTTCTACATCCTGACAGTTTTCATTCTGACCTGAGATCAGATTCTAAAAATGTCTTCTATGTCAGTCGCTCTTCGATTTTTCAAAAATAGCAGACCTACAAGCTCGTAGCGCGCCACTTGGTGGCGCGCTATGAGCTTGTAGATCTGCTATTTTTAAATAGCTAAAGCATAACGTAATGCTAACACCAAAAGGGATTCCCGTCCAAAATGGGTTAATTGTCACATGATTCCTGATATGTAGTGTTTCATTGGTTCTGGTTTGTCTGCGTCTCCACAGGGCCTCTGGGAGAACGATGGAGAAGTTCTGTGTGTCAGTGTAGTGTTTCATTGGTTCTGTTTGTCTGCGTCTCCACAGGGCCTCTGGGAGAACGATGGAGAAGTTCTGCGTGTCATTGTAGTGTTTCATTGGTTCTGTTTGTCTGCGTCTCCACAGGGCCTCTGGGAGAACGATGGAGAAGTTCTGCGTGTCAGTGTAGTGTTTCATTGGTTCTGTTTGTCTGCGTCTCCACAGGGCCTCTGGGAGAACGATGGAGAAGTTCTGCGTGTCAGTGTAGTGTTTCATTGGTTCTGTTTGTCTGCGTCTCCACAGGGCCTCTGGGAGAACGATGGAGAAGTTCTGCGTGTCAGTGTAGTGTTTCATTGGTTCTGGTTTGTCTGCGTCTCCACAGGGCCTCTGGGAGAACGATGGAGAAGTTCTGTGTGTTTCATTGGTTCTGGTTTGTCTGCGTCTCCACAGGGCCTCTGGGAGAACGATGGAGAAGTTCTGCGTGTCATTGTAGTGTTTCATTGGTTCTGTTTGTCTGCGTCTCCACAGGGCCTCTGGGAGAACGATGGAGAAGTTCTGTGTGTTTCATTGGTTCTGGTTTGTCTGCGTCTCCACAGGGCCTCTGGGAGAACGATGGAGAAGTTCTGTGTGTTTCATTGGTTCTGGTTTGTCTGCGTCTCCACAGGGCCTCTGGGAGAACGATGGAGAAGTTCTGTGTGTTTCATTGGTTCTGGTTTGTCTGCGTCTCCACAGGGCCTCTGGGAGAACGATGGAGAAGTTCTGTGTGTTTCATTGGTTCTGGTTTGTCTGCGTCTCCACAGGGCCTCTGGGAGAACGATGGAGAAGTTCTGTGTGTTTCATTGGTTCTGGTTTGTCTGCGTCTCCACAGGGCCTCTGGGAGAACGATGGAGAAGTTCTGTGTGTTTCATTGGTTCTGGTTTGTCTGCGTCTCCACAGGGCCTCTGGGAGAACGATGGAGAAGTTCTGTGTGTTTCATTGGTTCTGGTTTGTCTGCGTCTCCACAGGGCCTCTGGGAGAACGATGGAGAAGTTCTGTGTGTTTCATTGGTTCTGGTTTGTCTGCGTCTCCACAGGGCCTCTGGGAGAACGATGGAGAAGTTCTGTGTGTTTCATTGGTTCTGGTTTGTCTGCGTCTCCACAGGGCCTCTGGGAGAACGATGGAGAAGTTCTGTGTGTTTCATTGGTTCTGGTTTGTCTGCGTCTCCACAGGGCCTCTGGGAGAACGATGGAGAAGTTCTGCGTGTCGGTGAACATCGCTGCAAACAGCAACGTGAAGTTCACCCTGACCTACGAGGAGCTTCTCCACAGGAAACTGGGCCACTATGAGATCCTGACTCGAGTCAAGCCCAAGCAGCCGGTCCGCAACTTTCAGGTGGAGCTCTCCTTGTTTTGCAATTTACCATTGTTGTGGCTGATAATTCATTGCCAATCTGGCGAGGGGGGGAGGGGTTTACCCAGGCTAGTTAAGACTCACCTGTGTGTCTCCGACATCACAAAAGCCTGGGTAGACGTTAACATGACGGTGACCCCAAACATAATATTTGAAAGTGAAATATCCCTTGTGCAATATCTTCCACTATCGGTAGCCGCCAAATATGGCGAAGACGCTGTTACCTGTACCCCTGAAGGGTGTGTGGGTATTTGTTCGGGATTTGCTGATTGCATATTCTGTACGGCACCTTGTAAATATTTGTGTCCTTGTATTTGTATCTCTTATGTGGACATGAATAAATGATTAAAATGTGTGTGTGTGTGTGTGTGTGTGTGTGTGTGTGTGTGTGTGTGTGTGTGTGTGTGTGTGTGTGTGTGTGTGTGTGTGTGTGTGTGTGTGTGTGTGTGTGTGTGTACAGATTGTGGTTGATATCTACGAGCCACAGGGTATCACATATTGTGAGGCCTATGGAACCTTCTTATCCAATGAGCTGCTCCCTCTGGTGGAGAAAACGGTCACAGACACAAAGGTAGGGTTCTGTACTTAATTCATTGCATTCATCTTCTTTGTGTATCTTCTACCCTATTGAATAACATACTTCATAAAATGTATCTATTGAATTAACATAAATTAAGGGCCCTGTCCGCCCCCTTTCATGACGACACCAGGGCCCAGGAAATGAATACCAATGCATTAATTTCAAAAAGTATTTATTTAAAGACCTTTTAAGCGTCGTACGAAGCCAACTCGAGTTGTGACAAATCATGACAACAAACACAAATTTTTTGGACCAAACAAATAATTACAAAGAAGAAAAATAAGTGTCGTAACCTGCTGTTTTTTTCTACTTTCTAATTCTTTGTTTGGCCCAAAACATTGCGTTTATTGTCATGATTTGTCACGACAAGAGTTGTCTTTGTCCGCGGCGTAAACGTCTTCAAATAAATACTTTCTGAAAAGTCTATGAGGAAAATTAACGGGGATTTATTTTCCGGGTCTCTCGAGGGGGCGGGACTGCAACGCTCTAGTCTATAGAGTGTGGCAGTGATGACGAGCGGCCCGGAAGAGAATTTCCCGCTCATTCTTCCCATAGACGTTTCAGAAAGTATTCATTTAAAGACCTGTAAGCCTCGGACAAAGCCCACCCGGATGGTGACAACTCATGACAATTAACACATTTTTGGGGGACGAACAAATAATTAGAAGAAAAACAACAAACAAAGTGTTGTACCCTGCCATTTTTTTCTTCTTTCAGGCACACATCTCCTTCTCGCCGACACCAGAGCAGCAGAGGAAGTGTCCGGGCTGCGATGGGACTCTGATCGACGGAGATTTCGTTATTAAGTACGACGTGAACCATGCCACGAGCCTAGGGGACGTTCAGGTCAGTACCATGTGAACCGGGCCACGAGCCTATAGGGGACGTTCAGGTCAGTACCATGTGAACCGGGCCACGAGCCTATAGGGGACGTTCAGGTCAGTACCATGTGAACCGGGCCACGAGCCTCGGGGACGTTCAGGTCAGTACCATGTGAACCGGGCCACGAGCCTCGGGGACGTTCAGGTCAGCTGTCAACAAAATATAAACAGTTTTGAACCTTAAAATATCACATATACTTCTTGGCCTGAAATTAAAATGATATTCTAACTTTTTATGTTTTTTCATAAATGAAATGAATTGTACATCGTACTACAGTGTCACACGAAAGCATCAAAAGTAGCAGATCGAATCATGGTGCAAATTTGTGTGTTTTAGCTTGATGTACTACTTTTGATATTCTTGGATTTGAATCCAAAAAAGTAACAAACCGACAGAGACGATATATCCTGTTTGTCTTTTTCCCCCCTCCTCAGATTGCGAATGGATACTTCGTCCATTTCTTTGCGCCTCCCGACTTGCCCAGAGTGCCAAAGAACGTGGTGTTTGTGATCGACATCAGCATCTCCATGAGAGGGAGGAAGATGGAGCAGGTGAGGAGGCTGTGAGAGAAACATTATCTAAAAACTGTATAACTACCGTATATACAAATATGCTCCAGTGATTAGAAATTGATCATTCAAAATAGGCTCCTCACTGACTTACATTGTAGCTGAAACAGCTCTCAAAGTCACTCTTTTAGTACGTAAACAAACACAGACAAAGTTGATTCAGACAATAATATAGAGCATCACCAACATTTTTTTTAAATAAAAATGTTAACTTCCTGTTGATTTTAATATCTAGTTCCGGGCCCACGGCTCCAGTCCGGGAATCAACAGGACGTAAAATTAGCATTTTGAATTATCAATTTCTAATCACTGGAGCAATCTTTATTTTTTTTCTTGTCCACATTTGGAGTTACATCATGGCAAGGTAATAATAATAATAATAACTACACAACCCAACCCTAAACCTCTACAAAAGTGGTCTAAAGCTGCGTTCAGACCTTATTAGTATATATTATTATATTATATATATTATATAAAGTGGTCTAAAGCTGCGTTCAGACCTAAATGTATACATTCGCCTCGGTTCGTTCCGTTTGTACCGTGGCAGGTCGCGCCGCACCCATTTGCGCAATTCTCGTCTTTGCATTGACTTTGTATGTAATCGCGCCGCTCTAACCATCCAAGTCTGAACGCACATTTACCCTGTAGGTGCCAATTGTCAATGTTTATGTTTAAGTGAATTCATGATTAAGATTAATAATTATTTTGGTTAAAAAAAAGGTTAAAAAGCTATGCTGGTTATTTGATTACATCTCATGAGTGTCATGTGTGTGTTTACAAAGGTCTAGCTGACCTGTTCTGAGTGTGACCTAATTGCCCTTTGATTTGATGGGAGCAAATATGTCCTTTGATGTTATTGGGAGCTAATTTGGACCCGTTTGAGGCACCTGTGTGTATTTCTGTTTGATGTCACAGTCTTGTAGTCAGTTGGAGTCAGACACAGATTGAAGCAACACAGTTTTTTGACCATACATTGGACTCTGTAATTTTTGGTGTTTTTTCCCAGTAAAACCTTTTGATGAAAAGTTATTTTTGTCCTGTCGTTTGCGTACAACTACTGTTTTGTGTTTTTGTGAGGTCTACTCCACCAAGTGGTACATTTTGAAAGAACATTTAGACGGAGTGCCACTACATTTAGTCAAAAAACTGAGCTAATGAGCTACAGTTGGAACTTGCCTGGACATTTTTGGAGGAAAACAAGTTCACCTGAAGGAAAGGCAGTAACCGGAGTATTCTTTTCAAGTGATTTCCAAGACAAGGTATTAAAAATATTCCCATTTTCTATGTGCTTTGTGACACGAAGATACTACCTGGATTTGTGAAGCTAAGTGGATTGGACTTCTCTTCTACGCTTTATTGACTGTGGCTCTCTCCATGTGAGCATAATTTCAAGCTTTCATTCAGCCATGTGGAGTTTTGCATCACTTGAGAAGTTGTTTTGCACTTGTTTGATTAAGAAGAGTGACTATACAAAGTGCTTTTAAGCTTTTGCATGCAACTTGAGCATTCTACTCTACAATTGATAAGATGGCTGATGAAAAAGAAAAGGAATCTGAAGGTGTGGAGGGAGGAAGGTCACGCAGACAGTCTCGCAGACAGACTGAGAAAGCAGCAGAAGAGAAATTGCTAAAAAGCATTGCATTAAGGAGACAGAGATTGGGAGCTCTTACAAGTAAAATGAATGAGATAGAGCCATTGATGGATGATGTTCAAAACTTGCAACATGTGAAAGATGTGTACAAAGGTGATTTTGCACATGCTTATGATGAGTTCTTTCATTTCAATAACGAAGTTTCAAGTCTTTTGCCTGAGGATGAAAGAATAGCGGATCAAGATATGTGGTTCGAACCCAAAAAGGCAAATCTACACCAGTTCATGGATGCAGTTACAAATTGGATTGCAGGGCAGGATATGTTGAGAATGATGAAAGGTTGTGGTGATGAAAATAACCTGCAAGATGGAGTTAAACCAAATGATAGTGTATCACAGGTTAGTGTCAAGGACACCGGAGGTGCCCGCAAAGGTGGGTCTGAAGTAAGTCGTGCTTCAACAGCGTCGCGAGTGTCGTCAACGCGTGTTAGACAAGAGGCCGAGCACGCAGCACTGCTTGAACTTTCCGCGGGACTCAAGAAAAAACAGCAGCTTGCAAAAGAAGAAGCGGAACTTAAATCTAAGTTTGAGGAAATTAA
Source organism: Protomyctophum bolini (assembly GCF_963924005.1). Lineage (NCBI taxonomy): Eukaryota > Metazoa > Chordata > Actinopteri > Myctophiformes > Myctophidae > Protomyctophum > Protomyctophum bolini. The sequence continues at coordinate 4,519,687 of NC_137863.1, read as the reverse complement.
AGCTAAAAAAGAGGAGCTCGATATGGAAGCTGCATTAGCTGCAAGCAGCGCAAAAATAAAAGTACTCAAAGAATATGAAAGACAGGAAGATGGTATGAATAGCTATGTGGCAACACAAATGCCACAGCTTTGGAGTATGAAGCAGGACAGAGCCAGCAGTGCTCAACCCATGACCAGTGTACACTTTCGGGCACAGTCACAAATGATGCAGTCACAAACGATGCAGTCGCAAGTACCCCCTCAAGTATCACAAGGAGTTAATCACAGTTTCAATCAGGGCACCAGAGGTGATGGCATAATAGAAGTCCTGCAGAAACAGAATGCAATAACAGAGTTGCTTGTTAGACAACAGAAGCAATCCCAGTTACCAATCAAAGATATTCCTGTGTTCAAGGGCGATGCATTGCAGTACAAATCTTTCATCAGAGCGTTCGAGCACTCAGTAGAACAAAAGGCTGACACTGATCAAGACAAGTTGTACTTCTTGGAACAATTCACAGCTGGTGAACCCCAAGAGTTAGTTCGCAGCTGTGCTCACATGCCGTCGAGGAAAGGTTACCAAGTAGCGAAGCAACTTCTCCATAAGCACTATGGGGATGAACTAAGGATCGCCAGTGCGTACATTGATAAAGCCCTCAAATGGCCGACGATCAAGTCCGACGATGGAAAGGCTTTAAGTGCCTACGCAATGTTTTTAATTGGATGTCACAACACTATGGAAGACATAGACTATTTGGAAGAGATGGACAATCCAACCAACCTGCGAACGGTGGTGTCTAAACTGCCATACAGAATGAAAGAACGCTGGCGTGATGTAGCCTACGATGTCAAAGAGCGGCAGGGCAGAAGAGCGAAGTTTGCGGATTTGGTCAGATACATTGACCGGCAAGCTAAAGTAGCCACAGATCCCCTCTTTGGTAATATACCAGACAGCCGCCCAGTCACGGCTGGACAGAATGATCAAAAAGAAAGACCTCCTGTGAAGAGAGAATTTCGTGGAAGTAGTTTTGCAACCAACGTTTCAGATGACAATGAGCAGCCTCAAGGAACATCTTGGAAGCCAGAAAGAACAAGCAAAACAGTGAATGCTTTTGAGAAGCCGTGTTTGTACTGCCAGGAAGGTCACACGCTAGCTTCATGCAACAAGATCAAGAAGCAGCCACACAGAGAACGTGTGGAGTTCTTGAAGTCAAAGGGCTTATGTTTCGGGTGCTTAACTTATGGACATATGTTCAAATTCTGCAAGAAAAGAGCAGAGTGTATCGAATGCAAATTAAAGCATCCAGACATTCTACACACAGAAAGAGAAGTTTCGGTCTCACGTGAAGCTTCGCCTGAAAAGAATGACGGTGCACAGGGAAGTGAAGTTTGTGCACAAGTTTCTGTCACACAAGAATCCTGTAACGTCACAGGGGCCGGAGAACTTGAATGTGTCCTGTCAATAGTACCGGTGAAGGTCAAGTCAAGAAAGAGTGACAAGTATGTGGAAACGTACGCGTTCATTGATCCGGGAAGCACCGGAACGTTCTGCACAGAAGCTCTGCAAAAGAAACTGAACGTAAAGGGGAAGCCAACCCAAGTACTTCTCAGCACCATGGGCCAAGACACGCCTGAAGAACAGAAACTCCTGAGCAGTTTTGTGATATTGGATCTTGAAATATGTGGGCTAGAAGAGAACGAGTATATTGAGCTTCCGAAGGTGTACACCCACAGCTACATACCTGTTCACCCTGAAAACATACCGAAGCAATCTGATATCCAGAAGTGGCCGTATCTCAGCAAAGTACGCCTGCCAGAATTAGAAGCAGACGTTGGCCTACTTATTGGAGCGAATTGTCCACAAGCAATGGAGCCATGGCACGTTATCAATGGTCAAAAGGGAGGACCATATGCTGTGAAGACTGCCATCGGCTGGGTCGTGAATGGGCCTTTAAGGAAGGAACCGAGTGACAGAGGGAAAAAACCTCATTATTCACTGAACAGAATCTCTGTGATGGAGATTGAGAAGCTGCAGGTCCAAGAGTGTACTGTTGATTTACCAGAACGCAGCTACAACAAAGGAGAGGCTGTGCACAAAACCACAACCTTTGAGAATTCACATTGCAGCATTGAATTGCCGCTCAAGAACGCAAAGCTCCAAATGCCTACTAGCCACGTGGTGGAGCAGCGTACAGTCAGTTTGCTTAGAAAGCTCAAGAGGAAGTCCCACTGCAACGGCTTCAAGAACACCATTAATGGCAAAGGCTGCGCCGTTCAAGTTCCAGCCGATCAACCAAGTCGTTTTGACTGCACCATGGTCTACATACCGCAACAATGGGTGCATCACCCTAAAAGGAGAAGGATACGAGTGGTCTTCGACTGCACAGACTCGTTTCAACCTGCTCAAATGAAAGAAACCCTTCAAGATGATCCTGAGATCAAAGTCAAAGATAACATGGAGCCAAGGAACAAACTGATCGAGTACTACTCAGATTGGCACAAGCTCGCTTGGATTCTAAGGCTGAAGAAAACTTTGCAGCATCTGAAAGAGAAAAGTTACCACAAACAATCAGGGCGCAAAGATCATCAGTGACATTTAAAAAGACCCTGCAAAGCAAAGGACGAAGATAATCCAAGACCTATAGACTCTGCTCTCTGTTGAAAGAAGCCAGGCCATAAGTAAAGACTTAACTGCGAAGAGGAAAGCAAAATGAAGATTTGATTAAAAAGTACATGTTTAAGTTTTTGATTGTTTATGGACATGAACAGTAATTTGGCTCTGAATATATAAGTATGATAATTGCTTAGCCCTCCTGCCTAACCAATTAGGGGCCGGGTAATGTAGGTGCCAATTGTCAATGTTTATGTTTAAGTGAATTCATGATTAAGATTAATAATTATTTTGGTTAAAAAAAGGTTAAAAAGCTATGCTGGTTATTTGATTGCATCTCATGAGTGTCATGTGTGTGTTTACAAAGGTCTAGCTGACCTGTTCTGAGTGTGACCTAATTGCCCTTTGATTTGATGGGAGCAAATATGTCCTTTGATGTTATTGGGAGCTAATTTGGACCCGTTTGAGGCACCTGTGTGTATTTCTGTTTGATGTCACAGTCTTGTAGTCAGTTGGAGTCAGACACAGATTGAAGCAACACAGTTTTTTGACCATACATTGGACTCTGTAATTTTTGGTGTTTTTTCCCAGTAAAACCTTTTGATGAAAAGTTATTTTTGTCCTGTCGTTTGCGTACAACTACTGTTTTGTGTTTTTGTGAGGTCTACTCCACCAAGTGGTACATTTTGAAAGAACATTTAGACGGAGTGCCACTACATACCCTTTAAACCCATTCTGGGCGGGAACCCCTTTTGGTGTTAGCATTATCTTATGCTTTAGCTATTGAAAAATAGCAGATCTACAAGCTCATAGCGCGCCACCGAGTGGCGCGCTATGAGCTTGTAGGTCTGCTATTTTTGAAAAATCGAAGAACGACTGACATAGAAACATAGCTTTTTCAGAAAACTGTCAGGACGTAGAAGACATTTTTAGAATCTGATCTCAACCCAAAAGGGGTTAAGTAACCCCTGCTGAGCTGTGACCTTTGTGACCCCGCGCAGACGCGAGAGGCCCTGCTGGCCATCCTCCAGGACCTGCATGAGGACGACCACTTTGCCATCGTCCTGTTTGACCACCAGGTGGTCTTCTGGAGAGAGTCTCTCACCAGGGCCAGCCGGGACAACGTGGCCCAGGCCCTGAGCTTCACCAGGGGGATACAGGAACGTGGATGTAAGTAGCAGTGGCGTGCACAGATAGACACTATAGGGCAGGGGTGCCCATACCTTTTTGACTTGAGAGCTACTTGAAAATGACCAGCTCAACAAGATCTACCCACGAAAAAATAATAATTCCATTGCTGCGTACAGTATGATGCACTTGGAATGGTAAATAGAGGGAGACAAATGGAATCGGTAAGGAGTTTTGGATTTAATTTGTAATTCTACTAACATTGTGAGCAGCCAGCAACACTCTTGAAAACAAAGTATTGCATTAGGGTTTGAGCTGACGGGCCCTTTTTGATGTCAAGTCAATCAAGTGGACTTAATTCAAGTGGCAGATGCCTTCAGAAAAATGCACATAAAGTGCACAAAGACCACCTGCACACCGTCTGCACTGGCAATGAACTTTATTGGCAACGTTTGGGTCAAAGACCTTCTTCAGGGATCTCATGGTAGTGGCAGATGCCTCTGCCTCAGATGCACAGCCTTTGTGATCTACTGGTAGATCGCGATCTACCTTTTGGGCACCCCTGCTATAGGGGTACCCCCTGCCCTTTTCCCCTGGACAAATGTGCCCTTTAAAAAAAAGAAGAAACATCTTTTCTTTTTTTTTCCCCCTTTTCTTTTTTTTACAGTGTACACTGTACAGTATGTGGACAGTGGTGACATTGATCAATTCTTGATAAAAAGCTTCTAATATATTATTTAGGCCCAAACATCTATAAATCTCACACTATTAACCTAAGGCAACCGGCTGTTCCCGGCAGTTCCACGCACTGGACAAGGTGCCCTTTTTTCACTTGAGCACCTGCCCCTCTAAATGTCTGTGCACGCCACTGGTACGTAGACATGTTGGTCTGCCCTTTTCAGTGGTGGAAAGTCCATTTAACATACTTTACTTAAGTAAAATTTTGAGGTACTTTTACTTCAACTGCACTACATTTCAGAGGCAAATATTGTACTTTTACACAACTACAATTATTTGATAACTTGAGTTACTTTGTAGATTGTGATTATTATTACAAAACATACATTAAAAACTTCAGCCCTAGTACAGTATACTGTATACATTTCATACTGTGTGTGTGTGTGTGTGTGTGTGTGTGTGTGCGTGTGTGTGCGTGTGTGCGCGTGCGTGTGCGTTCCCCTTCCAGGGACCAATATCAACGACGCAGCGCTGGCGGCCGTCAACATGCTGGTGACAGACAGGCAACACAACAGACTCCCAGAGAGGAGTTTTGACATGATCATCTTCATGACTGATGGAATGCCAAGCGGCGGTGAGCTCCACTCCTGAACTGTAGCCTATCGGATGAGGGACCGGTGAGCTCCACTCCTGAACTGTAGCCTATCAGATGAGGGACCGGTGAGCTCCACTCCTGTAATGTAGCCTATCAGATGAGGACACGGTGAGCTCAACTCCTGAACTGTAGTCTATCAGATGAGGGACCGGTGAGCTCCACTCCTGTAATGTAGCCTATCAGATGAGGACACGGTGAGCTCCACTCCTGAACTGTAGCCTATAAGATGAGGGACCGGTGAGCTCCACTCCTGAAATGTAGCGTATAAGATGAGGGCACGCCGGCACTCATTATTCTACCTATTGGGGCAAACAACGCTCCATTCCCATTGAAATGCATTGGCAGAATCTGCCCTCGTATACATATACAATAGAAGTGCGGTGAGCGCGCCCTAATGCAATTAAAGTATAGAGAAATCACTCGTAAAACGTAAAAGTGTCGTTATGCCTGACTGAAACCAGAGCCATAGAGTAGACAGAGTTACGCCATTGAGGGGGCAGAAAAACAGTTTTCAACGAGGGCGGCGCAACTATGAGCAATTCTAGGCATGTGTGCAACACGACACATATTTTACAGTATTGTGCACTTGTGCAGTGACAACTAAACTAAAGTCTAGTGTAATGTTTATGTTGTACTATTACCCAAGCACAAACTAAAATAAAGGGATTTAAGTTCATTAAAGCTGGGCTGTTACCAGTGGCGGAAAGTTCTTATAACGGCAGGGGGTTCATGCAGCCACGCCCCCCCCCCCCCCCCAGCGGTGGAAAAAAAACGGTTGGTACTTAATTTACAGTTTGTTAATGAACACAGTGTTTCAGTTCACAACGAAGAACACATTAAATTGTTTCAGCAACATTTCAACATGATCAATGATAAACAGTAAAGCAGTCGCTTTGTGGCGGTCGCTTATTGATGTACCATTTAAAGTACGAGGAAAGTGTTTTCTTTTTCAGTGGGTTCAGTCGCGCCTTTGCCAAAATGCCAGGGGGTTCAGTCGCGCCTCTGAACCCACGGAGTTTCCGCCACTGGCTGTTACCTCAGTCCAGTGCATTCTGCCAACTTCCGGTCCAGGACATTGTCACTCTTCGCAATGCTCTTGGCCAATAGAAGTCTCTGTAGAAGTGGCTCCATTGGACTGGCCCCATGAAGTGAACATGGTTGTTGTAACTCTATGGCTCTGACTGATGCCTAGTAGTCTGAATTATAAATCTGCTCTCATGGCACAACACCTTTTCAGATGGCTGGTTTGTGGCCACATCCATATCAGTTTGGGGGACCCATATACTGTAGTCTGGGAAATGTTTGTGGTGTGCTGTCAGTGACAATTTTTGTGTTAGTGATTTACTTACGTGTATGTGTGTCATTTATGGACCCGCAGGAATTACCGACCTCCCAACAATCCAAGAAAACGTCCGTGAAGCTATTGACGGGAAGATGTCTCTCTTCTGTCTGGGAATTGGAAACGATGTGGATTACTCCTTCCTGGATGTGATGGCCCAAGAGAACAAGGGACTGGCCCGCAGAATCTACGAGGCCTCAGATGCCACCTCCCAACTCCAGGTGTGTGTGTGTTGTGTGTGTGTGTGTGTGTGTGTGTGTGTGTGCGTGTGTGTGTGTGTGTGTGTGTGTGTGTAGGCGGGCTTTTAATTCATCTTTTTGCAATTTTATTTTGGGATGTACTTTAAATTTCTATTAGGAAATGTGCAAATGTGTAAATAATGCTTCTTCCTCCTCCTCCTCCTCCTCCTCCTCCTCTTCCTCCTCCTCCTCCTCCTTCTCCTCTTCTTCCCCCTCCTCCTCCTCCTCCTCCTCCCCCTCCCCCTCCTCCTCCTCTTCCTCCTCCCCCTCCTCCTCCTCCCCAGGGTTTCTATGAGGAGGTGGCCAGTACTCTCCTCTTGGAGGTGGACCTTCGTTACCCTGACAGCACGGTGCAGGATTCTCTGACCAACAACCACTTCAACCAGCTGTTCAACGGCTCAGAGATCGTGGTGGCCGGGCGACTGAGTGACGATGACATCGACAGCTTCATGGTGGAGGTGTTCGCCAAGGGGGTGAGACAGAGGAGTTCACTGCAGTCTCTTTAGCTGAGTGTCGCTCAGTTTTTGTCCTTTTCTTCCAGGTCATTATAGTATTCCTATCCACACTTTTCCTGGGCTGTGTGTGCGCTCCAGTTCCTGTCGATTTGATCCAATGAAAGCCAATGAAACTGGTCAGATGACCAATGATATCCAATGAAATCAACAGGAACTGTCTGGAGCACACACAGCCCAGGAAAAGTGTGGATAGTTTGACTGATTTCACCACACGCTTGTGTGATCTTGTAATTGCTGACCCCTACTGGTTGGTCTTTGTACTTGTTTGGTCCTGTGTTGCCCAGCCTGGCCGGTTGCACTGAGGACAGGAGAATTCTCCTCCGTGGTTGGCATGCAGCGTTGATTTTGTTATTTTGATTTAGTATTAGTCATAGTCTTTTGAATACATTTTAATATTTGAGTCATCTGAAAACGTTTTGATTTAGTCTAGTTTAAGTCGACTACACATATCACAAGATTTTAGTTGAAAAATTGACCGTTTCGCTTCCCTCTCTTCTGTTTGCCGCAGGCTGAGGAAGACTTCCAGATTGAGGGCATGGCGAGCTCCGTAGATTGGAGCGTTATCTACCCGGAGAAGGAGTACATCTTTGGGGACTTCACGGAGCGCATGTGGGCCTACATCACCATCCAACAGCTGCTGGAGCAGAGGTCTGTTTGAATCCTATCAAGCAATGTTCCCACCTCCAGTTAGTTAGTCCCACCGATTTCTAACACTATCCCAACCGTGACCTCAGTTTTAACCGGCCACATAGTCTGGATTCTCGGTGGTGGGGTGACCACCGAACTACAACATGACGTCACGAGCCGCGGTGAAGAGCAAACCACTGCCACCACTCCAGCCCTTCTCTCTGTTTTTACTCACCACCGCTCAACGTTATTTCAGCCCCGGTGGTCACCTCACCACCGAAAATCCAGACTATGAATTGGCCTTAACGGTCCCCTTCTCCGTTTCTTAGAATGTGGAAAGATTCTGACCTGAGATCAGATTAAAAAAATGTCTTCTACATCCTGACAGTTTTCTGAAAAAGCTATGTTTGTTTCTATGTCAGTCGTTCTTCGAATTTTCAAAAATAGCAGACCTACAAGCTCGAAGCGCGCCACTCGGTGGCGCGCTATGAGCTTGTAGATCTGTTATTTTTCTGTTATGTTGTGGGCATGGCAGAGAATGTTGTTACATGGCCTGGCCAAGAGGTGGCACAAGCATACCAGCAGTCAGTAGGAAGCAACCACCTCTTGTGAGGAAGTCAGATTAAGCTTGGCTTGGGGGTGCATGACATGTATGTTATGGCTACGTGATAAATAAACAACACACCTTTGATACAGTACCCTTGTGTGGAATATTCAGTATTCAAGATACTACATATGGCGACGAGGACAAATCGGAAGAAGTTATCGGGTGACGGGAGATTGTTTGGTTGAGTACAAACGCAGTTTGTCGTTGTTTTGATGGACACATGTCATCACAGTCATCGGAGGAGTACGAAGACAGTGTTGTGGTGGCGAGCGGCTCGGGGCCGGCGGTTGTGTCTGTGAAGATGGCTGGAACTGTAGGATCGGTGGCACATTTTGACAATAGTGTGCAGACGTGGGAGGAGTATTGTGAAATACTGGATCATTTTTTCATAGCGAATGACGTGACAAATGCTGAGAAGAAACGGGCTGTTTTGCTAAGCTGTGTGGGCGCACAGACATACACGTTGATGAGAAACTTGTTAAGTCCTGACCGCCCGGGAGAGCGATCCTATGAAGAGTTGGTGAGGCTGCTGAGAGACCATTTCAACCCGAAACCGAGTGAAATAGTACAGCGGTGGAAGTTTAACTCAAGAGACAGGAGGCAAGGAGAATCTGTTGTGGAGTATGTGGCGGAGCTACGGAAGCTCGCGCAGGACTGCAATTTTGGAGAGACTCTCAAAATAATGTTGAGAGATCGCTTGGTTTGTGGAATCAACGAGGACAGTATTCAACGGAGGCTACTCTCGGAACCGGATGGATTAACTTTTGACACTGCTTTGAAGAAGGCGCAGGCAATGGAGGCGGCTAATAAGGACATTAAGGAGTTAAACAGCGCGCGGGAAAGTGCAAAATGGAGTCGCGCTGTGGAGGGAACGGTGAACAAGGTGGCGGATGTCCGGCCGAAGCCGCCTGCCAAATATGGAAAGTGTTTCAGATGTGGGGGAACTACCCACTCAGCGAATGACTGTAGATTTGCGGAGGAAAAGTGTCATAATTGTGGAAAAATTGGACACATTCGGAGAGCCTGTAGGTCAAAGGCAGGTGAAAATGTGAGTGCTCAAAGTCATAACATGTGGAAAAAAAAGGAAGAGAGAGGGAAATATGAGAAAAGGGCACATTTCATTCATGAGGAAAGGGAGGATAGTAATGAGGAAGATGATGTTTTCACTGTATACAGCATACATAGTACAGAGGATGTAGTAACTGTGTACAATATTGAGCAGGAGATAATCATTCCACGAGAAGAACCCCTGAGACAGGAATTGAGGGTAAATGGAGCAACAGTGACTTATGAAGTAGACACAGGCTGTGGCTATACAATAATGTCAACAGGTGAATTTCAGAATTTGGGAAAGCAGGCCAGGCCACCCAAGTTGAAGCAGTGTAGAATCAATTTGAAAACGTACAGTGGACATCCAGTACCAGTGGTAGGAGCAGCTTATGTGAAAGTCGAGTACAAGGACAGGACAAAGTCATTACCAGTGGTAGTAGTCGACGGAGCAGGGCCTAGCCTGGTTGGGCGAGGGTGGATAAAAGCACTGGGGGTGGATTGGCAAAGGGTCAATGCAGTAGCAGAACAGAATGTGAGAATACAGGACGTACTGATGAGACATGAGACAGTATTCAAAGAGGAGCTGGGGAAGCTGCAGGGATTTAAGGCAAAGATACATGTAGACAGTGAGGCCCAGCCCCGATTCTACAAACCTAGATCAGTGCCTTTTGCAATGAGACAAAAAGTGGAGGCAGAAATAGATAGGTTGCAGAAGGATAAAATAATAGAACCAGTGACCTTCTCAGAGTGGGCAGCACCCGTGGTGCCGGTGTTGAAGCCAGATGCCACAATTCGATTGTGTGGGGACTATAAATTGACTGTAAATAAGGTTTCATCACTTCAACAGTACCCCATTCCAAAGATGGAAGACATGTTTGCAACCCTAGGAGAAGGAGAGAAATACACTAAGTTAGATATGAGTCATGCATATCAACAGATAGTGTTAGATGAGGAATCTCGGAAATATGTCACAATAAATACACACAAAGGGCTCTTTGTGTACACCAGATTACCATTTGGGGTGAGTTCTAGTCCAGCTATTTTTCAGAGAACCATGGAGAGCGTGTTGAGGGGCATTCCTCAAGTCTCAATTTACTTGGATGACATCATTCTGACCGGAAAGGATGACCGAGAGCACCTGAGAATACTAGACTCAGTGCTACAGCGTCTGAAGGAAGCGGGGCTACGATTAAAGAGAAGCAAATGCCAGTTCTTGGAGAGAGAAGTAACGTTTCTAGGACATCGAGTGGACACCACGGGCATTCACCCAGTGCCAGCGAAGGTGAAAGCGGTGCAGCAAGCACCCACACCATCATCAGTGACGGAGCTGAAAGGATATCTAGGGCTCTTAAATTTCTACAATAAGTTCCTGCCAAATCTGTCTACGTTGTTAGCACCTTTGCACAAGCTGCTCAGAAAGGAGGTACCGTGGTCATGGGGACCAGAACAAGAAGCCGTGTTCGAGCAGTCAAAAGAACTGTTACAGTCCAGCAGGGTATTGGTGCACTATGATGAGACCAAGGAGTTAATACTAGCCTGTGATGCCTCGCCGTATGGTGTAGGGGCGGTACTGGCTCACCGCATGATGGATGGATCGGAAAAGCCCATTGGGTTTGTATCGCGCACCCTGAATCCAGCAGAGAAGAATTATTCACAGTTGGACAAAGAGGGGCTGGCGGTGATATTTGGAGTAAAACGCTTTCATAAATACCTATATGGAAGGAAATTTCAGATTTGCACTGATCACAAACCATTGATAAGTCTATTCAATGAGATGAAGGCGGTGCCCCAGATGGCTTCGCCGAGGGTCATGAGATGGGCAGTGACGCTGAGAGCGTATGAATACGAGATCAGATACAGAGCGGGAAAGGATAATGGGAATGCTGATGCTCTCAGCCGCCTACCGTTACCTGAATGTCCAGAGGCAGCTCTCGCGGAGGACCAAGTGTTGATGCTGACACAAGAACAATTTCCCCTAATGACTGGTGCACAGGTAAAGAGCTGGACGAGCAGAGACCCCATTTTGGCAAGGGTACGTGAATACTTGCTGAAGGGTTGGCCTTGTGACATGGGGGCTGAGTTTACTCCCTATAAACAGAGACAACAAGAGCTTAGTGTTCAGGATGGGTGTGTACTGTGGGGGGCCCGGGTTGTCATTCCGCAGAAAGGGAGGACAGCGATGTTAGAGCAACTGCATCAATCACATCCAGGCATGAGTCGGATGAAAAGTTTGGCCAGAAGCTATCTGTGGTGGCCAAATATGGACATGGACATAGAGCGAAAGGTCAAGTCATGCACCACGTGTCAGGAACACAGAAAGGCTCCGGCAAGTGCACCTCTCCACCCCTGGGAGTGGCCGGACAAACCCTGGAGGAGGCTGCACATGGATTATGCAGGACCGTTCATGGGTAAAATGTTTCTTGTAATAATAGATGCACACTCGAAGTGGATGGAGGTGTACCCGGTGAGTTCAGCCACATCGGCAGCTACCATAAATTGCCTGAGGAGCAGTTTTAGTACTCACGGCCTTCCGGAAATGATTTGTTCGGATAATGCTCAATATTTTGTCAGTGAGGCAAGTAAGCAGTTTATGGCAAAGAACGGAATCACACATGTTACAGCAGCTCCCTACCACCCGTCGTCGAATGGACTAGCGGAGAGAGCGGTGCAGATCTTGAAGGACCTCATGAGAAAGAGTTCAGGTGACACGTTGGAGACAAGACTGCACAGGGCCATGTTCAGTTATCGCATTACCCCTCAGTCTACGACGGGGTTGTCTCCGGCAGAGATGATGATGGGCCGAAAACTGAGATGCACGTTGGATTTGATACACCCAGACCTAAAGCAGAAGGTGGAATCAAAGCAGCTAAGTCAGAAGGCATATCATGACAGGCATGCATCAGCTCGTGATTTCAAGATTGGTGACACAGTCTATTCTAGGAACTTTGGGTATGGACCTAAATGGATTCCAGGATTGGTACAGGAGATCACAGGACCAGTGTCGTACAAAGTGTTGTTGGGCAACAGCGGAGTGGTCCGGAGGCACGTGGATCAACTATTCAGCAGACAGGAGATCGATCACCCAGCAGCAGCAGCAACGGCAGCCGGGACAGAGGAAGATGGCTACACAGTGGAGACAGGGGGCGGGAACGAGGATCCCCCCCAGGATATCGGCGGCGCAGCAAGGAACGAGGAAGGGTCGGCGGCGACACCAGCCGGGGAGAATGCAGGCGAGAATGGGGCGACGGGAGGAGAGCTGAGGCGCTCTCACAGAGAGAGGAGACCACCAGATCATTTGAAGGACTTTGCCAGGTAAAGGAGATATTGCTTATGGGCAAGAATGCGCTCATGTCTCCTTTAGGTAGTGTGGTAGTCTACCCACACTATCGAACCTGGGGGAACAGAACTTATTATTATTATTATTATTTTTTGTGTGTTTTTGGCTGGCTTTAGTAGTGACAATTTAAGGGGAAAGGGATGTTATGTTGTGGGCATGGCAGAGAATGTTGTTACATGGCCTGGCCAAGAGGTGGCACAAGCATACCAGCAGTCAGTAGGAAGCAACCACCTCTTGTGAGGAAGTCAGATTAAGCTTGGCTTGGGGGTGCATGACATGTATGTTATGGCTACGTGATAAATAAACAACACACCTTTGATACAGTACCCTTGTGTGGAATATTCAGTATTCAAGATACTACATTTTCAATAGCTAAAGCTAACACCAAAAGGGGTTGATCCCGTCCCAAAATGGGTTAATACTGTCTGAAACCGTAACCATCACATTCTGTTTCAATTTCATCTTCCTCCAGTAAGACCGGTAGTGCGAGGGAGAAAAGCAACGCCACAGCCAAGGCTCTGGAAATGTCCCTGCTGTACAACTTCGTCACTCCGCTGACCTCCATGGTGGTCACCAAACCTTGGTCTGAGGACGGAGAGACCGGTTCCCTCATCGCTGACAAACTGACCGAGGGTAAGGACCATGGAATGGGACCAGGGTGTGATAATCAGTAACACACTATTAAAGGAGTTCACCCCAAAAAGTGTTTCTTGTCTCCCAAACGTCATTAAAATAAGACCTGGTTTGCGAAAAGGGGTGAAGTGGCGCTTTCATGGGGGGGTGTTCTATCCATCCATCCATCTTCAACCGCTTATCTGTAGTCGGGTCACGGGGGCAACAGCTCCACTTAGAGTGCTCCAGACTTCCCTCTCCAGAGCAACATTAGAGACTTCCTCCTGGGGGATCCCGAGACGTTCCAAGGCCAGTGAGTCGATGTATTTCCTCCAACTGTGCCTTGGTCTGCCCCGGGGTCTCCTCCCAGTGGGACGTGATCCTTGGTCTGCCCCCCGGGGGTCTCCTCTCAGTGGGACGTGGTCCTTGGTCTTCCCCCGGGGTCTCCTCCCAGTGGGACGTGGTCCTTGGTCTGCCCCCCGGGGGTCTCCTCTCAGTGGGACGTGGTCCTTGGTCTTCCCCCGGGGTCTCCTCCCAGTGGGACGTGGTCCTTGGTCTGCCCCGGGGGTCTCCTCCCAGTGGGACGTGCCTCGAGGACCTCCCTAGGGAGACGCCCGAGAGGCATCCTAACCAGATGCCCCGAACCACCTAAACTGGCTCCATTCCAGGCGAAGGAGCAGCGGTTCTACTCCGAGTCTCTCTCGTGTGACTGAACTTCTCACCCTATCTCTAAGGGAGATGCCAGTTCATGGGGGGTGTTACTGATAGAAAATACGTTCTTTTTGGTGGGGTGAACTCCCTTAAACCTGCTGAATCCATAGCATAAACAGTACAGTATAATTATGTTGTCACCTTCTTGCCTAAAAGCTTTTCATTCTTTTCTTTTTTTTCTACAGAGCAACGACAAATGGCAGAGAGACTAAGTAAAGAATTCAGTTAACAGAATAATAGCGTTCTGCTCTCCATGTATGCATTGTTTTAATGGGACGTCATGTTGTGTCTAACCAGGTATTTTAATGGGACTGTCATGTTGTGTCTAACCAGGTGTATCATATCTAATGAGCGCTTCAGCTTCACTTCCAGCTCCTACATACTTAGGTAAATACCAAAGTGCTAACCTTTTGGTGTTTTAAACATTACATTATAATTTAGCTATTGAAAAATAGCAGATCTACAAGATCATCATAGCGCGCCAATGATCTTGTAGGTCTGCTATTTTTGAGAAAATCGTTAAAATGTGCCTCAAATCTTTCAGAAAATTGTCATGATTTAGAAAACTTTTCTTTTTAATTTCGACGTCAGGCCTGAATGGGTTAAGGTCATCAGGCTGAGGCTCTGAGCCACTCTGCTACATATATATTTAATGTGTTATTATCGTTATTAACGATGGCTTCCATTTTGGCATTACAACTTTTCAGGGATATCCTTCAGTTTCTATTAGCTTGGTGGAGTAGAAAAGAATGGTGTAATTTTTTATCATGATTATTCGATAATTGGCTAATATTAGAAATAATTATATGAAGATAGGATCTAGATTCTAGAAGCTCACAACGTGTCGCAAAGCAAAGTGACGCTTTGTAAGCTTGTAGATCTGCAGCGTTTTTCAACAACGATTATGACGGAATAATTGCGATTATCTCAAATAATTGCGATTAGATTACATTACATATAATATAATTGTGAGAGACCTAAATTGCGATATTGATACTTGTAAGTAAATAATGTGAGTGCTTCTTTCTCTGAGTTCTCTGAGTGTCCAATGTTAACAGTGCTCTCCTGGATGTCGTCCTTTCAGTGGACGGAGATCCTCATTTCATCATAGAGCTTCCACAGAGAGACGACGCACTGTGCTTCAATATCAACGACACGCCAGGCACCATCTACAACCTGGTCAGAGACACAGCCACAGGTGATTAGAGACCACACACACACACACACACACACACCATCTACAACCTGGTCAGAGACACAGCAAACAGGTGATTAGAGACCACACACACACACACACCATCTACAACCTGGTCAGAGACACTGCCACAGGTGATTAGAGACCACACACACACACCATCTACAACCTGGTCAGAGACACAGCCACAGGTGATTAGAGACCACACACACACACACACACACACCATCTACAACCTGGTCAGAGACACTGCCACAGGTGATTAGAGACCACACACACACACCATCTACAACCTGGTCAGAGACACAGCCACAGGTGATTAGAGACCACACACACACACCATCTACAACCTGGTCAGAGACACAGCCACAGGTGATTAGAGACCACACACACACACACACACACCATCTACAACCTGGTCAGAGACACAGCCACAGGTGATTAGAGACCACACACACACACACCATCTACAACCTGGTCAGAGACACAGCCACAGGTGATTAGAGACACCACACACACACACACACACACACACACACACACACACACACACACACCATCTACAACCTGGTCAGAGACACAGCCACAGGTGATTAGAGACCACACACACACACACACACACACACCATCTACAACCTGGTCAGAGACACAGCCACAGGTGATTAGAGACCACACACACACACACACACACCATCTACAACCTGGTCAGAGACACAGCCACAGGTGATTAGAGACCCCACACACACACACACACACACACACACACACACATACACACCATCTACAACCTGGTCAGAGACACAGCCACAGGTGATTAGAGACCACACACACACACACACACACACACACA
This sequence comes from Protomyctophum bolini, assembly GCF_963924005.1. NCBI lineage: Eukaryota > Metazoa > Chordata > Actinopteri > Myctophiformes > Myctophidae > Protomyctophum > Protomyctophum bolini. Next base: position 4,503,554 of record NC_137863.1, on the reverse strand, counting down.
CACACACACCATCTACAACCTTGTCAGAGACACAGCCACAGGTGATTAGAGACCACACACACACACACACACACACACACACACACACACACACACACACACACACACACACACACACACACACACACACCATCTACAACCTGGTCAGAGACACAGCCACAGGTGATTAGAGACCATTTAAGACCTGCAGGCCCATTCTACAAAATCCCAACAGTACACGTTTTCTGAAAAACGTGTACGCTTGTCCATGTCAATTTGGCTGCCGAACCCCATCTAAAAATATGTTGTTCCAGGGACCCACAGAAGCAAATATTTAAGTTAAAAAAATTCCCTTGAAAGAAAAAAAATAATATATATATATATATATATATATATATATATACTGTATATATACACACACACAGTATAATTGACACTGAACAGCATTGGATTATTATTCTGACACCCATTTTTGTAGGCTTCAAATTTGGACACAGCATTGACCTGTCTGAATATTTGCAAGATTTAAAATAGTGTTGTACTGTAGGGTACTGTACTGTATGAGTTAAAGGTTTTATGTCAGGGGACATATACTCTTTCAAAGGAAAGGTACTATGTTTACCCAGGGTAACTGGACTAAGCTCAAGAACTTGTTTACAGCCAGGCCCTGCTCATAGAACATTTCATGGTAGGGGTTCAATGCCTTGTCCATAAAGGGCACTTCAGCGGTGGTAATTTTAACGTGCCGGTCCGGGGATAATACGAACTATAGCGACCTTCCGATATCAAGACCGCTCCGCAAACCGTTCGGCCACCGCTGCCTGTTTCTGAATCCAGTTTTCGCTTCCTTAGGTGTTTGGGTCAACGGTCTGACTATTGGAGATAAGAAGGTTGCGCCCGACGGTAGAATCAACACCTACTTTGGCCGCTTCGGCATCGTTCACAAGACCCTCGGGGTGAGACTGGAGGTGACCACCGAAGACATCTCTGTGCTGGAGGAAGGCAAACGTGTCAAGTTTCTGTGGTCTGATACAGCTGCCCTCAATGGACCCAAGTAAGTCAATGCTTTCATGAAGTAGGTACTGGAGACATTGATATTAACCCATGAGATCAGATTCTAAAAAATGTCTTCTACATCCTGACAGTTTTCATTCTGACCTGAGATCAGATCTTCTATGTCAGTCGCTCTTCGATTTAAAAAAAAAATAGCAGACCTACAAGCTCGTAGCGCGCCACTCGGTGGCGCGCTATGAGCTTGTAGATCTGCTATTTTTAAATAGCTAAAGCATAACGTAATGCTAACACCAAAAGGGGTTGGGACGATTCACTTATAACTCCTGATTCAATACGATCTCGATACCTAGGGTGCCGATTCGACTTATGTCGCGATGCTTAATTATATTGCGATTATGCGATCCAACGATTGTTGCGATTCGATATTACAATTCTTTTGTGATTATTTTTTTTCCCACCCTCAAGTTACTTTGCTTTTTTTAAACATTCATATAAACAATATAAACCGTGAAAAGTTGAATCGTGCATTTCAATGCAGACGGATAACGTCAGTCAGTCTTTCTGACGTGAAAATAGATAGTATCATTATTTATAAAGTGACATAAAAATACCCGTGTGAAGTGAGGGGCGCTCTTATGGTATTCCGTTCCGACCTCTCAATATTCCGACCTCTCAATATTTCGACCTCCCATAATTGAAATATGAAATAGCCATTTTGCTCGTCTACATATCACGTAAATTCTCCATTCATTATCATTTGTGTAGGATAAAATACCGATTTTGCTCAGACACATAATGACGTAGATTCTCCATGCATTGTCAATGGGAAATTTAATCTTTGTATAGGACGGAAATCTCATTTCCCATTACAATTATGTGTTGTTTGCATTTGGTAAATTTTTACACATTTTCAGCGGTGGGATTATTATTTTTTGATGGGCCTCCTCGACGCAACGCGTCGAGAGCTTGTAGATCTGCTACTTTTTGCTATTTTTGCCCAAAAGTGCCCTCTTTGGGGATTTCAGCCCCTGCCTCTCTGAAGCCCGACACACACCGGATGCGCAGTGACGCGGCAACGCCTGGAAAATAGAACAGTGGCGTATCGGAGCGTCAGGCGAGGCGTGAACGCGCGTCGGACGCCGCCGGTGTGCGATGGGTTTCATTGAAAATAATGGAGGCGGCTGTTTTGACGCGCGGCGTTCGCAGACCGTGTGTGTTGGGCTTAACACTGCATGTCTGCACGTCTCTGCTCCTTTGCTCCCCCCCTCTGTTCTCTCTCCCACCTCCAGTATGGACCTCCTGCTGACCAAAGACCGCAGCCTGATGGTCAGTCTGAAGGACTCCGTGACGTTTGTGGTCCTGCTGCACCGGGTCAGGAAGAGCCACCCATACCACCAAGACTACCTGGGCTTCTACACCCTGGACAGCCATCTGCTCTCCCCTACGGTGCACGGCCTGCTAGGTACAGACAGAACCCCATCTTCTCTCCCCTATACGGTGCACGGCCTGCTAGGTACAGACAGAACCCCATCTTCTCTCCCCTACGGTGCACGGCCTGCTAGGTACAGACAGAACCCCATCTTCTCTCCCCTACGGTGCACGGCCTGCTAGGTACAGACAGAACCACACACTAGGGCAGGGGTCGCCAATTTATTTTGGGGGGGTCCCCAAATTATTAAAAACAAATGATTCAAAACCACCATGAAAGAAATGACCCCCTGCTGTTTGTCTGTAAATATTCTTGTGCGGAAATATCCTTCCAACCTAGTCCTATGTTGCGCTGATAAGAACAATGGTCACCGAAGTATATGGAATATGGCCATTTGAAGTGTTAAGGAGGAGAAAGAACATCCGCACACTAGTTTCTAGAGCTCCGAGACTTTATTAAGAGGCAACAATTGGTAAATAAAGTGTTATTAGTATAGTATTAGTATTAGTATTAGTTTACTATGATTAGATTAATACACGATAATCAACAGTATCAAAACAAACGGCATAAACAATAAGTTTGCCTCTTCTACAAAAATAAAAAAGTTAGTTACAAGGCTCGTGTCAAACTGTCATTCTCTTGTAGCCTCCTATTATTTATTTCTCAATCTCACCACGGAGTAACCTGCGTCTCGGAGGACAGTCAAGACGGGCAGTGTCAGTAGACCAATCACAGGCAGGCGGGGCGTTACCATGCCTCAGCCATGCCTATGCTCGGACACAAATGGAATTCACGCGTGGGGACCACCCACCACGTTTAGAGCCTTTAGCATGCTTAGGAACCGGAGCCAATAGGAACACAGAGAGGGCGGAGCAGTGTGGCTGGCGTGCCACACGTGGTCCCTGGTGTGGCATATTGTGATGGAAGACCCCCTGAACCAGTAGTGTTGTACTTTTTCTAACGTTGTCTAACTATAGCTCTGTACTTTTTTTGCAAACTGTTAATAAATGATTCAATCAATGAACCCAAATGTGTCCTCCAGGTCAGTTCTACCACGGGGTTGAGTTTGAGGTGGGAGCGCTGCGTCCTGGAGAGGCCCCTGAGAAACCTGATGCCACCATGTATGTGAAGGGCCAGGAGCTCACTGTGACCAGGTACACACACACACACACACACACACACACACACACACACACACACACACACACACACACACACACACACACACACACACACACACACACACACACACACACACACACACACACACACACACACACACACACACACACACACACACACACACACACACACACACACACACACACACACAAACAATCATCGGCGGCGGTCACTCGTATCCGAGTATGACTGTGTTTGCATGTGTTTCTGTCAATGTAGAGGTTTTGTTAATATAATGTCTCTTTCTCATTGGTCCACAGAGGCTGGCAGAAGGACTATCGGAATGACGTGAAGCATGGAGTAAATGTTCCCTGCTGGTTCATTCATAGTAATGGAACAGGCCTCCTAGATGGAGAGGCCTCAGAGTACATCGTTTCTGGCCTGTTTAAGACTTACTGATAACCTCAGAGTAACTCGTTTCTGGCCTGTTTAAGGGCCGATTCATACTCCTATTTTAGAGGCGAATAAAAGTCGGTTCGGCTCTGTAGAGCCTACAATGTGACGTCATTTGGCTCTGTAGAGCCTACAATGTGACGTCATTTAGGTACTGTCCTAAAGTCGACTCTTCGGTGCTACTGAAAATGTCTGACGAGCCGAAATAATTTCGGCACTACAGCGCCGAAACAGCGGTAAAATAGGAGTATGAATCGGCCCTAAGACTTACTGATAACCTCAGAGTGCTTCGTGTCTGGCCTGTTTAAGACTTACTGAAAATAGGTAACGGTGACAAAAGTTCTGTTCCACATTTACAGAACAAAATGTTCATGGATACAAATTTAAACACTCCTAAACTGTAATTGTAATTATATATATATATTATATATACAACACCATCACAATGTTTCTTTCTCAAAGCCTTGCAGTGACATGAATGTAAAGTGCATTATTAATATAAACTGTGTATTATTATTAATTATTTTTTTAAGTGAATGTTTGGAGTCGTCTGGTGATACCAAATAAAAATGCCAGTCACAAAATAAGCTATTTCTACATCTTTATTTATGCTTGCGGTGTCGTGATGAATTGTTTCGTATACTTCACAGGACAATAATCGGTACTCAAATGATTAAGCGTTATATAGCATGAATTCATATCTACAGTGTCTGTCTGTCCGTCCGTCCGTCCGTCCGTCCGTCCGTCCGTCCGTCCGTCCATCCGTCCGTCCGACCGTGCAGGCACAATTTAGCGTCGCAAAGATGCCAAAAGCCGTGAGCATCTCTTACTGGTTTTTAGACAGCTGGTGGATGGAAATGATTTGAAGCTCGCTCGCGGTTTCCAATATGCCTGGAAAAGACGCCTGCCACGAGCAACTTTTTGCTGCGCCTTGACGCCCAAGTGTGCTTATATTACACCCTGTCTGTCTATCTATACCTACTGGCAGAATGAAATGTTGTCCAGCAGGGGGAGTGGTTTTACCCAGGCTAGTGCTGCCCCCCTTTGCCAACTTGTAGACTTACTGTATGTACTGTTCTTTATGAACTTTTAAACCAATGACCTCTTCCTACAGGAAAGGATTCCAAATAAGCCAGCTGGCTTCTTCCCTTCCTTGCATTGTATTTCTTGTTCTTTGATATGTTATTGTCTATTTTTTGTACTACGTGCTAAATAAATAAACCTAAAACCTAAACCTAAACCACGGACCACCAGTGGTCCACAAAACACCAGTTGAAAGCCCATGCTCCAAAATAAAATGAATGAGTAAAAATAAGACCATTATTACTTTGCAAACTGTCCTATAACAACTGTTCAAACATTGGCCAAATTGTAAAATATTATAAAAAAAAATGAAAATACCTCATCTATAACCTCATAGATCAGCTATTTCCCCAATATGTATCTGTGGAACCGAGTAAACGAGTCAGGGTGGGAAGTCCCAGTTCAAATAGGATTATTGTTGAGGAAGGTTTGAGAACCACAGCCACTAGACGGGGTTTGGGCTAATTAATAACTAACTGGTGGCAAAAGTTATTTATTTATTTTTGGGTCAATTGTAACTTCATACTTTTCATTTCATCCATGCTTTGTAATGAACAGTTTTGCAACATTATATGATTGACATGACTCACATCATGCTGATTGGCTATATAGTATGTTCCAAAATGAGTAGAATAAATCAAATAGTCTCTAGAAAATCAAGTATTACTTGTCTTGCATATTTAGTTGTTTATATTCTATAACTTAGCCATTGGGTTCTCATAGATGTGTACCTTGTAGATGTAGACTATTATAACCCCCCCCCCCCCCGCAAATAACTAACATAATTCATGTTGGTGATTATATAAAAGGTATTATCATATTAATTTATAATTGTAGCATAATAGCATGATGATGCAATTTTGGGCTACATGGAATAAATGTGTTTAATAAAACTAAATTAACTGCTAGAAAAAAATCCTAAATTAACTTAATTAAACAGTCATAGCCGCATGGGCTGGTGGTGGATCAGGATAGGGCGAGGGACACGTCAATCATCCTGAAAACGACCAATGGGAGCGTTGGTTGAGAGCAGCAGGCCACTCCTCCACTCCACTCCTCCCGTGAAGAAAATAGCAGACCTACAAGCTCACTGGGCGTCGCGTACGACGTTATCGGTGAGCTTGTAGATCTGACTGTTATTGATTTGGGACGTTTGGACCTGAGAGAGTGATTCCGTCAGTTTCGGTTTCTTTTTCCTACATATCTTAGAAAGTCGGTACGCGTAACCATACGCGTTAAACTTAAAACAGACACATTATTTTACCGAGCTGTCTGTCAGTGACTCATTTTTGAGTGACACCTGTCGCAATAATGTCACTGTTGTTGAGAGAAATAAGAGGGGTTTCGCAGGATGCAGCTGCTGCTCTGCAAAGTAAGTATAACGACTGACTCAGTGAGTGAGAAACGATTGAACGGTGGAAGTATTACATCCGTGGCTTGCATTCACTTTTGTGATTTTTGAGTGGGAGCCGGGTGTGTGCGTGGGGGCGTCTGAGCACGAAAACAGCATGCTTGTTTTTCACCACCTGTCTGTGCGCAACCTCTCACACACACACACACACACACACACACACACACACTCCTACTCCTAAAACCAATGTCATATCTCTCAGGTCCTCCAGCAAAGGTCTGCTAGAAATACCTGCGTCCAAGTTGAAAACTAAGGGTGACCGCCGGCTTTCGCTGAGGTAGCTCCTGGCTGCCTCTGGCATTGAAAAATGCTAAGAAACTCCTAAAGACTAATTTATTCCGTAAAAATGTTATAGCCCTACAGTATATGCCTTGTTTTATTTTTGTACTGCTCATTTATACTGTCACAGTCTGTGTTTGTTCTGTTTTTTTCTGTGTTTCTATTTGTTTTTACTGTGTCAATTGTTCAGCACCTTGTAGCTTTGCTTCGAAAGGTGCTTTATAAATCAAATTTACTGTAGACTGTAGAGGGACATTTTATGAATTGCTGTCATGGTCACTTGACAGTCGAGCTGACACATGATGATGTTGAGGGCACCTGTGTGTGTGTGTGTGTGTGTGTGTGTTTGTGTGAGAGAGAGAGAGAGAGAGAGAGACTAAGTACCATAACTATAGTAGAATTTGAGAAATGGATATTGTGAGTACAATACATTTCCTCAGTTTCCTGGTCCTATTCACAAGATAAATGGTTGTTTTATTGTGTGTGTGTGTGTGTGTGTGTGTGTGTGTGTGTGAGAGAGAGAGAGAGAAACTAAGTACCGTAACTATAGTAGAATTTGAGAAATGGTGTGTGTGTGTGTGTTGTGCGCGTGCATGTTGCGTGGCCGTGTGTGTGTGTGTGTGTGTGTGTGTGTGTGTGTGTGCATGTTGCGTGGCCGTGTGTGTGTGTGTGTTAGAGGCAGGTTTCGTCAGCGACACTGACATCAGGTCGTTGACCAGACAGGACCTTAACGAGTTGATTCCTGGAGCACAGCATCTCCGACTGAGGAAGACCATCGGTGACATCATACAGGTCTGTCCCATCTCTATGACATCATACAGGTCTGTGTCCCCTCTCACTATGACCTCATACAGGTCTGTCCCATCTCTATGACATCATACAGGTCTGTCCCATCTCTATGACATCATATGGGTCTGTCTTGTGCACAGACCATAGACTGTAAAAAATATGGACAAAGCGTTCCGCGGGTCTAACATGAACGTAAAATGAAGCCTGTCAGTCCTTGCAATGGAAGTCGCCATCTTTCTAGATCCGTTTTGGCCCAGTTCAGGCCAGCTGGCCCAGACAACGAGGCGGGACTTCCCCCTTCTTCTTCGTTGGTTTTTATTTTGACTCGAGTGGGTGGGGGATCCCGATACTGTAACGGTAGCCACGCCCCTCAGAACATGCGCGACTTTATGGTCATTTTTTTAATAAATGGGACCATCATTTTCCAAAAAGAATATTATGACATTAGAAATGAGACTTTAAACTAGTGACTGGAAGCAGAAAGTATTCATGACCATGTTTATTAAGGTAATACAGTCTAGGTGAAGTTGGGCCCAAATACATGGACTTCTATGGGGCTATGGGTTTTTTTGAGCCCAATGAGAGCGCCACAACAGGCCATTATATGAACTTTCATTTCCTTCGTGGCTTCACAAAATATCCGTCTGACTGCCAATACGAATAGTTAGACCGTTGGAATGGTTTCCACCTGGAACGTTCAGATGCCAGCTGCAGAATGCGGTCTGACCGGCACCTGTGGCTGTACTGTGACAATTTACAATTTGGGCATTTAGCAGACGCTCTTAATCCAGAGCAATTTAGCAAGAACACATGGTAATACATGTATAATTATTTTTAATCAAGAATCATACGTAAGGCGTAAGCTAAGAACCTAACATCCGTCTAACAGTCGAATATCTATAATGAAACTGTGTGTATACACCATACTATAGAGTGCTGTCTACATAAAATCCTATCTAAATTACATAAGTTTAACCTTTGCATAACGCCTGTAAGGTGGCCGAGGGCAAGTACTACGGGTAGCACCGATGATGGAGTCACGCGTGTGCAAAGCTGTGCATTTCTGTACATTTATGTGCGTGTTCTGTTTTTGTGTTCGTTCCATTGTAGAATGCAAAGCCAATAGACGCTGTCTTAAGGGAGCTGTTGGATTTCATCCCAGATGATTGTGTTAAAGGTATAACGTCTAATACAGTACATCTTTCATTAACCAGTTAATTTCCAGTTCCATAGACTGTGTGTGTATTTCCTAAGAGCAGAGATCATCTATTGTGCCGTTTTCTTTACTTGTACCTTTCTCCTAATCTCAAACTCTCAATAATATCCACCTCTTTTTTTGGGGGGGGTTTCTTTGTGGTTTAATTCTGTGAATCAGTGGTTCTCAACCTTTTCAGGCCGCGTAGGAGTTGAGGCGTTACATTTTGTTGTGAAAATAGCCGATCTACACGCTCACATGATGGAACGGCAGTGGCTCAGGGGTTGAGTTAACTCCTCCAGAGTTAACTCACATGGAACGGCAGTGACTCAGGGGTTGAGTTAACTCCTCCAGAGTTAACTCACATGGGGCGGCAGTGACTCAGGGGTTTAAGTTAACTCCTCCAGAGTTAACTCACATGGAACGGCAGTGACTCAGGGGTTGAGTTAACTCCTCCAGAGTTAACTCACATGGAACGGCAGTGACTCAGGGGTTGAGTTAACTCCTCCAGAGTTAACTCACATGGAACGGCAGTGACTCAGGGGTTGAGTTAACTCCTCCAGAGTTAACTCACATGGGGCGGCAGTGACTCAGGGGTTGAGTTAACTCCTCCAGAGTTAACTCACATGGAACGGCAGTGACTCAGGGGTTGAGTTAACTCCTCCAGAGTTAACTCACATGGGGCGGCAGTGACTCAGGGGTTGAGTTAACTCCTCCAGAGTTAACTCACATGGAACGGCAGTGACTCAGGGGTTGAGTTAACTCCTCCAGAGTTAACTCACATGGAACGGCAGTGACTCAGGGGTTGAGTTAACTCCTCCAGAGTTAACTCACATGGAACGGCAGTGACTCAGGGGTTGAGTTAACTCCTCCAGAGTTAACTCACATGGGGCGGCAGTGACTCAGGGGTTTAAGTTAACTCCTCCAGAGTTAACTCACATGGAACGGCAGTGACTCAGGGGTTGAGTTAACTCCTCCAGAGTTAACTCACATGGGGCGGCAGTGACTCAGGGCTTTAAGTTAACTCCTCCAGAGTTAACTCACATGGGGCGGCAGTGACTCAGGGGTTGAGTTAACTCCTCCAGAGTTAACTCACATGGGGCGGCAGTGACTCAGGGGTTTAAGTTAACTCCTCCAGAGTTAACTCACATGGGGCGGCAGTGACTCAGGGGTTGAGTTAACTCCTCCAGAGTTAACTCACATGGAACGGCAGTGACTCAGGGGTTGAGTTAACTCCTCCAGAGTTAACTCACATGGAACGGCAGTGACTCAGGGGTTGAGTTAACTCCTCCAGAGTTAACTCACATGGAACGGCAGTGACTCAGGGGTTGAGTTAACTCCTCCAGAGTTAACTCACATGGAACGGCAGTGACTCAGGGGTTGAGTTAACTCCTCCAGAGTTAACTCACATGTAACGGCAGTGACTCAGGGGTTGAGTTAACTCCTCCAGAGTTAACTCACATGGGGCGGCAGTGACTCAGGGGTTGAGTTAACTCCTCCAGAGTTAACTCACATGGAACGGCAGTGACTCAGGGGTTGAGTTAACTCCTCCAGAGTTAACTCACATGGAACGGCAGTGACTCAGGGGTTGAGTTAACTCCTCCAGAGTTAACTCACATGGAACGGCAGTGACTCAGGGGTTGAGTTAACTCCTCCAGAGTTAACTCACATGGGGCGGCAGTGACTCAGGGGTTGAGTTAACTCCTCCAGAGTTAACTCACATGGAACGGCAGTGACTCAGGGGTTGAGTTAACTCCTCCAGAGTTAACTCACATGGAACGGCAGTGACTCAGGGGTTGAGTTAACTCCTCCAGAGTTAACTCACATGGGGCGGCAGTGACTCAGGGGTTGAGTTAACTCCTCCAGAGTTAACTCACATGGAACGGCAGTGACTCAGGGGTTGAGTTAACTCCTCCAGAGTTAACTCACATGGAACGGCAGTGACTCAGGGGTTGAGTTAACTCTTCCAGAGTTAGTGAACCCCTTATTGCTCCCGATGAGCAGATGGTGCCTTGCACGGTTTCCTCTGCCAATATTATGGGACTTGTTTTTTTATTACAAATTAACTCACTATTGATGACTCCTCCTTTTTGACAAAATTCTCTTAAATGGTGCATTTATGGCGTTCTGAATGACTACCTGTTCATCTCTCTCTCTCTCTCTGCTCCTCTCCAGCGGCCCTCGCTAAGAATGGCGTCCTGAACGACTACCTGTTCACCTTGAGGGACATGAAAACCCAAGTGGAAAACGTCCACTCCTTCCTCGAAGCGCACATTGGCCTGTTTGAGGAGTACGCCGCGGCCGAAAAGCAAGAGAAAGGTTAGGATATATATATATATATTTTTTACAATTTATTTGGGGGATTTTATGTCTTCATTGATACGACAGTAGGCTTCTTGCTGACACAGGAAATGGGGAGAGAGAGAGAGATGTGGGCGGGTTACACATAGCAAAGGTCGTCAGGATTCGAACCCGCGACATGCTGTCAGGCAGCAGCCTAGGTGCCCGGACTGCTACCCTATAGTGTGTACCAAAATCACCTGGAGGGGGCGTCAACATATGTGTCACGTGGTAGCGGCCGCCATACTTGTTGGCTTGTCTGGTTTGTTTACATTGAGCGACTCTCTGGTGTGCTTGTATACGTTCTTTTTTTTAAACTGACCTCACAATGGTGCAGACTTGCTCAGTAAATAAGTGCCACAGCAGGTCACGTCGAGGGAATGAGCCAGAAAACGGAATTAGATTTTCAGCTTTCCAGCATGGAGACGGCATCAAGGAACCCAGATTGACGAGTTTATACAAAAAGACGTACAGTAGAATGGCTTGGATCTCGGTTGTACGGCGCACGGGGCGCAGAGACATAACGTTCAACAAAGTATCTATAAGCACAGCTGTGTTTGTTTGTTCACAACATTTTCCTTGTCCTTGTAAGGTATTTGGGCCTGACGTTCTTTCCATCCATCCTGGTGTTGGTTCACGATGTTGTCGCCAACAACGAGCTCAATATTTACAAAAACAGACCACCGTCACTCTATTCTGAGTGATGTGGGCTAGAATTCAAACCCCACGAGAGGGCCGTCCCTAGCTTTTCAGACAACCTCCCCCCTCTTGGTGACGTACACATTTTCACACGCTATAGCCATCCGGGCCAGGTTAGCATAATTAAGTATGGTTGATATTTTAGTAGGATTGAATGTAATTCTGCCTTTAGATTTGAGACAGGAGGACAATTTCACCCAATTTATGCAAACAAATCATGATGTTATTTTGAAGACTTAGTCGTGAAGCAACATTATATCTACTCTGAAAGGTTAGCGTCATTAAGTGAGATTGCTATTTTAGTAGGATTTAATGTAATTTTGCCTTTTAGAATTGTGCCCATTTATGCAAACAAAATAACGTTGCATTACTTTTGTCAGCTCGACCAGCAAGTTGGAGTGTTGATTGTGCCCCGGTCGAGGGCCACTCCTACGGCCCAACTGATGACCACGTTCAAGGTAAGGTCATTTACAACTAAAAAACATTCTGCATGTGGAGTTTTTTTACCCAGGGTAAACTTGGTTTTATAAACTTTATAAACCGATGTACTAGGCCTACTGTAAATCGTCTCTGTCGGGTGGAAATCTCAAAACCTCCAAAACTGTTACTTTTCAGGATTCAAATTCAAATAGATAAAGTGCCCCTGTGTCTCCACCAGGGCAGGGCAGGGCAGGTTGTGGCCTCCTGGTGGCGCTATAATAGGCCAATGTGAAAAGGGTGCCATTTCTTCTTATCCATTAGATGGCAATTGGATGATTTTAGACATTTTGTTCCAAAAAATGTGTTTTGCAAAAATCCACCTGTTGTTGGCGCTATAACAGGCCAATGTGAAAAGGGGGCGATATATTCCTCAGCCTAGTAGGAAAGTCTGTGAAAGATTTCATGTCAATTGCACGCTGCGTTCATTATTTGAGGCTTTTTGTTTCAAACGGGCCAATCCTGCAAACTTTGAAAGCCAATGTTAGCCAATTAGGATGGAATATGAAATATTATGACTATAGAGCGCCGCAGTCCCTCCCCCTTTCAGAAAAGCGAGTGGCCCAGGAAATGAAAACACAACAATGCATTCTCCCATCGGCACTTCTTATTAAATTTATTTAAAGACGGTTACGCCGCGGACAAAGCCAACTCGGATCGTGACAAATCATGACAATGAACACAATGTTTTGGGCCGATCAAATCATTAGAAAGAAGAAAAGAAAGTCAGGAGACAACACTATTTGTTTTGTTTTTCGTCTTATAAATTATTTGATCGGCCCAAAACATTGTGTTCATTGTCATGATTTGTCACGATCCGAGTTGGCTTTGTCCGCAGCGTAACCGTCTTTAAATAAATTAAATAAGAAGTGCCGATGGGAGAATGCATTGGGGTTTTCATTTCCTGGGCCACTCGTTTTTCTGAAAGGGGGAGGGACTGCGGCGCTCTATAGAGATAGTGTGTAACGATTTGCCGGATCTTTGGACAGAATAATGAGAGTAATATAAAATAAAAAAGTTTTTCAAACGGCCCATAAACATTGGGTGGATTTGAGAACTATGTCATGTTATTTTCAAGACTCAGTCATGAAGCAAAAGTCGATTTTCTATTTGAAAGGTTAGCATTAGCATCATTAAGTGAAATCGATATTTTAGTGGAATTGCATGTAATTTTCCTTTTTAGAATTTCACCCATTTATGCAAATAAATGTTACATTACTTTTTTCAGCCCGAGGTGTTGAGCCAAGGTGTGCCCCGGTCGAGCGTCAGTCCCACGGTCAAGGTAAGGCCATTTGTCCTGGGTTCGATTCCCGCTGTGGGCATGTTCCCTCTTCCGAGTGCCCATACCTGAGGTGGGGTTGGTGAAAGGGCCTTTCTGTGTGGAGTTTGCATGTTCTCCCCGTGTCCCCTAGGGTAGGTACCCTCACAAAAACATGCAGTAATCCTGGTCTCTAAAACTACCTCCCCCTGGCCAGCCAGGGCGCCTGATGGAGGGGAAAGGAACTGGTCGGAATAACGTGTTCCTTCCATGCGCTACGTCCGGCTGGGGAAACTCCCCTGTCAGGTGAAAAGAAGCAGCTTGGACTCCTCATGCATAGAAGGAGGCATGAGGTCAGTCCACTGCCCCCCCCAGGTTGGCAGAGGAAGTGTAGCGCCCAGGATTACATTAGATAATTGGCACTGGGTAAAAAAAAAATGGGTTGCAAAATCGTGGGATAAAAATTATAGAAAAAAAAAAAGGTAAGGCCATTTGCAATTAAAAAGAAACATTCTGCATGTGGGGTTTTTACCCAGGGTAAATTCGGGGATAAACTTGAAATGGATGTAAATCGTCTCCTGAAACCTCCTCAGGATTCAAATTCGAAAATAGCAAAAGTAGATCTACTGTACAGTACACGCTCAACACGTGTCGCTTCGCGCCACGTTTTTCGAGCTTGCCGATCTCCCACTTTTGACGCTTTTGTGTGACGTGTAGTGTGATCAAGAAGGGCCTAAAATTTGCGAAAAAACTTAAAAGTTTGAATACAGAGTTAATAAATGTCTGCTTGACAGTCACAGCGATGAAATGTACGGTGGGTTTGGTGCTACCTCCAAATGTGTCTCCCCTGAAACAGTGTTCCGTTTTCAGGAAGCGTCGCAGCTCAGAGCACGGTGAGGGTCAAAGCCGTTGTAAAAGGTCAGACCTTCGACTGTCACCGCACTGTGCTGCAACGCGTGAGGCAGCTGGGTGGACTTCACGTAGAGGAGAGCGCCAGCGGCCCGGAGGTCGTCATCGTCTTCTGCCCGGTGTCGTCGCGCCACATGACAGACATTGAGGCAGCAATGGAAGACGTCGTCCCAGGTAATAGCATAATATGCTTTGTTTTCCTATTTTCCAATTAGTTTTACGGAACTATTGAATTTCACTCGCCATCTGTCTGTTGCATTCTCCTCCTGCACAGCGAGATTCAGAGTTAATTCAACATATCTCGTTATCACATAAGCATACAGTGTGTATGAATTCATGCAAGTCAAGAAACTCAACCCATTGGCTTCATGGATGCAAAATTATGGATTCCACCAAGACCCACCCTACCTGATTGGCTTCCTGGCAGGGAAAGTTTTACTCAGGTTAAAACTCATTCATCGCCACTATGGGGCGCAAAAAAGACCCTGAGCGCCAGTTTCTATACATACATAAAAAAAATTGCCCAACGTTATACACGTCTTAAAAAGACGATAAAGACGTCGTTGGGGCTACGGGAGTTGCTAAAAAAGCAGTCAAGTAGGTCGTTGGCAGACATTGAGTAAGGTTAAGGTTAGGCATAGTTTTACTGGGGTTATGGTTAAGGTTAGGTGGAGGCATACAGTAGTTACTGAGGGTAACTACTGTGAAAAAAAACATAAAGGTTAGTGTTTTCTTCCATCCATACAATAAATGCATTGCTCTTTTTTACACAACACTAGAGAGCGAGTGGAATGGAATTACGGACATCACAGAAAAACCCGGCATAACCTAAAGCCCAAACCACCCCAGTGCGTGGTTTTTCTTTGTGTGCTCTGTGCTGCTTCAATTCATTACGTATCTGCCCCATTGCAGTACACTACTGCAGCTAATCTAGTGGTGCCAGATTTTGCTGTGTCTAGGCTATGTTTTACCATTACCATTTTGTCTTAAGCCCTATAACCACACCAAAGGGTCAAAGACGGTTTTAGCGTTGTCCCTACGGTGTGATATGTCCTGTTGCACGTTGACGCAGGTCGCCAACGTGCAACAGGGCATAAAATGTCATAATTGTGACAGCCCTATGTACTAAAATTCTACTTTCTAAAACGGGTAGTCCCAATACTTCATTCTGATTGACTGGTTACCGTCACGTGACGGGTGTAAATTTCACCATAACCCACTCCTTCAATCACTTTGTATCAAACGGCAGCCTTGTAGCTGAACTGGGGAAGGGGAGCGCTTCATTGCTTTACAAACACATGCCGTGCGGGCGTCTAAGCACCGCCCGGCTCATATGACTGTGAATGTGTGGCTCCAGGCAGCCCCGTAAATACATCAAGCGCTATTCTCCCGTCACATATAGCTACTTGCAGAGCAAAACAAGGAAGGCTCTGGCTTGCTCGCTCTGGTGGCGCAAAGCGTAGATACTTTTGTGAATGTAATAGTTTCATTAGGTTAACACATTCTGTACAAAACACGTCTGGAAACGTCATAAGGATCAGAACCGAGTGGTACCTTAGACGTCTGTGGACGTCCTAGCGACGTCCAAACGACGCGGGGCGAGATAATAATATTCAGAATTATTCCTTCTTTTTTTTTTGGCATTTCGCTTTTCGCTTGCCGTATGCTAACGCTCTGTGCAAATATTAGCTTGTCATTGACTCCCATGTTAGCGCGGCGGAAAGAATGACTCGTATCTCCTCATCCAGGGCGCTCTCCGTGGTGATGAATGGATCGATATGCTGGCGCTGCATTTCTGCTCCTCATCCGTCTCTCCCGCAAAATATGAACGCTTTTTGGAGTTTATATAAATATAGTAAGATGATCGGGGATTATGAGCTCACTTTGTCAAGTCAATTTTTTTAAGAAAGTGTTTCCGGTTCATGGCTTTCAGAGTAAAAGCGATCACTACTCTGGCGACTACTCTGGCACCCCGGAGCGTCTATTTTGATGCACTTCCTGTACTAGATGTGTTAATATTGCTATAATGTTTGTAACCGTTTTAGAAAAGCAATAAGCCACTCGAGGCCCCAGCTTACCGGGTATTTTACACTGGCTGGGAGGTAGAAGCTACGCCCCCAGCCAGTGTAAAATACCCGGTAACCTGAGACCTCTCGTGGCTTATTGCTTAAATAGTTACTTAGTTTATCTCGGTCATGGTTTCTCTCTCTCTCTCTCTCTCTCTCTTTGGTCTTCTCAGGAGGGGCGGCCGTCATCCTGGTCGTGATGCATCACACGCACGACGTCGATTACCCGAACATCGTGCGGTCGCTGGGCGGCGACCGGCGCGGCTGGGACTTTGTCAACGTGCTCTACCACGAGACCGTGCCCGGCCTGCTGACGTGCGCTTTTAACGAGCAGGCGGTGGCACAGCTGCGCGGCGCGTTGCTGAAGCACAGCAGTGTTGTGAGCCCCGTTACTACTACTGCTGCTGCCAGTGTATCTGGTAGCTATGGTGGAGGTAGTTCTGGTAAAATCAGTGAATATGGTAGCTATCGTGGAGGTAGTTCTGGTACCAGTGTATCTGGTAGCGCTGGTGGAGGTAGTTCTGGTACCAGTGTATCTGGTAGCGCTGGTGGAGGTAGTTCTGGCACCAGTGTATCTGGTAGCTATCGTGGAGGTAGCTTTGGTAAAACCAGTGAATATGGTAGCGCTGGTGAAGGTAGCTCTGGTAAAACCAGTGTATCTGGTAGCTATCGTGGAGGTAGCTCTGGTAAAACCAGTGTATCTGGTAGCTATCGTGGAGGTAGCTCTGGTAAAACCAGTGTATCTGGTAGCTATGGTGAAGGTAGCTCTGGTACCAGTGTATCTGGTAGCGCTGGTGAAGGTAGTTCTGGTAAAACCAAAGGTGGTGGCGGCGGTGGTGTTCTCGGATGGTTTACTGGTGGTAAATGATAAACTCTTCTTTTTTTCTGTTTTTTTTTTTTACTTTTTCTGTTTTGTATGTGTCTATGGAGTTAACACTCCCAATCTTCCGCCGTAGTCTGAAAACCCACCTTTTCAGACTCCATCATGGCCCGTAGCACTTGCCCTACCGCCTTAGATATCACTTTTTAGACTTGGATAGCATTTGAAACAGACTTATAGCATGTCATGTAGACGGCACAATAATTGCATTGTATGTATAGTCATAGCACTTCATAGTACATATGTACAGCATAGTATGGTGTAGGCTATAGTTTATATAGTGTCATTATATATATATATATATATATATATATATATATATTACGCATGTTTCATGATAAATGCATTTTATATAGTGATTTATATAATGTGATTTTTTTTGTTCTTGCTTAATGTAAATCACTCTGGATTGAGAGCGTCTGCTAAATGCCTAAATTGTAAATTCTTGCAAGCTGAAAGCCTTTGAGTCAAAAGGCCCAATCAAAAATAGACCGCTTTAGTGACACACTAAAATCCTCCCCTCCCCCCTTATCATACAGCTGTGGGCGAGTTCAGGTGGGAGGTGAAAACCAGGTATAGTTAATGAACTGGTAGGTGTGGCCACATAAAAACATCACTTTATTTTTTTGTATTGAATCTTCCTCCTAGTACGTATACCTACTTAGTAACTGATTTGTTGTTGTTTTTTTTGGTTGTTTTAAATAATCACAATCTTTGAACTGGGGAACAACTCCCACCCACAACCCTGACAAGCACTTACATTTACATTAAAGTTCCACAGATAGAAAATAGCTGATCTAAAAACGTCACTTTGTAGATCATCTATTTAAAAAATAAATACAAATGAATTGACAAAATGTTTGACCATTTTTTGTAGTATAGTTTGTTGATTACATTTGATGCAGTAAATGGTCATTTCTTTTTTTAGGTGGTAAAAAGGGTAAAGCGTTCAGGACGTCCCTAGCCTCAGCCTGAGCTAACGTGTTAGGGTTCTGGTCTAGAGGGGCGGGTCGCGGCTGAGATTTGTGCACGCCCTGATTGGATCTCATCGATCTGTCCGTCACCCCCGGCCCCTCCTCTCCCCCCTAGTGCAGCGCTACGTCACATAATTTGGAGCGACGCCCACCCGGTTGACTCCCACTTTTAGACCAGAGCGGCCAATGCGTTCCTCCAGGATTTACATTTTTGCACCATCAAAAATGAAAGCCTGGTACCGAGGCTAGGACGTCCCTAACAATCAGATATTTTCTTTTGCCACTCAGTAGGCATTCCCACATAACTTCCAGGGACGATGATGTCGCATGCTGCATACTAGCCTCTAGCTCTGGTCCATAGCTCTAATGCGTTGCATTTAGAGCTAGAGTTCTCAACTTCCGGAGCTCGCATGCAGACCAGCCTCTCGTCTTTGGCGTGAATGAAAAGAACGTTTTTGCTACTCACCAAAACAAAGGCGCGTTGTGTCATTAGAAAGCCTACTTTCCTTAGTGGGAGCACTCTGACCACACGTATATATAAACGGTACTTTTTGGCCAAAAGGGGATTTTGTTTCCACCGGGAAGAAAAAAAATACTTTTAGTTACTTCGCTGCGCCCTCTACCGATATTTCCCAGAGAGAATATTTTTCCTCCGGTGAAAAACATCCCTTTGTTCTGCATTCATGCGAGCCCCGGAAGTTGACGGTAACATAGCTCTAAAATGTTGAGCTATGTTACTGTCAACTTTAGAGTCTAAATGAAACGCATTAGAGCTATAGGCTATGGACCAGAGCTAACTAGCCTCTATAACCCTTTGAGAGCTTAAATTGCTGTTGTTTAGACTTGAGCCAAAGGACATACATATGGTGTTGCCTGGTGATGACAACTGATGAAATACAGTACATACTTAGCCTTTAATTTTTGTGCCGTTTGTTTTCGTGCTGTGAGATTCGTGCCTGGGATTTAATACTATATAAGATGATCTCTATATATGTGTGATATTCAGTTTTCTGCTGCAATGAACATACCTATTCTCTTTGCCCTCTTTGGAACTTTTTTTAGATTTGATGAACACTTAAGTGGAGACATGACAACTGGGTGAGAGAAAGGGGCACATAAGGAGAACAAAAAAAAGACTTTGAAGGTACCGCAGCGTCTTTGAATGACATCATTTATTTATTTATTGTGTAAATAACACCTATAAAGAAACATCTCGAAGAAGTGAAATCATGTCATGTCGTTTCAAGCCCAGTTGCAGCAGCTGCAGCTCTTGTCGAACACGAGGCCGGCAGCGCAGTTCTCTTTGTAGGTACGTCCCTGGGCACAGTTGTAGTAGGCGTTCTTATCGGTGGGGTCTGGGTAGAGACCGCCGGTCTTGCCCGCGCACCACCCGGTTCCTCCGCTGCTGCTTCCGCCGCCACCGCTGCTTCCGCCGCCGCCGCCGCTAGGCTGGGGCTTCGGGGGCGCGGGAGGGCTGTATTTACAACCTGCAAACGAGAGACACGGAGGAGGAACATGAGGATATAACGTGTCATCAAGAGATGGAACTCTGATGCAGTTATAACCCATTTTGACCTGACGTCAACACTATATAACCTCATGTTTCTATATCAGTGGTGCTCAATATTTCATGTCAACAAGAACCCTCGGAATTATATGCATTTGGCCGCCGACCCCCATCTGAAAATATGTCGTTCCAGGGACCACATGTGTGGTTTTTGTAAGTGAGCGTTGCATTGGGAGAGTGCATGTTTGTTAATCACCGGCAGATCCGGTTCCCAGGCCGGTCTTGATGGTGTTGATCAGAGGGTATGTTCCCTCGCCACAGAAGGTGCCGCTGAAGTCGTCCAGGTCCAGACTCCACACCATGGCTCCACCGAACCCGCTCTTCTTCAGCCAGTCGATCTGTGTATAGACAGACGGACCCCGAGTGGTTTAAAGCAAAAAAACAAAGCACCCCTATATGGACATATAGGAGACTATAGCTAGTACTAGTGGCCTATGAATCTTCTAGAACAATACGTCGAATGCTAATAGCGCACCTTGATGTTGAAGCTCTTGATGTTGTCGTATCCGACCCAGGTCTGGGTGTTGTAGGCGTAAGGCACCATCTGGGGGGCGTCCCAGGCCTGAGTGGCGCCTTGCTTCAGGAAGGTGCAGATCTGAATGAATTCAAGGCAGAGATTTACAGGTTTATCCTCGTGCAGGCCATACAGTACAACACAGCCTGTAGCAACATGGCAGGCAGAGACATTCGCGTCTCCGTCACCGTCAGGGAACGTTCCCTTTTTAATCAGTGAAGGGTGGCTCCACTGCCCGCGTTGCGTTGCGTGGCGTGACTTCGTTTTTTTACGCACGCGACGGAGACACAGCGCGCCCGGTGGAGCCCGGCCGGCCGCCGTGAGCCTCCTCGACATTGTGGAAGAAAACACGAAGTAAGGTCAAATTGCGATAAGCAACAGCAATGGTCCTGTGATGTACTAATTCCCTGTCGAATGTCATGTTTTTATCGTTCTGTACATGTGGACCCCAGGAAGATTATAGCTGTTGCTTTGCACCAGCTGATGTGCAGGACCACTTAAAGGACCACTTCACTACTTTTCAACTTACCTTCATATAATTGGTCCTCGCTAATGATCATGATACAATACCACACGTGTCTCATGGGAGGGCTGTGGGCAGTTCAGAAACATCATCGTTGGGCAGATGTTTTTTTTTTTTAACAATTTTTAGATTTGTATTATCGTGAGAACGATGGCTTCCATTTTCGCACTGCAACTTTAACAACTGCGAGCTTGTAGGTCTGCTATTTTTGAAAAATCGAAGAGCGACTGACATTCTTTTTTAATCTGATCTCAGGTCAGAATGGGTTCATCAGACCAGTGTGTGTCCTAGTGGAAACCTCGTATGAATCTGATCTCAGGTCAGAATGGGTCAATGGGTTTGATTATGCAATGCAACTAACACGCATTATGCAATGGTTTGGTTGGTTTTGGTGTTGGTCTCTAATACTCTCTACACTACTGAGAGGTTTATATCCTGTCATTTTCTAGGTCTCCTACTGGTTGACAAGAGGTATCGCATGAAGCTTAGTTCGCACACGTGCGTGCGCGCACGCACACACACACACACACGCACGCACACACACACACACACACACACACACACACACACACACACACACACACGCACACACACACACACTTGAATATACCTCATAGTAGGCCCAGAAGCCAGCCTGGCGGGTGAAGGGCCCAGCGGGTCCAGCTCCACTGTTAGCAGCACCAACAGCGGTGTTGGAAGAGGAGGCCAGTTTGAAGGTGTGGCCGTAGGTGGGGAATCCAACCAGCAGCTTCTCCGCCGGGGCGCCCTGGCTCTTCCAGTAGTTCATAGCGTAGTCCTAATATATATATGTGGACAAAGGAAACATAGTGGTGTCAACCCGCCATTCTTGACAGACAGTAAAAACAGACATTCATCCAATGCATCCATTTTGGCTGGGATCCCCTTTTGGTGTTTTATTAAAGGGACACTTCACCCTTTTTGGAAAAAATATATATGTTAATGACGTTTAGAAGCTTTAGATCACTTTCCTGGGGGTCTTTATTTATGTGTGTAATATGTGGTTTTAGATATTTTAGATTGTAGCAGTGAGCCTGTTGTCTCTGATGTCATGGACACTGGTCTCACTACCTTCCTGGACTACAATTCCCATAATTCTTTGGTGCACTGCTCCTCCTTGTGGATAGGGGGGAGAGCCTGTCTTACTGAGACAACATGTAGTCCAGGAAGGAAGTGAGCCCAGTGTCCATGACATCAGAGACACCGGGCTCGCTGCTACAATCTAAAATATACTAAAACCACATATTACACACATAAAGACCCCCAGGAAAGTGTTCTAAAGCTTCTAAACGTCATTAACATATATTTTTTAGCAAAAAGGGTGAAGTGTCCCTTTAACCCATTCTGAACGGGAACCCATTTTGGTGTTGCCATCATGTTATGCTTTAGCTATTGAAAAATAGCAGATCTACAAGCTCATAGCGCGCCACCGAGTGGCGCGCTACGAGCTTGTAGGTCTGCTGTTTTTGAAAAATCGAAGAGCGACTGACATTTTTTTAATCTGATCTCAGGTCAGAATGGGTTCATCAGACCAGTTGTGTGTCCAGTGGAAACCTCGTATGAATCTGATCTCAGGTCAGAATGGGTTAAGCAATATGTTATACTTTAGCTATTTCAGAGCATACCTATATTTACACGCCACCTCGACAGTGGGTGCATGCAGGGCCAATAAGGCAATTATGGAAGGAGGGAGGTATGGGGCCCGAACACCATTCTTTTGTTAACCCATTCTGACCTGAGATCAGATTCATACAAGGTTTCCACTGGACACACACTGGGTCTGATTAACCCATTCTGACCTGAGATCAGATTCTAAAAATGTCAGTCGTTCTTCGATTTTTCAAAAAATAGCAGACCTACAAGCTCGTAGCGCGCCACTCGGTGGCGCGCTATGAGCTTGTAGATCTGCTATTTTTCAACAGCTAAAGCATAACATGATGCTGACACCAACATGGGTTCCCGTTCAGAATGGGTTAAAGAATTACTTTATTGAATTGACAACGTTTTACGATCTTCACAGATCTTCGTCAGGTCAGTATCATTATATACTTTATCTATTGGACAAATAGCAGATCTACAAGCTGCCGCGCTACGAGCTTGTATGTGTGCTATTTTTGAAAGATCGTGAAATTGTGGCATAATTCTTTCAGAGCGAGCGTTTTAACTCAAATCTTTTGCTTTTGGGGGAGGGGGGGTCCCTGGAACTACATATTTTCAGATGAGGGGGGGGGAGGGGGGGGGGTTCGGTGGCCAATTTATAATGTTTGGGGTCCTTGACACGAAATAGTTTGAGAATCACCGACATAGAAACATAAGGGTTTTTCAGAAAACTGTCAGAATCTTTTTTAGAAGACAAATTTTGTAGAATCTGTGTCGGGTCGAAAATGGGTTGTACAAATGGGGCGGCGGTGGCTCAGGGGTAGAGTGCCTGGATGGGAACCGCAAGGTTGCCAGTTCGAACCCTGTGGGCTCCCCCCAGAGTTAGTGTCGAAGTGTCCTTGAGCAAGACACTGAACCACTAATTGCTCCTGATTTTCGTCTTTCGTCTCTTTTCGTCCTCCCCGTCGCAGTTCTGTGGACCTCTAATATTAACCCCCAACTGACTGCCGAGTGTGACCGTGGATCAGGCCTCTTCATGGAGCCCACCAGAAGTGTGACCTGGACCCGGCCTCACAGAGCTCGACCTGGACCAGATGTGGACCAGACCCCTCCACGGAGCCCACCTGCCTATTCTCTGTCTTTTCTCTCTGTCTATCTCTCTCTCTCTCCCTCTACCCCCCCCCCCCCCGACACGGTCGAGGCAGATGGCCGCCCACCCTAGAGTCGGGTTCTGCCTGACGTTTCTTCCTAAAGGGGAGTTTTTCGTTACCATTGTCGCAATGTTGCTTGCTCTGGGTGGATCTTTGTTGGTTGTAAAGTGTCTTGAGACAACTTGTTGTGATTTGACACTATAATAAAATTGAATTGAATTGAAAAACTGATGTGCTGGTTGGTGCCTTGCATGGTTTCCGCTGCCATCGGTGTATGAATGGGTGAATGTAATGCACAATCTATGTAAAGCGCCTTGGATAAAGGCGCTATATAAATGCACCATTTACCATTTACAAATCATAGAGAGGAACCGATCCCCACACTCACCATGTTGAAGTAGATCAGACTGCCCTCGTCAGACGGGCCTCTGTACAGAGGACTGTTCTCTCCAACGATCTTCTCCCAGGAGCCGTGGAAGTCGTAGGTCATCACGTGGAAGTAGTCCAGGATGCTTCATGGAGTGAAAAGGACATTTTATATAAGGAGTCTGCGTCGGTGACGTAAAGACACTATTTTACCCTATACTGTTTTAACCCATTCTGACCGGGAACCCGTTTTGGTGTTGGCATCATGTTATGCTTTAGCTATTGAGAAATAGCAGATCTACAAGCTCATAGCGCGCCACTCGGTACGAGCTTGTAGGTCTGCTATTTTTTGAAAAATCGAAGAACGACTGACATTTTTAGAATCTGATCTCAGGTCAGAATGGGTTAATCAGACCAGTGTGTGTCCAGTGGAAACCTGGTATGAATCTGATCTCAGGTCAGAATGGGTTAACAAACGGCGAGCATCGCTTGAATTTCATTGGCCCAATCAATCGCCCACTATCGCCGGGGACGTCGCACAAGAGATGAATAATTTTTTATCTTTTCGGGCCGACGTTCCTCCGGCCCACTTTTCGACCATCGCCTGTCCGCCTGCTATCGCCTCACGTACTGTATAGGGTAAGTGCAGTGGTGGAAAGTACTTTTACTTTTTTTTTCTTTTAACCCATTCTGACCTGAGATCAGATTCATACGAGGTTTCCACCGGACACACACTGGTCTGATGAACCCATTCTGACCTGAGATCAGATTCTAAAAATGTCACAGTCGTTCTTTGATTTTTTTAAAATAGCAGATCTACAAGCTCATAGCGCGCCACTCGGTGGCGCGCTATGAGCTTGTAGATCTGCTATTTTTCAATAGCTAAAGCATAACATGATGCTGACACCAAAACGGGTTCCCGGTCAGAATGGGTTAATATATTATTTATCCCACGATTTTGTAACCCATTTTTCACCCCTGTGTCAATCATCTACTGTGATCCTGGGCTCTACACACCCTCCGCCAACCTAGGGAGAGCAACGGACTTGAACTCATGCTCCCTTCATGCCTGAGTGTCCAAGTTGCTCCTTTTACACCTGACAGGGGGGAGTTTCCCTGGTTGGACGTAGCGCGTGGAAGGAACACGTTATTCCAACCAGTTCCTTTCCCCTCCATCAGGCGCCCCGGCTGGCCAGGGGGAGGCAGTTTAGAGACCAGGATTACTGCATGTTTTTGTGAGGGTACCTACCCTAGGGGACACGGGGAGAACATGCAAACTCCACACAGAAAGGCCCTTTCGCCAACCCCGCCTTCGGGTATGGGCACTGATGGCGCGGAGGAGGAAACACGCCGCCAGCACCCACAGTGCCCCGAGCGGGAATCGAACCCAGGACCTTCTAGCTGTGAGGCGACAGCACTACCAACTGTGCCAACCGTGCCCCGCAAGTACTTTTACTTAAGTACTGTACTTTAGTACAATGTTGAGGTATTTCTACTTTACTTGAGTACTTCCAATTTCCAGTACTTTTACTTCTACTCCACTATACATCTCGGAGCCAATTTGTTTTTACTTTTACTCCACTACAATTATTTGAAAACTTTAGTTACTAGTTACTTTGGAGATTTTAATTTGGATTAGAAAACATACATTAACCACTTCAACCCTATACATTTGAAAATAGCCGATCTACAAGCTCAGTAGATCGGCTATTTTCAATAGATTTTGTACACGTTTTGAACTTGTGAAATGGGACATTCTGCAATATGTGTACTTTTACTTTTAGTACTTTAAGTACATTTTGATGCCGATACTTTTGTACTCAAGACAGTATAGTTTCAATTCCGTACTTTTACTTGTAACAAAGTAGTTCTAAATTGCAGTATTGGTACTTTTACCTAAAGGACCACTTCACCATTTTTCAACCTATCTTCATATAATAGGTCCTCACTAATAATCATGAAAAAGAAAAAATTCTACTCCGTCTGTGTCTCATCATAGGAGGGCTGTGGGCCGTTCAGAAACCGACTACCAGGGACATCATCGATGTCCAGCAGTGTCGATGTCTGTGTGTTATCTATACTGACCCTCCGATGGCGGAGATCTGGTATCCAGTGTCGATGGTTCCCTTTCCAGCAGAGACGGCCGCGGTGAGCATCAGACGAGGACGGTCCGTGCCTTCAGCCTCGAAGGCAGCCATCAGCTCCTGCAGAGAGAGAGAGGAGGAGGTGGTGGTGGAGAAAGACAAGGCTGTTACGCTTTATCTGTTGAAGAATAGCAGATCAACAAGCTCGTAAGTCTGCTATTTTTGAAAAGTCGTTAAAATGTGGCGCAAATCATTGAATATAGAGCGAACATTTTTAACTAAAATATTTGCTTCTGCGGGGGGGGGGGGGGGGGGGTCCCTGGAACTACATATTTTGAGATGGGGGTCCGTGGCCCAATAGAGATAATTCTGGTGGTCCTTGACATGAAAAAGGTTGGATTTTGAAGCCTTTTTTTTTCGGCCTCAGTCCAAAATGGGTTAATGAGTCCCAGTAAGGGGGCTGTGCTGCATATATATACCCCTTAGAGAATCATTCAATATTTCACACGAAAGACATACAATGAATTATATAAGTTAGGCTGTTGTAACACGTGATAGAAGGCCGACCTGACACAGGACGGTGTAGCGAGCCTTGTCCTCGGGTGGGGAGCCACGGGACCCTGGGTACTCCCAGTCGATGTCCAGACCGTCAAAGCCGTACTGGCGCAGGAACTTGATCACGCTTTGGATGAAGGTCTGACGGGTAGCAGGACTGGACACCATGGCTGTGAACCTGGAGAGAGAGAGAGAGAGAGAGAGATTAGAGAAGGGTATACAATTTACAATGTAGGCATTTAGCAGACGCTCTTAATCCAGAGCGATTTACATTAAGCAAGAACACAAAGCATGGTGATACATCACATACATAAAAAGCATGAAACATGCGTGAGCTGAGAACGTAACAGTGGAACTACTATATAATGAAACTACCGTATACATATAAACTGTGACGTGTGCTTTGAACGAGAGCTGACTGTCCAGGACAACACCAAGGTTCCTGGCTGTTGGGACAGACGTTACCAGGGCGTTGTCTACGGAAATAGTTAGCTCCCGCATAGGGCAAGACTTAGCCTACTATAGTTAGCTCCCGCATAGGGCAAGACTTAGCCTACTATAGTTAGCTCCCGCATACGGCAGGACTTAGCCTACTAGTAGTTAGCTCCCGCATAGGGCAGGACTTAGCCTACTAGTAGTTATCTCCCGCATAGGGCAGGACTTAGCCTACTATAGTTAGCTCCCGCATAGGGCAAGACTTAGCCTACTAGTAGTTAGCTCCCGCATAGGGCAGGACTTAGCCTACTATAGTTAGCTACCGCATAGGGCAGGACTTAGCCTACTATAGTTAGCTCCCGCATAGGGCAGGACTTAGCCTACTATAGTTAGCTCCCGCATAGGGCAGGACTTAGCCTACTATAGTTAGCTCCCGCATAGGGCAGGACTTAG
Organism: Protomyctophum bolini; assembly: GCF_963924005.1. Lineage (NCBI taxonomy): Eukaryota > Metazoa > Chordata > Actinopteri > Myctophiformes > Myctophidae > Protomyctophum > Protomyctophum bolini. Next base: position 4,475,932 of record NC_137863.1, on the reverse strand, counting down.
CCTACTATAGTTAGCTCCCGCATAGGGCAGGACTTAGCCTACTATAGTTAGCTCCCGCATAGGGCAGGACTTAGCCTACTAGTAGTTATCTCCCGCATAGGGCAGGACTTAGCCTACTATAGTTAGCTCCCGCATAGGGCAAGACTTAGCCTACTAGTAGTTAGCTACCGCATAGGGCAGGACTTAGCCTACTAGTAGTTAGCTCCCGCATAGGGCAGGACTTAGCCTACTATAGTTAGCTCCCGCATAGGGCAAGACTTAGCCTACTATAGTTAGCTACCGCATAGGGCAGGACTTAGTCTACTAGTAGTTAGCTACCGCATAGGGCAGGACTTAGCCTACTAGTAGTTAGCTACCGCATAGGGCA
>NC_137863.1:4363065-4470565 GCF_963924005.1 Protomyctophum bolini | reverse complement strand
TACATTGACAGGGGGTGTGTGATTCCACCTAGTGGTCAATCTCTATATATAAATATTTACACTGCAATACCATTTATGCCCTGATGTGATCTCAGTCATATAGGGCAATGTTTTTCAATCAATGGTCTGGGGACCACCAATGGTCCTTGAATGTAATTCTTGTGAAAATCAATGATACCCCCCTAGTGTTCAATCTCTATATAAATATTTACACTGCAATACCATTTATGCCCTGATGTGATCTCAGTCATCTAGGGAAATGTTCTTCAATCATTGGTCTGGGGACCACCAAGGGTCCTTGAATGTAATTCTTGTGTAAGTCAAGGATATCCCCCTAGTGGTCAATTTCTATATACATATTTACAACTGCAATACCATTTATGCCCTGATTTCAGTCACCTAGTGCAAATGTTTTCAAGCAATAGTCCGGGGGCTACCGATGGTCTTTGAGAGGGTTCAGGTGTAATAATGGGTATGGTTTATTGTCTGTCTTGTATTATTTTTGGTGTTTTGTGTTGGGATCTTTGAATTTTTTATGTTTCATGTTGTCCAAATGGGGTTGGGTATTGTAAATCTTGTATTATTTTTTGTGTTTTGGGTTGTGTCTTTGAATTTTGCATGCTTCATGTGGTACTAGGTGTTTGGGTTATTGTCTGTCTTGTATTATTTTTGGTGTTTTGTGTTGGGATCTTTGAATTTTTTATGTTTCATGTTGTCCAAATGGGGTTGGGTATTGTAAATCTTGTATTATTTTTGGTGTTTTGTGTTGTGTCTTTGAATTTTGCATGCTTCATGTGGTACTAGGTGTTTGGGTTATTGTCTGTCTTGTATTATTTTTGGTGTTTTGTGTTGGGATCTTTGAATTTTTTATGTTTCATGTTGTCCAAATGGGGTTGGGTATTGTAAATCTTGTATTATTTTTGGTGTTTTGTGTTGTGTCTTTGAATTTTGCATGCTTCATGTGGTACTAGGTGTTTGGATTATTGTCTGTCTTGTATTATTTTTGGTGTTTTGTGTTGGGATCTTTGAATTTTTTATGTTTCATGTTGTCCAAATGGGGTTGGGTATTGTAAATCTTGTATTCTTTTTTGGTGTTTTGTGTTGGGATCTTTGAATTTTTTATGTTTCATGTTGTCCAAATGGGGTTGGGTATTGTAAATCTTGTATTATTTTTTGTGTTTTGTGTTGTGTCTTTGAATTTTGCATGCTTCATGTGGTACTAGGTGTTTGGGTTATTGTCTGTCTTGTATTATTTTTGGTGTTTTGTGTTGGGATCTTTGAATTTTTTATGTTTCATGTTGTCCAAATGGGGTTGGATATTGTAAATCTTGTATTATTTTTTGTGTTTTGTGTTGTGTCTTTGAATTTTGCATGCTTCATGTGGTACTAGGTGTTTGGGTTATTGTCTGTCTTGTATTATTTTTGGTGTTTTGTGTTGGGATCTTTGAATTTTTTATGTTTCATGTTGTCCAAATGGGGTTGGGTATTGTAAATCTTGTATTATTTTTTGTGTTTTGTGTTGTGTCTTTGAATTTTGCATGCTTCATGTGGTACTAGGTGTTTGGGTTATTGTCTGTCTTGTATTATTTTTGGTGTTTTGTGTTGGGATCTTTGAATTTTTTATGTTTCATGTTGTCCAAATGGGGTTGGGTATTGTAAATCTTGTATTATTTTTGGTGTTTTGTGTTGTGTCTTTGAATTTACATGCTTCATGTGGTACTAGGTGTTTGGGTTATTGTCTGTCTTGTATCATTTTTGGTGTTTTGTGTTGGGATATTTGAATTTTTTATGTTTCATGTTGTCCAAATGGGGTTGGGTATTGTAAATCTTGTATTATTTTTTGTGTTTTGTGTTGTGTCTTTGAATTTTGCATGCTTCATGTGGTACTAGGTGTTTGGGTTATTGTCTGTCTTGTATTATTTTTGGTGTTTTGTGTTGGGATCTTTGAATTTTTTATGTTTCATGTTGTCCAAATGGGGTTGGGTATTGTAAATCTTGTATTATTTTTTGTGTTTTGGTGTTGTGTCTTTGAATTTTGCATGCTTCATGTGGTACTAGGTGTTTGGGTTATTGTCTGTCTTGTATTATTTTTGGTGTTTTGTGTTGGGATCTTTGAATTTTTTATGTTTCATGTTGTCCAAATGGGGTTGGGTATTGTAAATCTTGTATTATTTTTTGTGTTTTGTGTTGTGTCTTTGAATTTTGTATGCTTCATGTGGTACTAGGTGTTTGGGTTATTGTCTGTCTTGTATCATTTTTGGTGTTTTGTGTTGGGATATTTGAATTTTTTATGTTTCATGTTGTCCAAATGGGGTTGGGTATTGTAAATCTTGTATTATTTTTTGTGTTTTGTGTTGTGTCTTTGAATTTTGCATGCTTCATGTGGTACTAGGTGTCTGGGTTATTGTCTGTCTTGTATCATTTTTGGTGTTTTATGTTGGGATATTTGAATTTTTTATGTTTCATGTTGTCCAAATGGGGTTGGGTATTGTAAATCTTGTATTATTTTTTGTGTTTTGTGTTGTGTCTTTGAATTTTGTATGCTTCATGTGGTACTAGGTGTTTGGGTTATTGTCTGTCTTGTATCATTTTTGGTGTTTTGTGTTGGGATATTTGAATTTTTTATGTTTCATGTTGTCCAAATGGGGTTGGGTATTGTAAATCTTGTATTATTTTTTGTGTTTTGTGTTGTGTCTTTGAATTTTGCATGCTTCATGTGGTACTAGGTGTTTGGGTTATTGTCTGTCTTGTATCATTTTTGGTGTTTTATGTTGGGATATTTGAATTTTTTATGTTTCATGTTGTCCAAATGGGGTTGGGTATTGTAAATCTTGTATTATTTTTTGTGTTTTGGTGTTGTGTCTTTGAATTTTGCATGCTTCATGTGGTACTAGGTGTTTGGGTTATTGTCTGTCTTGTATTATTTTTGGTGTTTTGTGTTGGGATCTTTGAATTTTTTATGTTTCATGTTGTCCAAATGGGGTTGGGTATTGTAAATCTTGTATTATTTTTTGTGTTTTGTGTTGTGTCTTTGAATTTTGTATGCTTCATGTGGTACTAGGTGTTTGGGTTATTGTCTGTCTTGTATTATTTTTGGTGTTTTGTGTTGGGATCTTTGAATTTTTTATGTTTCATGTTGTTCAAATGGGGTTGGGTATTGTAAATCTTGTATTATTTTTTGTGTTTTGTGTTGTGTCTTTGAATTTGCATGCTTCATGTGGTACTAGGTGTTTGGGTTATTGTCTGTCTTGTATCATTTTTGGTGTTTTATGTTGGGATATTTGAATTTTTTATGTTTCATGTTGGCCAAATGGGGTTGGGTATTGTAAATCTTGTATTATTTTTTGTGTTTTGTGTTGTGTCTTTGAATTTTGCATGCTTCATGTGGTACTAGGTGTTTGGGTTATTGTCTGTCTTGTATTATTTTTGGTGTTTTGTGTTGGGATCTTTGAATTTTTTATGTTTCATGTTGTCCAAATGGGGTTGGGTATTGTAAATCTTGTATTATTTTTGGTGTTTTGGGTTGTGTCTTTGAATTTTGCATGCTTCATGTGGTACTAGGTGTTTGGGTTATTGTCTGTCTTGTATTATTTTTGGTGTTTTGTGTTGGGATCTTTGAATTTTTTATGTTTCATGTTGTCCAAATGGGGTTGGGTATTGTAAATCTTGTATTATTTTTTGTGTTTTGTGTTGTGTCTTTGAATTTTGCATGCTTCATGTGGTACTAGGTGTTTGGGTTATTGTCTGTCTTGTATTATTTTTGGTGTTTTGTGTTGGGATCTTTGAATTTTTTATGTTTCATGTTGTCCAAATGGGGTTGGGTATTGTAAATCTTGTATTATTTTTTGTGTTTTGTGTTGTGTCTTTGAATTTGCATGCTTCATGTGGTACTAGGTGTTTGGGTTATTGTCTGTCTTGTATTATTTTTGGTGTTTTGTGTTGGGATCTTTGAATTTTTTATGTTTCATGTTGTCCAAATGGGTTGGGTATTGTAAATCTTGTATTATTTTTTGTGTTTTGTGTTGTGTCTTTGAATTTTGCATGCTTCATGTGGTACTAGGTGTTTGGGTTATTGTCTGTCTTGTATTATTTTTGGTGTTTTGTGTTGGGATCTTTGAATTTTTTATGTTTCATGTTGTCCAAATGGGGTTGGGTATTGTAAATCTTGTATTATTTTTGGTGTTTTGGGTTGTGTCTTTGAATTTTGCATGCTTCATGTGGTACTAGGTGTTTGGGTTATTGTCTGTCTTGTATTATTTTTGGTGTTTTGTGTTGGGATCTTTGAATTTTTTATGTTTCATGTTGTCCAAATGGGGTTGGGTATTGTAAATCTTGTATTATTTTTTGTGTTTTGTGTTGTGTCTTTGAATTTTGCATGCTTCATGTGGTACTAGGTGTTTGGGTTATTGTCTGTCTTGTATTATTTTTGGTGTTTTGTGTTGGGATCTTTGAATTTTTTATGTTTCATGTTGTCCAAATGGGGTTGGGTATTGTAAATCTTGTATTATTTTTTGTGTTTTGTGTTGTGTCTTTGAATTTGCATGCTTCATGTGGTACTAGGTGTTTGGGTTATTGTCTGTCTTGTATTATTTTTGGTGTTTTGTGTTGGGATCTTTGAATTTTTTATGTTTCATGTTGTCCAAATGGGTTGGGTATTGTAAATCTTGTATTATTTTTTGTGTTTTGTGTTGTGTCTTTGAATTTTGCATGCTTCATGTGGTACTAGGTGTTTGGGTTATTGTCTGTCTTGTATTATTTTTGGTGTTTTGTGTTGGGATCTTTGAATTTTTTATGTTTCATGTTGTCCAAATGGGGTTGGGTATTGTAAATCTTGTATTATTTTTGGTGTTTTGGGTTGTGTCTTTGAATTTTGCATGCTTCATGTGGTACTAGGTGTTTGGGTTATTGTCTGTCTTGTATTATTTTTGGTGTTTTGTGTGGGGATCTTTGAATTTTTTATGTTTCATGTTGTCCAAATGGGGTTGGGTATTGTAAATCTTGTATTATTTTTTGTGTTTTGTGTTGTGTCTTTGAATTTTGCATGCTTCATGTGGTACTAGGTGTTTGGGTTATTGTCTGTCTTGTATTATTTTTGGTGTCTTGTGTTGGGATCTTTGAATTTTTTATGTTTCATGTTGTCCAAATGGGTTGGGTATTGTAAATCTTGTATTATTTTTTGTGTTTTGTGTTGTGTCTTTGAATTTTGCATGCTTCATGTGGTACTAGGTGTTTGGGTTATTGTCTGTCTTGTATTATTTTTGGTGTTTTGTGTTGGGATCTTTGAATTTTCTATGTTTCATGTTGTCCAAATGGGTTGGGTATTGTAAATCTTGTATTATTTTTGGTGTTTTGGGTTGTGTCTTTGAATTTTGCATGCTTCATGTGGTACTAGGTGTTTGGGTTATTGTCTGTCTTGTATTATTTTTGGTGTTTTGTGTTGGGATCTTTGATTTTTTTATGTTTCATGTTGTCCAAATGGGTGGGGTATTGTAAATCTTGTATTATTTTTTGTGTTTTGTGTTGTGTCTTTGAATTTTGCATGCTTCATGTGGTACTAGGTGTTTGGGTTATTGTCTGTCTTGTATTATTTTTGGTGTTTTGTGTTGGGATCTTTGAATTTTTTATGTTTCATGTTGTCCAAATGGGTTGGGTATTGTAAATCTTGTATTATTTTTTGTGTTTTGTGTTGTGTCTTTGAATTTTGCATGCTTCATGTGGTACTAGGTGTTTGGGTTATTGTCTGTCTTGTATTATTTTTTGTGTTTTGTGTTGGGATCTTTGAATTTTTTATGTTTCATGTTGTCCAAATGGGGTTGGGTATTGTAAATCTTGTATTATTTTTTGTGTTTTGTGTTGTGTCTTTGAATTTTGCGTGCTTCATGTGGTACTAGGTGTTTGGGTTATTGTCTGTCTTGTATTATTTTTGGTGTTTTGTGTTGTGTCTTTGAATTTTTTATGTTTCATGTGGTCCTAATGTGTTTGGATTATTGTCTGTCTTGTATTATTTTTTGTGTTTTGTGTTGTGTCTTTGAATTTTGTATGTTTCATGTGGTACTTCAAAATATTATTAATACAAACAGGCGGCCTGTTGTATTAATATAATATTTTGAAGTACCACATGAAACATACAAAATTCAAAGACACAACACAAAACACAAAAAATAATACAAGACAGACAATAATCCAAACACATTAGGACCACATGAAACATAAAAAATTCAAAGACACAACACAAAACACCAAAAATAATACAAGACAGACAATAACCCAAACACCTAGTACCACATGAAGCACGCAAAATTCAAAGACACAACACAAAACACAAAAAATAATACAAGATTTACAATACCCAACCCCATTTGGACAACATGAAACATAAAAAATTCAAAGATCCCAACACAAAACACAAAAAATAATACAAGACAGACAATAACCCAAACACCTAGTACCACATGAAGCATGCAAAATTCAAAGACACAACACAAAACACAAAAAATAATACAAGATTTACAATACCCAACCCATTTGGACAACATGAAACATAAAAAATTCAAAGATCCCAACACAAAACACCAAAAATAATACAAGACAGACAATAACCCAAACACCTAGTACCACATGAAGCATGCAAAATTCAAAGACACAACACAAAACACAAAAAATAATACAAGATTTACAATACCCCACCCATTTGGACAACATGAAACATAAAAAAATCAAAGATCCCAACACAAAACACCAAAAATAATACAAGACAGACAATAACCCAAACACCTAGTACCACATGAAGCATGCAAAATTCAAAGACACAACCCAAAACACCAAAAATAATACAAGATTTACAATACCCAACCCATTTGGACAACATGAAACATAGAAAATTCAAAGATCCCAACACAAAACACCAAAAATAATACAAGACAGACAATAACCCAAACACCTAGTACCACATGAAGCATGCAAAATTCAAAGACACAACACAAAACACAAAAAATAATACAAGATTTACAATACCCAACCCATTTGGACAACATGAAACATAAAAAATTCAAAGATCCCAACACAAGACACCAAAAATAATACAAGACAGACAATAACCCAAACACCTAGTACCACATGAAGCATGCAAAATTCAAAGACACAACACAAAACACAAAAAATAATACAAGATTTACAATACCCAACCCCATTTGGACAACATGAAACATAAAAAATTCAAAGATCCCCACACAAAACACCAAAAATAATACAAGACAGACAATAACCCAAACACCTAGTACCACATGAAGCATGCAAAATTCAAAGACACAACCCAAAACACCAAAAATAATACAAGATTTACAATACCCAACCCCATTTGGACAACATGAAACATAAAAAATTCAAAGATCCCAACACAAAACACCAAAAATAATACAAGACAGACAATAACCCAAACACCTAGTACCACATGAAGCATGCAAAATTCAAAGACACAACACAAAACACAAAAAATAATACAAGATTTACAATACCCAACCCATTTGGACAACATGAAACATAAAAAATTCAAAGATCCCAACACAAAACACCAAAAATAATACAAGACAGACAATAACCCAAACACCTAGTACCACATGAAGCATGCAAATTCAAAGACACAACACAAAACACAAAAAATAATACAAGATTTACAATACCCAACCCCATTTGGACAACATGAAACATAAAAAATTCAAAGATCCCAACACAAAACACCAAAAATAATACAAGACAGACAATAACCCAAACACCTAGTACCACATGAAGCATGCAAAATTCAAAGACACAACACAAAACACAAAAAATAATACAAGATTTACAATACCCAACCCCATTTGGACAACATGAAACATAAAAAATTCAAAGATCCCAACACAAAACACCAAAAATAATACAAGACAGACAATAACCCAAACACCTAGTACCACATGAAGCATGCAAAATTCAAAGACACAACCCAAAACACCAAAAATAATACAAGATTTACAATACCCAACCCCATTTGGACAACATGAAACATAAAAAATTCAAAGATCCCAACACAAAACACCAAAAATAATACAAGACAGACAATAACCCAAACACCTAGTACCACATGAAGCATGCAAAATTCAAAGACACAACACAAAACACAAAAAATAATACAAGATTTACAATACCCAACCCATTTGGACAACATGAAACATAAAAAATTCAAAGATCCCAACACAAAACACCAAAAATAATACAAGACAGACAATAACCCAAACACCTAGTACCACATGAAGCATGCAAATTCAAAGACACAACACAAAACACAAAAAATAATACAAGATTTACAATACCCAACCCCATTTGGACAACATGAAACATAAAAAATTCAAAGATCCCAACACAAAACACCAAAAATAATACAAGACAGACAATAACCCAAACACCTAGTACCACATGAAGCATGCAAAATTCAAAGACACAACACAAAACACAAAAAATAATACAAGATTTACAATACCCAACCCCATTTGGACAACATGAAACATAAAAAATTCAAAGATCCCAACACAAAACACCAAAAATAATACAAGACAGACAATAACCCAAACACCTAGTACCACATGAAGCATGCAAAATTCAAAGACACAACCCAAAACACCAAAAATAATACAAGATTTACAATACCCAACCCCATTTGGACAACATGAAACATAAAAAATTCAAAGATCCCAACACAAAACACCAAAAATAATACAAGACAGACAATAACCCAAACACCTAGTACCACATGAAGCATGCAAAATTCAAAGACACAACACAAAACACAAAAAATAATACAAGATTTACAATACCCAACCCCATTTGGCCAACATGAAACATAAAAAATTCAAATATCCCAACATAAAACACCAAAAATGATACAAGACAGACAATAACCCAAACACCTAGTACCACATGAAGCATGCAAATTCAAAGACACAACACAAAACACAAAAAATAATACAAGATTTACAATACCCAACCCCATTTGAACAACATGAAACATAAAAAATTCAAAGATCCCAACACAAAACACCAAAAATAATACAAGACAGACAATAACCCAAACACCTAGTACCACATGAAGCATACAAAATTCAAAGACACAACACAAAACACAAAAAATAATACAAGATTTACAATACCCAACCCCATTTGGACAACATGAAACATAAAAAATTCAAAGATCCCAACACAAAACACCAAAAATAATACAAGACAGACAATAACCCAAACACCTAGTACCACATGAAGCATGCAAAATTCAAAGACACAACACAAAACACAAAAAATAATACAAGATTTACAATACCCAACCCCATTTGGACAACATGAAACATAAAAAATTCAAAGATCCCAACACAAAACACCAAAAATAATACAAGACAGACAATAACCCAAACACCTAGTACCACATGAAGCATGCAAAATTCAAAGACACAACCCAAAACACCAAAAATAATACAAGATTTACAATACCCAACCCCATTTGGACAACATGAAACATAAAAAATTCAAAGATCCCAACACAAAACACCAAAAATAATACAAGACAGACAATAACCCAAACACCTAGTACCACATGAAGCATGCAAAATTCAAAGACACAACACAAAACACAAAAAATAATACAAGATTTACAATACCCAACCCCATTTGGCCAACATGAAACATAAAAAATTCAAATATCCCAACATAAAACACCAAAAATGATACAAGACAGACAATAACCCAAACACCTAGTACCACATGAAGCATGCAAATTCAAAGACACAACACAAAACACAAAAAATAATACAAGATTTACAATACCCAACCCCATTTGAACAACATGAAACATAAAAAATTCAAAGATCCCAACACAAAACACCAAAAATAATACAAGACAGACAATAACCCAAACACCTAGTACCACATGAAGCATACAAAATTCAAAGACACAACACAAAACACAAAAAATAATACAAGATTTACAATACCCAACCCCATTTGGACAACATGAAACATAAAAAATTCAAAGATCCCAACACAAAACACCAAAAATAATACAAGACAGACAATAACCCAAACACCTAGTACCACATGAAGCATGCAAAATTCAAAGACACAACACCAAAACACAAAAAATAATACAAGATTTACAATACCCAACCCCATTTGGACAACATGAAACATAAAAAATTCAAATATCCCAACATAAAACACCAAAAATGATACAAGACAGACAATAACCCAAACACCTAGTACCACATGAAGCATGCAAAATTCAAAGACACAACACAAAACACAAAAAATAATACAAGATTTACAATACCCAACCCCATTTGGACAACATGAAACATAAAAAATTCAAATATCCCAACACAAAACACCAAAAATGATACAAGACAGACAATAACCCAAACACCTAGTACCACATGAAGCATACAAAATTCAAAGACACAACACAAAACACAAAAAATAATACAAGATTTACAATACCCAACCCCATTTGGACAACATGAAACATAAAAAATTCAAATATCCCAACATAAAACACCAAAAATGATACAAGACAGACAATAACCCAGACACCTAGTACCACATGAAGCATGCAAAATTCAAAGACACAACACAAAACACAAAAAATAATACAAGATTTACAATACCCAACCCCATTTGGACAACATGAAACATAAAAAATTCAAATATCCCAACACAAAACACCAAAAATGATACAAGACAGACAATAACCCAAACACCTAGTACCACATGAAGCATACAAAATTCAAAGACACAACACAAAACACAAAAAATAATACAAGATTTACAATACCCAACCCCATTTGGACAACATGAAACATAAAAAATTCAAAGATCCCAACACAAAACACCAAAAATAATACAAGACAGACAATAACCCAAACACCTAGTACCACATGAAGCATGCAAAATTCAAAGACACAACACCAAAACACAAAAAATAATACAAGATTTACAATACCCAACCCCATTTGGACAACATGAAACATAAAAAATTCAAAGATCCCAACACAAAACACCAAAAATAATACAAGACAGACAATAACCCAAACACCTAGTACCACATGAAGCATGCAAAATTCAAAGACACAACACAAAACACAAAAAATAATACAAGATTTACAATACCCAACCCCATTTGGACAACATGAAACATAAAAAATTCAAATATCCCAACACAAAACACCAAAAATGATACAAGACAGACAATAACCCAAACACCTAGTACCACATGAAGCATGTAAATTCAAAGACACAACACAAAACACCAAAAATAATACAAGATTTACAATACCCAACCCCATTTGGACAACATGAAACATAAAAAATTCAAAGATCCCAACACAAAACACCAAAAATAATACAAGACAGACAATAACCCAAACACCTAGTACCACATGAAGCATGCAAAATTCAAAGACACAACACAAAACACAAAAAATAATACAAGATTTACAATACCCAACCCCATTTGGACAACATGAAACATAAAAAATTCAAAGATCCCAACACAAAACACCAAAAATAATACAAGACAGACAATAACCCAAACACCTAGTACCACATGAAGCATGCAAAATTCAAAGACACAACACAAAACACAAAAAATAATACAAGATTTACAATATCCAACCCCATTTGGACAACATGAAACATAAAAAATTCAAAGATCCCAACACAAAACACCAAAAATAATACAAGACAGACAATAACCCAAACACCTAGTACCACATGAAGCATGCAAAATTCAAAGACACAACACAAAACACAAAAAATAATACAAGATTTACAATACCCAACCCCATTTGGACAACATGAAACATAAAAAATTCAAAGATCCCAACACAAAACACCAAAAAAGAATACAAGATTTACAATACCCAACCCCATTTGGACAACATGAAACATAAAAAATTCAAAGATCCCAACACAAAACACCAAAAATAATACAAGACAGACAATAATCCAAACACCTAGTACCACATGAAGCATGCAAAATTCAAAGACACAACACAAAACACCAAAAATAATACAAGATTTACAATACCCAACCCCATTTGGACAACATGAAACATAAAAAATTCAAAGATCCCAACACAAAACACCAAAAATAATACAAGACAGACAATAACCCAAACACCTAGTACCACATGAAGCATGCAAAATTCAAAGACACAACACAAAACACCAAAAATAATACAAGATTTACAATACCCAACCCCATTTGGACAACATGAAACATAAAAAATTCAAAGATCCCAACACAAAACACCAAAAATAATACAAGACAGACAATAACCCAAACACCTAGTACCACATGAAGCATGCAAAATTCAAAGACACAACACAAAACACAAAAAATAATACAAGATTTACAATACCCAACCCCATTTGGCCAACATGAAACATAAAAAATTCAAATATCCCAACATAAAACACCAAAAATGATACAAGACAGACAATAACCCAAACACCTAGTACCACATGAAGCATGCAAATTCAAAGACACAACCCAAAACACCAAAAATAATACAAGATTTACAATACCCAACCCCATTTGGACAACATGAAACATAAAAAATTCAAAGATCCCAACACAAAACACCAAAAATAATACAAGACAGACAATAACCCAAACACCTAGTACCACATGAAGCATGCAAAATTCAAAGACACAACACAAAACACAAAAAATAATACAAGATTTACAATACCCAACCCCATTTGGCCAACATGAAACATAAAAAATTCAAATATCCCAACATAAAACACCAAAAATGATACAAGACAGACAATAACCCAAACACCTAGTACCACATGAAGCATGCAAATTCAAAGACACAACACAAAACACAAAAAATAATACAAGATTTACAATACCCAACCCCATTTGAACAACATGAAACATAAAAAATTCAAAGATCCCAACACAAAACACCAAAAATAATACAAGACAGACAATAACCCAAACACCTAGTACCACATGAAGCATACAAAATTCAAAGACACAACACAAAACACAAAAAATAATACAAGATTTACAATACCCAACCCCATTTGGACAACATGAAACATAAAAAATTCAAAGATCCCAACACAAAACACCAAAAATAATACAAGACAGACAATAACCCAAACACCTAGTACCACATGAAGCATGCAAAATTCAAAGACACAACACCAAAACACAAAAAATAATACAAGATTTACAATACCCAACCCCATTTGGACAACATGAAACATAAAAAATTCAAATATCCCAACATAAAACACCAAAAATGATACAAGACAGACAATAACCCAAACACCTAGTACCACATGAAGCATGCAAAATTCAAAGACACAACACAAAACACAAAAAATAATACAAGATTTACAATACCCAACCCCATTTGGACAACATGAAACATAAAAAATTCAAATATCCCAACACAAAACACCAAAAATGATACAAGACAGACAATAACCCAAACACCTAGTACCACATGAAGCATACAAAATTCAAAGACACAACACAAAACACAAAAAATAATACAAGATTTACAATACCCAACCCCATTTGGACAACATGAAACATAAAAAATTCAAATATCCCAACATAAAACACCAAAAATGATACAAGACAGACAATAACCCAGACACCTAGTACCACATGAAGCATGCAAAATTCAAAGACACAACACAAAACACAAAAAATAATACAAGATTTACAATACCCAACCCCATTTGGACAACATGAAACATAAAAAATTCAAATATCCCAACACAAAACACCAAAAATGATACAAGACAGACAATAACCCAAACACCTAGTACCACATGAAGCATACAAAATTCAAAGACACAACACAAAACACAAAAAATAATACAAGATTTACAATACCCAACCCCATTTGGACAACATGAAACATAAAAAATTCAAAGATCCCAACACAAAACACCAAAAATAATACAAGACAGACAATAACCCAAACACCTAGTACCACATGAAGCATACAAAATTCAAAGACACAACACAAAACACAAAAAATAATACAAGATTTACAATACCCAACCCCATTTGGACAACATGAAACATAAAAAATTCAAAGATCCCAACACAAAACACCAAAAATAATACAAGACAGACAATAACCCAAACACCTAGTACCACATGAAGCATACAAAATTCAAAGACACAACACAAAACACAAAAAATAATACAAGATTTACAATACCCAACCCCATTTGGACAACATGAAACATAAAAAATTCAAAGATCCCAACACAAAACACCAAAAATAATACAAGACAGACAATAACCCAAACACCTAGTACCACATGAAGCATGCAAAATTCAAAGACACAACACAAAACACAAAAAATAATACAAGATTTACAATACCCAACCCCATTTGGACAACATGAAACATAAAAAATTCAAAGATCCCAACACAAAACACCAAAAATAATACAAGACAGACAATAACCCAAACACCTAGTACCACATGAAGCATGCAAAATTCAAAGACACAACCCAAAACACCAAAAATAATACAAGATTTACAATACCCAACCCCATTTGGACAACATGAAACATAAAAAATTCAAAGATCCCAACACAAAACACCAAAAATAATACAAGACAGACAATAACCCAAACACCTAGTACCACATGAAGCATGCAAAATTCAAAGACACAACACAAAACACAAAAAATAATACAAGATTTACAATACCCAACCCCATTTGGCCAACATGAAACATAAAAAATTCAAATATCCCAACATAAAACACCAAAAATGATACAAGACAGACAATAACCCAAACACCTAGTACCACATGAAGCATGCAAATTCAAAGACACAACACAAAACACAAAAAATAATACAAGATTTACAATACCCAACCCCATTTGAACAACATGAAACATAAAAAATTCAAAGATCCCAACACAAAACACCAAAAATAATACAAGACAGACAATAACCCAAACACCTAGTACCACATGAAGCATACAAAATTCAAAGACACAACACAAAACACAAAAAATAATACAAGATTTACAATACCCAACCCCATTTGGACAACATGAAACATAAAAAATTCAAAGATCCCAACACAAAACACCAAAAATAATACAAGACAGACAATAACCCAAACACCTAGTACCACATGAAGCATGCAAAATTCAAAGACACAACACCAAAACACAAAAAATAATACAAGATTTACAATACCCAACCCCATTTGGACAACATGAAACATAAAAAATTCAAATATCCCAACATAAAACACCAAAAATGATACAAGACAGACAATAACCCAAACACCTAGTACCACATGAAGCATGCAAAATTCAAAGACACAACACAAAACACAAAAAATAATACAAGATTTACAATACCCAACCCCATTTGGACAACATGAAACATAAAAAATTCAAATATCCCAACACAAAACACCAAAAATGATACAAGACAGACAATAACCCAAACACCTAGTACCACATGAAGCATACAAAATTCAAAGACACAACACAAAACACAAAAAATAATACAAGATTTACAATACCCAACCCCATTTGGACAACATGAAACATAAAAAATTCAAATATCCCAACATAAAACACCAAAAATGATACAAGACAGACAATAACCCAGACACCTAGTACCACATGAAGCATGCAAAATTCAAAGACACAACACAAAACACAAAAAATAATACAAGATTTACAATACCCAACCCCATTTGGACAACATGAAACATAAAAAATTCAAATATCCCAACACAAAACACCAAAAATGATACAAGACAGACAATAACCCAAACACCTAGTACCACATGAAGCATACAAAATTCAAAGACACAACACAAAACACAAAAAATAATACAAGATTTACAATACCCAACCCCATTTGGACAACATGAAACATAAAAAATTCAAAGATCCCAACACAAAACACCAAAAATAATACAAGACAGACAATAACCCAAACACCTAGTACCACATGAAGCATGCAAAATTCAAAGACACAACACCAAAACACAAAAAATAATACAAGATTTACAATACCCAACCCCATTTGGACAACATGAAACATAAAAAATTCAAAGATCCCAACACAAAACACCAAAAATAATACAAGACAGACAATAACCCAAACACCTAGTACCACATGAAGCATGCAAAATTCAAAGACACAACACAAAACACAAAAAATAATACAAGATTTACAATACCCAACCCCATTTGGACAACATGAAACATAAAAAATTCAAATATCCCAACACAAAACACCAAAAATGATACAAGACAGACAATAACCCAAACACCTAGTACCACATGAAGCATGTAAATTCAAAGACACAACACAAAACACCAAAAATAATACAAGATTTACAATACCCAACCCCATTTGGACAACATGAAACATAAAAAATTCAAAGATCCCAACACAAAACACCAAAAATAATACAAGACAGACAATAACCCAAACACCTAGTACCACATGAAGCATGCAAAATTCAAAGACACAACACAAAACACAAAAAATAATACAAGATTTACAATACCCAACCCCATTTGGACAACATGAAACATAAAAAATTCAAAGATCCCAACACAAAACACCAAAAATAATACAAGACAGACAATAACCCAAACACCTAGTACCACATGAAGCATGCAAAATTCAAAGACACAACACAAAACACAAAAAATAATACAAGATTTACAATATCCAACCCCATTTGGACAACATGAAACATAAAAAATTCAAAGATCCCAACACAAAACACCAAAAATAATACAAGACAGACAATAACCCAAACACCTAGTACCACATGAAGCATGCAAAATTCAAAGACACAACACAAAACACAAAAAATAATACAAGATTTACAATACCCAACCCCATTTGGACAACATGAAACATAAAAAATTCAAAGATCCCAACACAAAACACCAAAAAAGAATACAAGATTTACAATACCCAACCCCATTTGGACAACATGAAACATAAAAAATTCAAAGATCCCAACACAAAACACCAAAAATAATACAAGACAGACAATAATCCAAACACCTAGTACCACATGAAGCATGCAAAATTCAAAGACACAACACAAAACACCAAAAATAATACAAGATTTACAATACCCAACCCCATTTGGACAACATGAAACATAAAAAATTCAAAGATCCCAACACAAAACACCAAAAATAATACAAGACAGACAATAACCCAAACACCTAGTACCACATGAAGCATGCAAAATTCAAAGACACAACACAAAACACCAAAAATAATACAAGATTTACAATACCCAACCCCATTTGGACAACATGAAACATAAAAAATTCAAAGATCCCAACACAAAACACCAAAAATAATACAAGACAGACAATAACCCAAACACCTAGTACCACATGAAGCATGCAAAATTCAAAGACACAACACAAAACACAAAAAATAATACAAGATTTACAATACCCAACCCCATTTGGCCAACATGAAACATAAAAAATTCAAATATCCCAACATAAAACACCAAAAATGATACAAGACAGACAATAACCCAAACACCTAGTACCACATGAAGCATGCAAATTCAAAGACACAACCCAAAACACCAAAAATAATACAAGATTTACAATACCCAACCCCATTTGGACAACATGAAACATAAAAAATTCAAAGATCCCAACACAAAACACCAAAAATAATACAAGACAGACAATAACCCAAACACCTAGTACCACATGAAGCATGCAAAATTCAAAGACACAACACAAAACACAAAAAATAATACAAGATTTACAATACCCAACCCCATTTGGCCAACATGAAACATAAAAAATTCAAATATCCCAACATAAAACACCAAAAATGATACAAGACAGACAATAACCCAAACACCTAGTACCACATGAAGCATGCAAATTCAAAGACACAACACAAAACACAAAAAATAATACAAGATTTACAATACCCAACCCCATTTGAACAACATGAAACATAAAAAATTCAAAGATCCCAACACAAAACACCAAAAATAATACAAGACAGACAATAACCCAAACACCTAGTACCACATGAAGCATACAAAATTCAAAGACACAACACAAAACACAAAAAATAATACAAGATTTACAATACCCAACCCCATTTGGACAACATGAAACATAAAAAATTCAAAGATCCCAACACAAAACACCAAAAATAATACAAGACAGACAATAACCCAAACACCTAGTACCACATGAAGCATGCAAAATTCAAAGACACAACACCAAAACACAAAAAATAATACAAGATTTACAATACCCAACCCCATTTGGACAACATGAAACATAAAAAATTCAAATATCCCAACATAAAACACCAAAAATGATACAAGACAGACAATAACCCAAACACCTAGTACCACATGAAGCATGCAAAATTCAAAGACACAACACAAAACACAAAAAATAATACAAGATTTACAATACCCAACCCCATTTGGACAACATGAAACATAAAAAATTCAAATATCCCAACACAAAACACCAAAAATGATACAAGACAGACAATAACCCAAACACCTAGTACCACATGAAGCATACAAAATTCAAAGACACAACACAAAACACAAAAAATAATACAAGATTTACAATACCCAACCCCATTTGGACAACATGAAACATAAAAAATTCAAATATCCCAACATAAAACACCAAAAATGATACAAGACAGACAATAACCCAGACACCTAGTACCACATGAAGCATGCAAAATTCAAAGACACAACACAAAACACAAAAAATAATACAAGATTTACAATACCCAACCCCATTTGGACAACATGAAACATAAAAAATTCAAATATCCCAACACAAAACACCAAAAATGATACAAGACAGACAATAACCCAAACACCTAGTACCACATGAAGCATACAAAATTCAAAGACACAACACAAAACACAAAAAATAATACAAGATTTACAATACCCAACCCCATTTGGACAACATGAAACATAAAAAATTCAAAGATCCCAACACAAAACACCAAAAATAATACAAGACAGACAATAACCCAAACACCTAGTACCACATGAAGCATGCAAAATTCAAAGACACAACACCAAAACACAAAAAATAATACAAGATTTACAATACCCAACCCCATTTGGACAACATGAAACATAAAAAATTCAAAGATCCCAACACAAAACACCAAAAATAATACAAGACAGACAATAACCCAAACACCTAGTACCACATGAAGCATGCAAAATTCAAAGACACAACACAAAACACAAAAAATAATACAAGATTTACAATACCCAACCCCATTTGGACAACATGAAACATAAAAAATTCAAATATCCCAACACAAAACACCAAAAATGATACAAGACAGACAATAACCCAAACACCTAGTACCACATGAAGCATGTAAATTCAAAGACACAACACAAAACACCAAAAATAATACAAGATTTACAATACCCAACCCCATTTGGACAACATGAAACATAAAAAATTCAAAGATCCCAACACAAAACACCAAAAATAATACAAGACAGACAATAACCCAAACACCTAGTACCACATGAAGCATGCAAAATTCAAAGACACAACACAAAACACAAAAAATAATACAAGATTTACAATACCCAACCCCATTTGGACAACATGAAACATAAAAAATTCAAAGATCCCAACACAAAACACCAAAAATAATACAAGACAGACAATAACCCAAACACCTAGTACCACATGAAGCATGCAAAATTCAAAGACACAACACAAAACACAAAAAATAATACAAGATTTACAATATCCAACCCCATTTGGACAACATGAAACATAAAAAATTCAAAGATCCCAACACAAAACACCAAAAATAATACAAGACAGACAATAACCCAAACACCTAGTACCACATGAAGCATGCAAAATTCAAAGACACAACACAAAACACAAAAAATAATACAAGATTTACAATACCCAACCCCATTTGGACAACATGAAACATAAAAAATTCAAAGATCCCAACACAAAACACCAAAAAAGAATACAAGATTTACAATACCCAACCCCATTTGGACAACATGAAACATAAAAAATTCAAAGATCCCAACACAAAACACCAAAAATAATACAAGACAGACAATAATCCAAACACCTAGTACCACATGAAGCATGCAAAATTCAAAGACACAACACAAAACACCAAAAATAATACAAGATTTACAATACCCAACCCCATTTGGACAACATGAAACATAAAAAATTCAAAGATCCCAACACAAAACACCAAAAATAATACAAGACAGACAATAACCCAAACACCTAGTACCACATGAAGCATGCAAAATTCAAAGACACAACACAAAACACCAAAAATAATACAAGATTTACAATACCCAACCCCATTTGGACAACATGAAACATAAAAAATTCAAAGATCCCAACACAAAACACCAAAAATAATACAAGACAGACAATAACCCAAACACCTAGTACCACATGAAGCATGCAAAATTCAAAGACACAACCCAAAACACAAAAAATAATACAAGATTTACAATACCCAACCCCATTTGGACAACATGAAACATAAAAAATTCAAAGATCCCAACACAAAACACCAAAAATAATACAAGACAGACAATAAACCATACCCATTATTACACCTGAACCCTCTCAAAGACCATCGGTAGCCCCCGGACTATTGCTTGAAAACATTTGCACTAGGTGACTGAAATCAGGGCATAAATGGTATTGCAGTTGTAAATATGTATATAGAAATTGACCACTAGGGGGATATCCTTGACTTACACAAGAATTACATTCAAGGACCCTTGGTGGTCCCCAGACCAATGATTGAAGAACATTTCCCTAGATGACTGAGATCACATCAGGGCATAAATGGTATTGCAGTGTAAATATTTATATAGAGATTGAACACTAGGGGGGTATCATTGATTTTCACAAGAATTACATTCAAGGACCATTGGTGGTCCCCAGACCATTGATTGAAAAACATTGCCCTATATGACTGAGATCACATCAGGGCATAAATGGTATTGCAGTGTAAATATTTATATATAGAGATTGACCACTAGGTGGAATCACACACCCCCTGTCAATGTATGTAAGGAATTTAAGGAATCCATGGAATTTAAATACTAACTTGATTAATTTATGCATACAATTCACTTCAAAGATAAGGACCCTAACCCTAACCCTAACCCTAACCCTGTTTACTACTGGCACCTGGTTAGAACCCATCCCCCCACCCCACCTCTGTGTTTATCTAATTTGCATGTCTGGCACCTAGCATTCCACAAAGAGGGGGGACCCCATCCCCCCACCCCACCCCCGCGCTTTCATTTAATTTGCATGTCGCACCTGGCACCTGGTTAGAGTGGGAGCCCATCCCCCCACCTCAGCCCCAGTGACAAACAAACAAATTTACATTTGTTTGTTTTTCACACCTTCGAGTCAGCATCTCTGCTGGCTTTTGGGGAGGCATGGCACAAGGAGAAGCAGGGAGAGAGAGAGATGAGATCAGCTAATCACACACACATCATGCATTTTATAAATAACTATCATTAGTTTTTATTATTATTTAATTATAAACTATTATATGCTAATTATATTTATGGATATTTATATTTATGGATATTTTATTATTTATGATTATGTTAATTATATCTATGGAATTCAAGGAATGTAATAACTAATTTGCATAATTAATTATGCAAATTATGCATTAAATTGCTCACTAGCGCCACCAGTGGCCAAAAAAGGTACCGAACAGACACCATACTATACTACTGAGGATGCTGTAGTCAGTATAACTCACTTAATTACACCTTACAGGGCTGGGCACAGCACGGAGGATGCTGTAGTCAGTATAACTCACTTAATTAGCAAGCACTTGGAGGAGCCAAAGGCGTATGCTCGTGTCCTTTTTGCAGACTTCAGTTCTGCTTTTGATACTGTAAGCCCTATATGTTACTTGTCAAATAGCTAAATGACATGAATGTAAATCCAGGTAAAGGTGAACTCAGTACTCTCAAGCTCCAAATTGTGTAGCACAGGTGTGCCACAAGGGGGGGTGAGTTCACCATTTATTTTCACTGCCTACACAAATGATTGCAGAAGCAGCCAGCCTAACAACTTAATCTTGAAATTTTCTGATGACACTGTAATAGTCAGCCTGTTGAGGGGTGTTGAACACCCGGTGGGTTATATCAGTGAGATCAATAACTTTAAAGACTGGTGTGATAATAGCCACCTTATGTTAAACACCACAAAAACCAAAGAGATGATCTTCGATCCAAAAGGTGTCCACATCCATGACCCAGTGGTCATGGGGGGCACGCAAATTGAGCAGGTTGTATCATACAAGTACCTGGGGATCCAAATGGACAACCAGCTCAAATGGAACGTCCATGTGGACTATCTGTGTGCCAAACTGGCACAACGCTTGCACTTTCTCCGCAGGCTCAGGCTCTTTGGTGTGAGCAAGGGAGTCATGTCAACCTTCTATGATGCAGTGCTAGGTAGCATTATTAGATATGGCACGACAGCTTGGTTTGGGACACTCTCTGTCCAGCTCAAATCTAGAATAGCTAAAATGGAAAAAACAGCCATGAAGGTAATTGGTAGGAAAGATTCTCCATCTCTTCAGACAATCTTTGAGAAAACGGTGCTCAGTCTGTCTAATAGAGTGTTGTCTGATCCTTCATCCTTCACATATATTATCTTCAGAGTATGAGCCGTTGCCCTCTGGTAGACGCTACAGAGCGTGTCGTTGCAAGAGCAACCGCTTCAAACTTTATTTTCTTCCCACAATTTTTCTACTAAACAACCGCCACATAGTTCATAGTTCTTAGTGGGGAAGGGACTTCTGACCTTCATCAGTTATTTATTGCACTTTTGTGATTGTGATACTATAAACTGTGAATACTCTAGCACTTCTTTAATATTATACCTTCTCTTATTGCAATTTGCACTTCTCTTGTGATACTCTTGTGACTTTACTTTGCTGCTACTGTGTATTGTCTTGTGTGTATTGTCTGTCTGTTTTAAAAAGCGTTGATGTATGTACTAATGCACTTTTGCCCAAGACAAATTTCCCCTCACGGGACAATAAAGTATATCTCATCATCTCATCTCATCATGATACTGACATATTTACATTAAACTGACCATTATACTGACCATGATACTGACCATGTCACTGACTTGATACTGACATGATACTGACCATGATACCACAGCCAATCCCTGGTCAATCACCACAGTATAAATACACCTGCGATCTCTCAACCAAGTTGTTTGTTCTGCTCCACGACAGACCAAGCATGGGTTTTGAGTACAGCTGCACTTGTAGATTGGCTATTTTCGCTATTCTTCAAATTTGCCATCCTCCTCCACCCCGACCTCCACCGTGCGTGCGTGCGTGTGTGTGTGTGTGTGTTGCTTATCTTTTCTTATCATCCAGATAAAAAGAACATGAAACAAAAGATTGACTACATTTGTGTTAATGTGCATCAGTAGCCTTTCCATGTCTACTTTAGTCCAATGTATAGTTATTCTCCACTGTAAGACAGGACAGACACTTTACTGTTCCTTTGGTTAGTATTGAATTTGGTAAACATTCCTTTTCTTTTAAAGCCCCCACTGTTACTTTCTTATCATGTTTCATGATAAATGCTTTTTATGTGATTGTATTCCCATGCTTTTTTGTTCTTGCTTAATGTAAGTCGCTCTGGATTAAGAGCGTCTGCTAAATGCCTAAATTGTAAATTGTATCTGTAAATATGTCATATGTTTTTTTCTTTATTTCTTTATTTTATTTTGTATTACTATTATCATTTTATTTTTGCACTCACTGTATAGGACGTAGCGTTTTCATAATGTGTTCTATAATTGGATTCAATGCCATAATGTGGTCTGCAATGTTTAGTGTTTTGTCTCGTCCATGTATGTTGTATGTAATTTGTTTTGTTTGATTGTTTACATGTACAATAATGATTGTGACATGTATCTGTGTTGGGAGCCCCTCGAAAACGAGATAGTACATCTCAAAGGGTCTTTTTTCCTAATCAAGAAACTTGAATCATCATCTTTCACACATTTTGCACATGAAGCCTTGTAAAAGTGCGTGCGGTGGAATGTGTACAAACCTGTATAACCTTCATTTGACTTCTAATTGTCTGCAAATCATATCATTGTTGAATAACACTTGAAAGTTATCGGCACAATTAACAACGCCAGTGGAAAACAGAAAAGGGCAATTAACTCCTGACCAAACAAATGATTTATCAGAATAACGAAGCCAGATCAAACATGTTTTACAGATATGGAGAGACATAGAAGGTATATAAGAGGCTTCTGGCCGTCAGTTAGTTGTACAGACGCACCATGGGCAAGCTTCTCATCTGCGTTGGTAAGTCGAGAAATTGCTGTTGAGGAAAACATTTTTCTGTGCAGAGCAGCAGAGGAAATGAACTGTATCTTTAGATTTACTATGAAACGGATATACTTTTCTGTTCTAAATAGTTGTTTAACAGTATGATTCATATAACTGATGATTATAATAATTTGTAGAAGGATTTATGTGTCATATATAGATTAATAACCGGAGGATAAATCTTAGTGCTTGTCCTTACTGACCCAACCACCACTCCTTATTTTCCACTTTCTCTGGATCTCTCTCTCTCTCTCTCTCTCTCTCTCTGCAGGACTGGCTCTCCTGCTGCACGTGCAGCTAGGTAAGACTTGGTCCACTTGGTGTGTTACTCTCAAACGGCAAAAAAACTAAAACAACAACAAGCCCTTATTTTGTCACTCGTCCCTTAATTGCAGGATCCTCCTACATCCTCTCATGTTACTTCACCAACTGGGGACAGTACAGTCCCGGTGCTGGGAAGTACATGGTCACCGACATCGACCCGTGTCTCTGTGACCATATAGTCTATGCCTTCGCTGGAATAGACAACAACAGGATCACGACCACTGAGTGGAACGATTATGAACTCTATATGCATCTCCGGGCTCTCAAGAAGCAGTGAGCACACACACACACACACACACATTCTGAAACATATTTTTTATCATGCACATGATCACAAAGTCTAAGGCTGCAGCCTCCTCTGAGCTGCAGCCTCCTGGCTGCTGTTGTGGGAAGATACATGCTTTTATCAAGCCATAAAATGTGCATGTCATTTTTAGATTTGAACCACTTTAACCATTAGTTCATCCTTTGGCTGTTCAAAAATGGCAGATATACAACCTCGTATAGCGTGTCACTTCTATCTATTCTACATCTATTCTATCCTACATATCAGGCTGACACAAAGGTGTGAGGACTCAAAGTGATTTACATTTTTGTTTTGTTTTGTCCAGGAACGGCGCTCTGAAGACCCTGCTGGCCGTTGGTGGATATACCGTAGGAACTTTGCCGTGAGTATTAAACATGAAACCTCAGATACTGTAAAGCCACTCTTTCTTTGACTCTTTTGGATGAATCTCTCTCTCCCTCCCCCTCTCCCTCTCCCTCCCCCCAGGTTCACATCCATGGTGTCCAGTCCTTATAACCGTTGGATCTTCATCGAAAGCGTGGTCCTGTTCCTGCGTGATCAAGGCTTTGACGGTCTGGACATCGACTCAAAGGGTGTGGACAAGGCTCTCTTCACCGTCCTGTGTCAGGTCAGCCGTCTATCATGTTACAAGACATAACCACCTTAAAACACTTTTAGTGCCGGAAGTGCATCAAAATAGGAGCTCTGGGGTGCCGGAGTTGTCTGATCGCTTTTACTCTGAAAGCCATGAACCGGAAACACTTTCCTAAAATTTTTAATTTTTTTACGATATATGATCCAAAATGCGTTCATATTTTGCGGAAGAGACGGATGAGGAGCAGAAATGAAGCGCCAGCATATCGATCCATTCAACACCACGGAGAGCGCCCTGGATTAGGAGATACGAGTCATTCTTTCCGCCGCGCTAACATGGGAGTCAATGACAAGCTAATAATTGCACAGAGCGTTAGCATACGGCAAGCGAAAAGCGAAATGCCAAAAGATAAAATAGGAAGAATTCTGAATATTCTTATCTCGCCCTGTATCTTTGAGGGTGCTCTAGGACGGCCACAGACGTCCAAGGCACCTCTCGGTTAGAATCCTTATGACGGCCTGAGGCGTCCTATGTAAAAATTGTGTTTTAATGGCACCTTAAAATGTTGGAAATTTGTGGAAATCTTTCTCTTCACCACCTCCTGTCTCTCTGCAGGAGCTGTTGGCTGCCTTCAAGCTTGAAGGTCAGCGGACCAACCGTCCTCGTCTGATGCTCACCGCTGCCGTCTCTGCCGACAAGGGAGTGATCGACGCTGGATACGAAGTTTCCCAGCTCGGAGCGTCAGTATAGATAACACACAAACATACAAACAAGTATTTGGCTGCATGGGCATTATAGGCTATATGAGTATTTGTGTCTGTTGAGCTCCTACAATTTTCAAATGCTTCCGTCATACAGTCTGGTGCAACGAAAGCTCTGAATATGATGCGACGCCTCCTTCCCCGCTGATACGATTCGTTTTTACAGTCGCTCAGAATCAGAAATGAATCTTCACTGAAATGACAATTTAATAAATAATAATAATAATAATAATAAAACTTTATTTGTATAGCACCTTTCATGACATGAAATGCAGCTCAAAGTGCTTTACAGAGAAATGGAGGATAAAAGAAAAGCAAGGCAACAACATTAAAAACAAGCAGTAATGCAATACAGTGAGGACATGAATAACAAAAATAAAAAATAAAAGATCAATTAAAAGCAATGTTGTAGAAGTGGGTCTTGAGCTGAGCTTTAAAAATGTCTACAGAGGCTGCCTGACGAAGGTACAGTGGGAGCTTGTTCCATGCCGACGGCCCGTAGAAGCAAAAAGCTGCTTCCCCGTATTTTTTTGTTGCCATTTTTTTTGGCAAAGCGAGCAGGCCAGCAGTGGAAGACCTTAGGGGGCGGTTTGGGACATATTTAGGCAGGCAGTCATGTAGGTAGGAAGGTGCGAGACCATTGAGAGCTTTATAGACAAGTAAAATAATTTTAAAATCAATCCTAAAAACAACCGGAAGCCAGTGCAGTGATGCCAAAACTGGAGTAATATGTTCTCTCATCTTAGTTCTAGTTAAAACTCTGGCTGCTGCATTTTGGACAAGTTGTATTCTGTCAGTTGTTTTCTTAGGCAGTCCTGAAAAAAGTGCATTGCAGTAGTCAAGCCGAGAAAAAACAAAGGCGTGGATTAGCGTTTTTGCATCGTCCAAGGACAAATAGGCTCTGATTCGTGCAATATTTCTAAGGTGAAAAAAGGCAATCTTGGTAACATGATTAATGTGTGAATTGAAATTCAATTCAGAATCAATAATAACCCCCAGGTTCTTTACTTTACTGTTACTTTCTACAGTCAGGTTACCAAGTCTGCTTATTATTGATTCTTTCTGCTCACTAGAACCGATTATGAGAACTTCTGTCTTATCCTCGTTTAGCTTGAGAAAGTTCTCACTCATCCAACATTTGATGCTAGACAGACAGGTCAACAGCGGGTCTAAAGCACAGGGATCATCTGGAGCCACAGAAAGATAAAGTTGGGTATCATCAGCATAGAAATGAAAATTGACTCCGTGATTGGTAATGAGTTCGCCCAATGGCAGTATGTACAAAGAGAAAAGCAGAGGGCCAAGAATCGAGCCCTGTGGAATACCAGAGCTGATGTCGTGTTTGTCTGAGTCAAACTCGGCTAGATTGACAAAGTAACTTCTGTTTGATAGGAAGGAGGAAAACCAGGACAGGGCCGTACCAGACAGGCCTATCCAGTGCTCCAGACGCTGTATTAAAATTGAATGATCAATCGTGTCAAATGCAGCCGTTAGATCTAGGAGTAGGAGAACAGATACATGTTTCTTGTCAGCAGACACCCTAAGATCATTAATTACTTTTACAAGTGCTGTTTCTGTGCTGTGACCTTTCCTAAAGCCAGATTGGAATTTGTTGTGCACATTATTGTTCTGTAGATGTATGTTGGCAATAGCATCCTTTAAGCAGTTTCCCCAGACAGTGTGCGGTCGGTGCGGGACCTTAAAAAAAGAAAGAAAAAAAAGAAAATGATATCATAGATTTCAGAACAATTGGACCTTCCTGGTTGTCCTATGCACTTTCACTAATATTTTCTTCAAATCCCCCTGACTCCTGTACATCCTTTCATCACCAGTATCCTGGACTACTTCCATGTGATGACCTACGGCTTCCACACCCCCTCGGAGCTCGTTACTGGAGAGAACAGTCCTGTGTGGCAGGGCCCAGCTGACAAGGGTGCCATGATCTACTTAAACGTGGTGAGTGTGGAGGTTCCTCCACATTCAAAATGTGAACACAGTGAACCCCATTCGTTTCTAGAACAGACCCGGACCGCGACAGACCGCTTTGAAGCCACGTTTTCGGCGAAATTAAATCCGATGGCGGCGGGCATCTTCAGAGCAGAATCCCGAGAAACATACCGAATTTCATAATCAACCTCGTCGTCATTAAACCGCAGGTTTATAACTTTATATCAAAATGGACCGGCAGAAGCCAAGCACATACCTCTTTAACCTCTATACCTCGCCCAGGTTGCTATAGGCAACCTTCAGTGTCCCTCCAGGCACAAGGCGAAATGCGCGTTTTTTTATGACACGCAGGTCCCGCATGAATTATTAATTTGACTCACCCGTCCGTCGCAGACATAGCCTACAGTAGAGTTATGCCAACAACAGGACTGGAGACACAGACGCTGAAAGAAAACGCCACTAAAGACCTGAGAAAAACTATTTGAAAATGTTTGGTGTTAACGTTGTCAAACCCCTCACTTATTAGCCTATACAATCCACACACATGCACGCACGCAAGCGCACGCACACACACACACACACACAGTGTGTCACACACACGCACACACTCGCGGGGGCGCTGAAGGAAAGGGATAGGTGCTGCTGGTGGTTATAAAAGATTTCACTCGCTCTGGAGTGTCGGTCATATACCGTCAGAACACAAGGATGGAAGATGGTAGTAGACAACTCACCACTGTGTTCAAGGACAGCACGGGGAAAATAAATGTGTGCTGAAAGGCTGTGCTGTATATTGTTTCCTTGTCCATATTATAGAACTACGCTATGAACTACTGGAAGAACCAGGGCGCCCCAGCTGAGAAGCTGCTGGTTGGTTTCGCCACCTACGGTAACACCTTCAAACTGGCTTCCTCTTCCAACACCGGTATCGGTGCTCCAAGCACTGGACCTGGACCTGCAGGTCAATTCACCGCCACGCCTGGAACCTGGGCCTACTATGAGGTATTTAACTCACCCTGGAACCTGGGCCTACTATGAGGTATTTAACTCACCCTGGAACCTGGGCCTACTATGAGGTATTTAACTCACCCTGGAACCTGGGCCTACTATGAGGTATTTAACTCACCCTGGAACCTGGGCCTACTATGAGGTATTTAACTCACCCTGGAACCTGGGCCTACTATGAGGTATTTAACTCACCCTGGAACCTGGGCCTACTATGAGGTATTTAACTCACCCTGGAACCTGGGCCTACTATGAGGTATTTAACTCACCCTGGAACCTGGGCCTACTATGAGGTATTTAACTCACCTGTCGCCAATTGCCTCTTTTGACGTCTATTTTAATATCAATTGATTACGGTGATCAACTGTGTCCAGTATGCCCTCATAACACTCCGGTAGCGGTCAGCTAAATATCAGATGTTTTGGTGGAAATGTAGGCAAAAGGTGACGTGCATTCAGCAAAACAAACTGCACATAAATAGACTTGTACAGCCATGTCAGAGGCAGAGATTGTACACGTCTCCAGTGCAACAACAAGGTTTTGCGTTCTATATAGAAACTAATACGTACAGTATAGATTTCACATTTGTTTCTAATGGCTTGTCTCTGCTTCATTCAGATCTGCCACTTCCTGAACCAGCAAGGAGTCACAGACGTCTGGGATGTCGCCCAGCAGGTGCCTTACGCCTACAACAGCCAGACCTGGGTTGGATTCGACAACGTTGTCAGCTATCAGGGCAAGGTGCATAGCAGCATTTCACATAATCGCTCAGATTTGTAGACACTACGAGTTACTAGCGCGAGCAGAGCGGCGCAAGTACTGTATTCGGCTGCGTATGTCCGGGATCAGGGAATATGTATTTCTTTGGTGGCGTCTCTCGGCCAATCGGAGCGTACGTTTGCAGCTTGCTGCGTATGTCGGTGGCCCCTCGAACCGATTGGTTTGGGGCTGTGTGTTGGTGGCGTCGTTCGGCCAATCAGGGGTGATGACGTAACTATGTATGTTTATCTAAAAACATGTGTGACATGTGTGGATGACGTAACAGATTTAAGTTATTTATGAGGGAGGAAGTTGACAAGCGTCGGATATAAGTTGCGTGCTCTGCTCGCGCACAAGTAGGCCAAGTAGTTCCTGCTTTTGTCATTTATTTTAACACACTGGTACAGGTTGGCTGGTACACTGTTACAGGTACAGGTTAACTGGTTACTGTTAACTGGTACAGGTTGGCTGGTACACTGTTACAGGTACAGGTTAACTGGTTACTGTTAACTGGTACAGGTTGGCTGATACACTGTTACAGGTACAGGTTAACTGGTTACTGTTAACTGGTACAGGTTGGCTGGTACACTGTTACAGGTACAGGTTAACTGCTTACTGTTAACTGGTACAGGTTGGCTGGCTGAAGAGGAGTGGTTTTGGTGGAGCCATGGTCTGGACTCTTGACATGGACGACTTCAGTGGCAATTTCTGTGGCCAGGGAAAATACCCTCTGATCAACGCCCTCAAGAAGGGCCTGGGAACCGGAGCTTCTGGTAATATGACGCACACACGCGTGCACGCACGCACGCACGCAATACAAACTTCAGATTGATCATGGGGAAAGGTAGCAGAGAGGGGCAGTTTAGTGACAAGAACACACACCCTCAAAACTGTTTAGAGATTGCAACCATACCGTGAGAGTCAGGATTGCTAAATTGGAGTAAAAGACATTCCTGGACCCAGGAAACGGTGCAGCAGAGGGCAAGCAGCATCAAAGCTTGGCTATAGAACCTGCCTGGTTCTATAGCCAAGCTTTGATGCTGCTTGCCCTCTTTGCCTGTTTCTGATGTGAAAGCACAAGTACTTGACCTCTGGCTATGCTCCTACACAAGTCTGATTATTCAGATAATGGATAACAGTCTACAGTATAGTGGGTTATTGGGTTAATTCAGCGGTGACAATACTACGTAGGCCTATTTCTAGTACAGAGTTCCATCTCTTGAGACATAATCCTCTTCTTCCTTCTCGTGTCATGCAGGCTGCAGTGCTTAGAGCTGGCTGAGATGGTCCAAGACCACGACGCAGGCCCATGTGCGTGGTGGGAAGGACCTGCTCCGTAACAGTTCTGTCTACTGATCACTGATGGAAATACTACTGTACAATTCAAAACACCTGTCCAAGTTATTACTGGGATCCGATTGTTTTTACTTCCGTTACTTTCTTCAGTTCTTGATAATAATAATAAACATGTAAGAAAACAAGAAATGAAGATCACTTATTAACACTTAATTTTCTAAGTAAGTATCTATACGTCATTTGTCAGCCGATCGCCGTTTGCGGATGACGTATCTATACGCAAATATAACTTTTTTTATTGAATACTTTAGTTCATCTTTGTTTGCGCCCGGACAATATATAAAGTAGCCCCGATCGCATCTTCAATTGATCCGGGGAGGTGATCCGCAGCTGCGCGACATGAGACTAATTACTTAGAGCGACAGAGAGAGAGAGAGGAGCGTGTATGTGTACATGTGTGCGTGTGTATGTCAATTTTACAAAGGTGCAGGCAATCAGAAATCAGCAGAGAGTGAGCAATGTTTGCGCTACTCTATGCTGAAGTGGACTCAGACCCAGACTTTTTTTTCCCTCGCTGGAAAGAAAAAGGTCTGGGTTTCCGAGGCTACATTTCACCCAACACCACAACACTCCATTCCCCCCAGCTCCCCTCCTGTTTCTACATGGTTTCTCCCGAGGAGGAGGATGGGGGGGGGGGTCTGTCTCTCTCTCGTTCTCGGAAAAGTATTCAGTGATGCTTGCGGAACTCGACTTTGTCTCGTTCCTTACCGCATCACTGTCGTGGCAATAATCACGTTAAACAACACCCTCTCGTGTAATATTGCTTAAGTCTTAAACAGGCCAGACACGATGTACTCTGAGGTTATCAATAATTCTACCACAGGTCGTTTCGAGGAAGCAATCTGATTGGTTGAAACAGCCTTCTAGCCGGTGGTTACTCAATGTCTGCCAACGACCTAATTGACCTCTTTTTTAGCAACTCCCACAGCGCCAACGACGTCTTTATCGTCTTTTTCAGACGGGTATAACATTGGACCAAAAAAAATGAAAATTTAAATTAAATAAAAAAATGTATAGAGACTGGCGCTTAGGGACTTTTTGGCACTTCTTAAAAGCGATGAATGAGTTAAACCAGCACTGTTCACCACCTAATCAAAACAAAGAATTCAGCTGCTCTGTTCTCCCAGAGTGCTAGCAAACTCGGTGGCTAGGCTAGCTAGTTTATTGGGACATTTGTGGTCGTAGTGACGACATCTGTCATTAAAAAAAATATTCTTTCAGCGATTTTCTTTGTTTTAAGGGTGGTTCTGGTAGAATTGCAATATTACACTCGAGGGTGTGGTTTAACTCAGCATTCAGTGATGCTTGCGGAACTCGACTCCGTCTCGTTCCTGACCGCATCCCTGTCGTGGCAATAATCACGTTAACCCACACCCTCTCGTGTAATATTGCTTAAGTCTTAAACAGGCCAGACACAATGTACTCTGAGGCATCTCCATCTACGAGGCCTGTTCCATTACTATGAATGAACCAGCAGGGAACATTTACTCCATTCCTAAAGTCCTTCTGCCAGCCTCTGTGCACTAGAGTTCTCAGGGTTCTCGGGTGATGAGATGAGAACTCTAGCGCACATGCACACACACCACCACCTGTGCCCCTGCGTGACTGTACCGCCCGTTGAGAAACGTTACTTCTAGAAGTTCAACCTTTTTTAGGTGTTAAAGGTGTGCCCCAGGGGTCAACTTTAGGACCCCTTCTGTTTTCTATTTATTTATGTGAACAATCTGCCATCAATTTTTAGACACAGTTTTTCCCAGCTTTATGCCGATAATAAGGTCATCTACACATAACTCCTTCAACTGTGTTGAAGGAATAAAAGTTAAAGGACTGACCTCATGCTTCCTTCTATGCATGAGGAGTCCAAGCTGCTTCTTTTCATCTGAGTATCCCCGGCCATTTATTCAAAGGCCACGCCCCCATTCACAATCACCTGTATCCACTACACCTGCCTCCTCTCACCACAGCCAATCCCTGGTCAATCACCACAGTATAAATACACCTGCGATCTCTCAACCAAGTTGTTTGTTCTGCTCCACGACAGACCAAGCATGGGTTTTGAGTACAGCTGCACTTGTAGATTGGCTATTTTCGCTATTCTTCAAATTTGCCATCCTCCTCCACCCCAACCTCCACCGTGCGTGCGTGCGTGCGTGCGTGCGTGCGTGCGTGCGTGCGTGTGTGTGTGTGTGTGTGCGTACATGCGTGCATGTGTGTGTTGCTTATCTTTTCTTATCATCCAGATAAAAAGAACATGAAACAAAAGATTGACTACATTTGTGTTAATGTGCATCAGTAGCCTTTCCATGTCTACTTTAGTCCAATGTATAGTTATTCTCCACTGTAAGACAGGACAGACACTTTACTGTTCCTTTGGTTAGTATTGAATTTGGTAAACATTCCTTTTCTTTTAAAGCCCGGCTACAGACTGGAATACTTTACCAGCTAACATTAGATCCATCTCAACATTCCCAGTTTTTAAAAGTGTTACTTTAAAGTTGTATGTTCTTGCTATCGGTAAATATGCCATTATATCACCATGTTTATTTCGTTATTTCATTATTTTATTTTGTATTACTATTATCATTTTATTTTTGCACTCACTGAATAGGACGTAGCGTTTTCATAATGTGTTCTATGATTTGATTAAATGCCGTAATGTGGTCTGCAATGTTTAGTGTTTTGTCTCGTCCATGTATGTTGTATGTCATTTGTTTTGTTTTATTGTAAACTTACATGTACAATAATTAGCCTTGTAAAAGTGCGTGCGGTGGAATGTGTACAAACCTGTATAACCTTCATTTGACTTCTAATTGTCTGCAAATCATATCATTGTTGAATAACACTTGAAAGTTATCGGCACAATTAACAACGCCAGTGGAAAACAGAAAAGGGCAATTAACTCCTGACCAAACAAATGATTTATCAGAATAACGAAGCCAGATCAAACATGTTTTACAGATATGGAGAGACATAGAAGGTATATAAGAGGCTTCTGGCCGTCAGTTAGTTGTACAGACGCACCATGGGCAAGCTTCTCATCTGCGTTGGTAAGTCGAGAAATTGCTGTTGAGGAAAACATTTTTCTGTGCAGAGCAGCAGAGGAAATGAACTGTATCTTTAGATTTACCATGAATCGGATATACTTTTCTGTTCTAAATAGTTGTTTAACAGTATGATTCATATAACTGATGATTATAATAATTTGTAGAAGGATTTATGTGTCATATATAGATTAATAACCGGAGGATAAATCTTAGTGCTTGTCCTTACTGACCCAACCACCACTCCTTATTTTCCACTTTCTCTGGATCTCTCTCTCTCTCTCTCTCTCTCTCTCTCTGCAGGACTGGCTCTCCTGCTGCACGTGCAGCTAGGTAAGACTTGGTCCACTTGGTGTGTTACTCTCAAACGGCAAAAAAACTAAAACAACAACAAGCCCTTATTTTGTCACTCGTCCCTTAATTGCAGGATCCTCCTACATCCTCTCATGTTACTTCACCAACTGGGGACAGTACAGTCCCGGTGCTGGGAAGTACATGGTCACCGACATCGACCCGTGTCTCTGTGACCATATAGTCTATGCCTTCGCTGGAATAGACAACAACAGGATCACGACCACTGAGTGGAACGATTATGAACTCTATATGCATCTCCGGGCTCTCAAGAAGCAGTGAGCACACACACACACACACACATTCTGAAACATATTTTTTATCATGCACATGATCACAAAGTCTAAGGCTGCAGCCTCCTCTGAGCTGCAGCCTCCTGGCTGCTGTTGTGGGAAGATACATGCTTTTATCAAGCCATAAAATGTGCATGTCATTTTTAGATTTGAACCACTTTAACCATTAGTTCATCCTTTGGCTGTTCAAAAATGGCAGATATACAACCTCGTATAGCGTGTCACTTCTATCTATTCTACATCTATTCTATCCTACATATCAGGCTGACACAAAGGTGTGAGGACTCAAAGTGATTTACATTTTTGTTTTGTTTTGTCCAGGAACGGCGCTCTGAAGACCCTGCTGGCCGTTGGTGGATATACCGTAGGAACTTTGCCGTGAGTATTAAACATGAAACCTCAGATACTGTAAAGCCACTCTTTCTTTGACTCTTTTGGATGAATCTCTCTCTCCCTCCCCCTCTCCCTCTCCCTCCCCCCAGGTTCACATCCATGGTGTCCAGTCCTTATAACCGTTGGATCTTCATCGAAAGCGTGGTCCTGTTCCTGCGTAATCAAGGCTTTGACGGTCTGGACATCGACTGGGAGTACCCAAAGGGTGTGGACAAGGCTCTCTTCACCGTCCTGTGTCAGGTCAGCCGTCTATCATGTTACAAGACATAACCACCTTAAAACACTTTTAGTGCCGGAAGTGCATCAAAATAGGAGCTCTGGGGTGCCGGAGTTGTCTGATCGCTTTTACTCTGAAAGCCATGAACCGGAAACACTTTCCTAAAAATTTAAAATTTTTTACGATATATCATCCAAAAAGCGTTCATATTTTGCGGAAGAGACGGATGAGGAGCAGAAATGAAGCGCCAGCATATCGATCCATTCAACACCACGGAGAGCGCCCTGGATTAGGAGATACGAGTCATTCTTTCCGCCGCGCTAACATGGGAGTCAATGACAAGCTAATAATTGCACAGAGCGTTAGCATACGGCAAGCGAAAAGCGAAATGCCAAAAGATAAAATAGGAAGAATTCTGAATATTCTTATCTCGCCCTGTATCTTTGAGGGTGCTCTAGGACGGCCACAGACGTCCAAGGCACCTCTCGGTTAGAATCCTTATGACGGCCTGAGGCGTCCTATGTAAAAATTGTGTTTTAATGGCACCTTAAAATGTTGGAAATTTGTGGAAATCTTTCTCTTCACCACCTCCTGTCTCTCTGCAGGAGCTGTTGGCTGCCTTCAAGCTTGAAGGTCAGCGGACCAACCGTCCTCGTCTGATGCTCACCGCTGCCGTCTCTGCCGACAAGGGAGTGATCGACGCTGGATACGAAGTTTCCCAGCTCGGAGCGTCAGTATAGATAACACACAAACATACAAACAAGTATTTGGCTGCATGGGCATTATAGGCTATATGAGTATTTGTGTCTGTTGAGCTCCTACAATTTTCAAATGCTTCCGTCATACAGTCTGGTGCAACGAAAGCTCTGAATATGATGTGACGCCTCCTTCCCCGCTGATACGATTCGTTTTTACAGTCGCTCAGAATCAGAAATGAATCTTCACTGAAATGACAATTTAATAAATAATAATAATAATAATAATAAAACTTTATTTGTATAGCACCTTTCATGACATGAAATGCAGCTCAAAGTGCTTTACAGAGAAATGGAGGATAAAAGAAAAGCAAGGCAACAACATTAAAAACAAGCAGTAATGCAATACAGTGAGGACATGAATAACAAAAATAAAAAATAAAAGATCAATTAAAAGCAATGTTGTAGAAGTGGGTCTTGAGCTGAGCTTTAAAAATGTCTACAGAGGCTGCCTGACGAAGGTACAGTGGGAGCTTGTTCCATGCCGACGGCCCGTAGAAGCAAAATGCTGCTTCCCCGTATTTTTTAGTTGCCATTTTTTTTGGCAAAGCGAGCAGGCCAGCAGTGGAAGACCTTAGGGGGCGGTTTGGGACATATTTAGGCAGGCAGTCATGTAGGTAGGAAGGTGCGAGACCATTGAGAGCTTTATAGACAAGTAAAATAATTTTAAAATCAATCCTAAAAACAACCGGAAGCCAGTGCAGTGATGCCAAAACTGGAGTAATATGTTCTCTCATCTTAGTTCTAGTTAAAACTCTGGCTGCTGCATTTTGGACAAGTTGTATTCTGTCAGTTGTTTTCTTAGGCAGTCCTGAAAAAAGTGCATTGCAGTAGTCAAGCCGAGAAAAAACAAAGGCGTGGATTAGCGTTTTTG
This sequence comes from Protomyctophum bolini, assembly GCF_963924005.1. Classification (NCBI taxonomy): domain Eukaryota; kingdom Metazoa; phylum Chordata; class Actinopteri; order Myctophiformes; family Myctophidae; genus Protomyctophum; species Protomyctophum bolini. The sequence goes on along the minus strand of NC_137863.1, from coordinate 4,433,093 downwards.
CATCGTCCAAGGACAAATAGGCTCTGATTCGTGCAATATTTCTAAGGTGAAAAAAGGCAATCTTGGTAACATGATTAATGTGTGAATTGAAATTCAATTCAGAATCAATAATAACCCCCAGGTTCTTTACTTTACTGTTACTTTCTACAGTCAGGTTACCAAGTCTGCTTATTATTGATTCTTTCTGCTCACTAGAACCGATTATGAGAACTTCTGTCTTATCCTCGTTTAGCTTGAGAAAGTTCTCACTCATCCAACATTTGATGCTAGACAGACAGGTCAACAGCGGGTCTAAAGCACAGGGATCATCTGGAGCCACAGAAAGATAAAGTTGGGTATCATCAGCATAGAAATGAAAATTGACTCCGTGATTGGTAATGAGTTCGCCCAATGGCAGTATGTACAAAGAGAAAAGCAGAGGGCCAAGAATCGAGCCCTGTGGAATACCAGAGCTGATGTCGTGTTTGTCTGAGTCAAACTCGGCTAGATTGACAAAGTAACTTCTGTTTGATAGGAAGGAGGAAAACCAGGACAGGGCCGTACCAGACAGGCCTATCCAGTGCTCCAGACGCTGTATTAAAATTGAATGATCAATCGTGTCAAATGCAGCCGTTAGATCTAGGAGTAGGAGAACAGATACATGTTTCTTGTCAGCAGACACCCTAAGATCATTAATTACTTTTACAAGTGCTGTTTCTGTGCTGTGACCTTTCCTAAAGCCAGATTGGAATTTGTTGTGCACATTATTGTTCTGTAGATGTATGTTGGCAATAGCATCCTTTAAGCAGTTTCCCCAGACAGTGTGCGGTCGGTGCGGGACCTTAAAAAAAGAAAGAAAAAAAAGAAAATGATATCATAGATTTCAGAACAATTGGACCTTCCTGGTTGTCCTATGCACTTTCACTAATATTTTCTTCAAATCCCCCTGACTCCTGTACATCCTTTCATCACCAGTATCCTGGACTACTTCCATGTGATGACCTACGGCTTCCACACCCCCTCGGAGCTCGTTACTGGAGAGAACAGTCCTGTGTGGCAGGGCCCAGCTGACAAGGGTGCCATGATCTACTTCAACGTGGTGAGTGTGGAGGTTCCTCCACATTCAAAACACAGTGAACCCCATTGGCTTCTAGTACAGACCCGGACCGCGACAGACCGCTTTGAAGCCACGTTTTCGGCGAAATTAAATCCGATGGCGGCGGGCATCTTCAGAGCAGAATCCCGAGAAACATACCGAATTTCATAATTAACCTCGTCGCCATGAAACCGCGGCACCGAGGGTTATCATGGAAGGGATAAGGGATATGTGCTGCTGGACTGCTGGTGGTTATAAAAGATTTCACTCGCTCTGGAGTGTCGGTCAGATACCGTCAGAACAGGATGGAAGATGGTAGTAGACAACTCACCACTGTGTTCAAGGACAGCACGGGGAAAATAAATGTGTGCTGAAAGGCTGTGCTGTATATTGTTTCCTTGTCCATATTATAGAACTACGCTATGAACTACTGGAAGAACCAGGGCGCCCCAGCTGAGAAGCTGCTGGTTGGTTTCGCCACCTACGGTAACACCTTCATACTGGCTTCCTCTTCCAACACCGGTATCGGTGCTCCAAGCACCGCCACGCGTGGACCCTGGGCCTACTATGAGGTATTTAACTCACCCTGGAACCTGGGTCTACTATGAGGTATTTAACTCACCCTGGAACCTGGGCCTACTATGAGGTATTTAACTCACCCTGGAACCTGGGCCTACTATGAGGTATTTAACTCACCCTGGAACCTGGGCCTACTATGAGGTATTTAACTCACCCTGGAACCTGGGCCTACTATGAGGTATTTAACTCACCCTGGAACCTGGGCCTACTATGAGGTATTTAACTCACCCTGGAACCTGGGCCTACTAGTTTTTTTTACTGTACATTTATATTTTATATTTGCTATTTCCGTTAAATATCAGATCTTTTGGTAGAAGGCAAAAGGTGACGTGCATTCACCAAAACAAACTGCACATGAATAGACTTGTACAGCCATGTCAGAGGCAGAGATTGTACACGTCTCCAGTGCAACAACAAGCTTTTGCGTTCTATATAGAAACTAATACGTACAGTATAGATTTCACATTTGTTTCTAATGGCTTGTCTCTGCTTCATTCAGATCTGCCACTTCCTGAACCAGCAAGGAGTCACAGACGTCTGGGATGTCGCCCAGCAGGTGCCTTACGCCTACAACAGCCAGACCTGGGTTGGATTCGACAACGTTGTCAGCTATCAGGGCAAGGTGCATAGCAGCATTTCACATAATCGCTCAGATTTGTAGACACTACTAGTTACTAGCGCGAGCAGAGCGGCGCAAGTACTGTATTCGGCTGCGTATGTCCGGGATCAGGGAATGTGTATTTCTTTGGTGGCGTCTCTCGGCCAATCAGAGCGTAAGTTTGCAGCTTGCTGCGTATGTCGGTGGCCCCTCGAACCGATTGGTTTGGGGCCGTGTGTTGGTGGCGTCACTCGGCCATGACGTAACTATGTATGTTTATCTAAAAACATGTGTGGATGACGTAACAGATTTAAGTTATTCATGAGGGAGGAAGTTGACAAGCGTCAGATATAAGTTGCGTGCTCTGCTCGCGCACAAGTAGGCCATTCATGGCCAACTTGTGTGCGAAGCGCAAGGTGGCAGCTCGATAAGAGTGCATTTCTAGTTCCTGCTTTTGTCATTTATTTTAACGCACTGGTACAGGTTGGCTGGTACACTGTTACAGGTACAGGTTAACTGCTTACTGTTAACTGGTACAGGTTGGCTGGCTGAAGAGGAGTGGTTTTGGTGGAGCCATGGTCTGGACTCTTGACCAGGACGACTTCAGTGGCAATTTCTGTGGCCAGGGAAAATACCCTCTGATCAACGCCCTCAAGAAGGGCCTGGGAACCGGAGCTTCTGGTAATATGACGCACGCACGCGTGCACGCACGCACGCACGCAATACAAACTTCAGATTGATCATGGGGAAAGGTAGCAGAGAGGGGCAGTTTAGTGACAAGAACACACACCCTCAAAACTGTTTAGAGATTGCTACCATACCGCGAGAGTCAGGATTGCTAAATTGGAGTAAAAGATATTCCTGGACCCAGGAAACGGTGCAGCAGAGGGCAAGCAACATCAAAGCTTAGAACCAGGCCGTATGCCTGGTTCTATAGCCAAGCTTTGATGCTGCTTGCCCTCTCTGCCTGTTTCTGATGTGAAAGCACAAGTACTTGACCTCTGGCTATGCTCCTACACAAGTCTGATTATTCAGATAATGGATAACAGTCTACAGTATAGTGGGTTATTGGGTTAATTCAGCGGTGACAATACTACGTAGGCCTATTTCTAGTACAGAGTTCCATCTCTTGAGACATAATCCTCTTCTTCCTCCTCGTGTCATGCAGGCTGCAGTGCTTAGAGCTGGCTGAGATGGTCCAAGACCACGACGCAGGCCCATGTGCGTGGTGGGAAGGACCTGCTCCGTAACAGTTCTGTCTACTGATCACTGATGGAAATACTACTGTACAATTCAAAACACCTGTCCAAGTTATTACTGGGATCCGATTGTTTTTACTTCCGTTACTTTCTTCAGTTCTTGATAATAATAATAAACATGTAAGAAAACAAGAAATGAAGATCACTTATTAACACTTAATTTGCTAAGTAAGTATCTATACGTCATTTGTCAGCCGATCGCCGTTTGCGGATGACGTATCTATACGCAAATATAACTATTTTTATTGAATACTTTAGTTCATCTTTGTTTGCGCCCGGACAATATATAAAGTAGCCCCGATCGCATCTTCAAAGATCCGGGTAGGTGATCCGGAAAAAAGAGGGGGAAAAAAGGCCCCCCCCCCTTCTGAAAAGAGGCGGCGGTCTATGGGCGGGGCCGCTTCCTTTACGTGTAGATGTCAGGGGATCTAAAATGGACGCGCCCATGATCTAGTGTGTGTGAATAGAAGAGTCACATTTCACCCAACACCACAACACTCGATTGTCTCTCTCTCGTTCTCGGAAAAGTATTCAGTGATGCTTGCGGAACTCGACTTTGTCTCGTTCCTGACCGCATCCCCGTCGTGGCAATAATCACGTTAAACAACACCCTCTCGTGTAATATTGCTTAAGTCTTAAACAGGCCAGAAACGATGTTCTCTGAGGTTATCAATAATTCTACCACAGGTCGTTTCGAGGAAGCAATCTGATTGGTTGAAACAGCCTTCTAGCCGGTGGTTAAACCAGCACTGTTCACCACCTAATGAAAACAAAGAATTCAGCTGCTCTGTTCTCCCAGAGCGCTAGCAAACTCGTTGGCTAGGCTAGCTAGTTTATTGGGACATTTGTGGTCGTAGTGACTACATCTGTCAAAGAAAATATTCTTTCAGCGATTTTCTTTGTTTTAAGGGTAACTGGTAGAATTGCAATATTACACTCGAGGGTGTGGGTTAACGTGATTATTGCCACTTCAGTGACGCTTGCGGAACTCGACTCCGTCTCGTTCCTGACCGCATCCCTGTCGTGGCAATAATCACGTTAACCCACACCCTCTCGTGTAATATTGCTTAAGTCTTAAACAGGCCAGACACAATGTACTCTGAGGCATCTCCATCTAGGAGGCCTGTTCCATTACTATGAATGAACCAGCAGGGAACATTTACTCCATTCCTATAGTCCTTCTGCCAGCCTCTGTGGACTAGAGTTCTCAGGGTTCTCGGGTGATGAGATGAGAACTCTAGCGCACACGCACACACCACCACCTGTGCCCCTGCGTGACTGTACCGTCCGTTGAGAAACGTTACTTCTAGAAGTTCAACCTTTTTTAGGTGTTAAAGGTGTGCCCCAGGGGTCAACTTTAGGACCCCTTCTGTTTTCTATTTATTTATGTGAACAATCTGCCATCAATTTTTAGACACAGTTTTTCCCAGCTTTATGCCGATAATAAGGTCATCTACACATAACTCCTTACAATTTACAATTTAGGCATTTAGCAGACGCTCTTAATCCAGAGCGACTTACATTAAGCAAGAACAAAAAAGCATGGGAATACATCACATAAAAACATTTATCATGAAACATGCGTAAGCTAAGAAAGTAACAGTGGAATATCTATAATGAAACTATACATATAAGCTATACATCTATACTACTATGCTATACATATGTACTATGACGTGCTATGACAATAGCACATACAATGCACTTATGCTGTCTACATAACATGCTATAAGTCTGTATCAAATGCTATCTAAGTCTACAGAATTGCTATCTAAGGGGGTGGGGTAAGTGCTATGGGCCATGATGGAGTCTGAAAAGGTGGGTTTTCAGACTACGGCGGAAGATTGGGAGTGATGCTGCAGTTCTGACTGCAATGGGAAGTGCATTCCACAGTTTTGGAGCCAGAAGGGAGAAGAGTTTGGGACGTGTGGAGTGTTGTCCCGGCGTTTTTAGTGAGGGTACTTCCAGCTTCCCTGCGTTGGCTGATCTGAGTGAGCGCGAGGGTTTGTAGGGTTCGATCATACTTGTAAGATATGGGGGAGCCATACCTTTGGTTGCTTTGAATGCCAGCATCAGAGTTTTGTATTCTGTGCGGGCAGCGACCGGGAGCCAGTGGAGGGAACGGAGCAGGGGGGAGACATGTGATAATTTTGGCTGGTTGAAGACCAAGCGAGCTGCGGCATTTTGGATCAGCTGGAGAGGCTTAAGTGCACATGCTGGTAGGCCAGTAAGGAGGGAGTTACAATAGTCAAGTTTTGACAAGACTGTTGTCTGGATTAGGAGCTGGGCTGATTCCTGGGTGAGGAACGGTCTATTTCGTCGTATGTTATAGAGTGTGAACCTACAGGATCGAGTGACAGCTGTGATGTGAGTTTTGAACGAGAGCTGACTGTCCAGGACAACACCAAGATTCCTGGCTGTTGGGACAGACGTTACCAGGGCGTTGTCTACGGAGATAGTTAGCTCCCGCATAGGGCAGGACTTAGCTGGGAAGAAGAGAAGCTCAGTCTTGTCTGGGTTCAGTTTGAGGTGGTTGGAGGACATCCACTGTGAGATGTCAGCCAGGCATGCGGTGATGCGCTCTTCCACCTGAGTGGCAGAGGGGGGGAAGGATAGAAACAGTTGTGTGTCATCGGCGTAGCAGTGATAGGATATATTGTGAGCAGAGATGATAGTGCCAAGGGATTTAGTGTACAGTGAGAAAAGTACACATCCCTGTGGGACCCCAGTTTGGAGGGTTCGGGGGGATGATAACAGACCTTTCCAGGAAACCTGGTAGGTCCAGTCGGTGAGGTAGGAAGAGAACCACTTTAGTGCCGTTCCACTGATGCCTAGATCCGCTAGGGTGTCTAGGAGCAGATGGTGGTTCACTGTGTCAAATGCTGCCGATAGGTCTAGGAGGATCAGTACTGCAGAGTGGGAAGCATGTAGTGCTTCTGTGACTGCCAGCAGGGGAGTTTCTGTGGAGTGGGCCTTCTTAAATCCGGACTGGTTGGGATCCAGCAGGTTGTGCTGTGAGAGATGGAGAGAGAGCTGGTTGGAGACAACACATTCAATGGTTTTAGAAATAAATGAAAGGAGTGATACCGGTCTGTAGTTCTTGACATCTGAGGGGTCAAGAGTTGGTTTCTTGAGGAGTGGTGTTACTCTGGCTGACTTGAGGACAGATGGGACGCAGCCTGAGGTTACTGAGGTGTTGATGATGGAGGTGATGAAGGGGAGCAGATCAGCTGCGATGGTCTGGAAGATTGGAGACGGGACAGGGTCAAGAGGACAGGTGGTAGGTCTAGAGGATGTCACTAGTTGTAGAACCTCGTCTGGGGAAAGAGGAGAGAAGGAGGACATGCATGGTATGTTGGGGTTAGTGTTGGTTGAGTCAGATGCCACTTTATGTGGGAGGGGAGGAAAGGAGCTGCTGATATCATCAACCTTCTTCTCGAAGTAGTTGACAAAAACATCAGCAGTGAGGGATGCAGGTTGAGTGGGGGGAGGGGGTTTAAGGAGGGAGGAGAAAGTGGAGAAGAGCTTCCTTGGGTTAGAAGTACAGGATTGGATTTTGGTGTGGTAGAAAGAGGTTTTAGCAGTGGTTAGTGAGAGGGCGAAGGCAGAGAGGAGTGAGTGAAAGTGGGAAAGGTCATCTGGTAGCTTTGTCTTGTGCCACTTTCTTTCGGCTGCCCTTAGAGGTGTTCGTTCAGATCTGAGAGTTTCAGATAGCCAGGGAGCCGGTGGACATGAGCGAGCTGGCCTGGATGAGAACGGGCAGTGTTGGTCGAATGCAGATGAGATAGAGGAGAGGAAGGATGAGGTTGCAGTGTCAGGTGAGAGGGAGAGGAAGGACTCCAGGGAGGGTAGAGAGGAGAGAATAGAGGATGAGAGGGAGGAGGGGTTTAGGGACTTGAGATTGCGTCGGGAGGTGACGTTCGGAGGGTTAACAGGTTTAGGCGGGAGGGTGGAGAGAGAGAGGGAGAAGGTTATGAAGTGGTGGTCAGACCTAATTAAGGGGGTAACAGAGAGTGTGGAGGGAGAGCAGGCTCTGGAGAACACAAGGTCCAAAACATTACCAGCCTTGTGAGTGGGAGGGGAGGGAGATAGGGAGAGGTCAAATGAGGCCAGAAGGGATGTAACGGGAAGATACTTCTCTGCGGTAGGAAGGTTGAAGTCACCCAGTAGAATCAGAGGGGTGCCATCTTCCGGAAACGAGCTCATCAGAGAGTCTAGTTCTTCCAGGAAGTTCCCGAGAGTTCCTGGAGGGCGATAGAGCACAATGAGGATGAGGGGGACTGGCTGTGATATTGAGATAGCATGAAATTCACATGTGGACAGAGAAAGGTGAGAGAGATTTAAGACACGGAAATTCCATTTGGGGGATGTTAGTAGCCCTGTACCACCCCCTGTACCTGTTTGGCGAGGGGTGTGGGTGAACTTGTGTGAAACAGAGAGGGCGGCGGGAGTTGCAGTGTTATCTGGGGTGATCCAGGTTTCAGTCAGAGCAAGGAAATGCAGAGACTTGAGGGAGGCGTGGCCTGAAATGAATTCAGGCATATTCTTTTTGGTAGCTGCGTGGCAGTTCCATAGGCCTCCATCCACCACAATGTGGTGACTGGGTGAACGAGCTGGATAGATGAGCTTTGAGGGATCTCTGTGACTGGAGAGGTAGTGTCTAGGGCGACATGAGGAGGACAGTATAGGGACGGTGGGAAAGCACATTCTAAACGGGTATAAGGATAATAATAATAATAATAATAATAATAAAGTAATAATAATAATAAAGTACAACTAATAATTATAACATAATAGTAGGAAGTAAGTTGATACAGAACCCCTAGGACGGCCTCCTTCGATGTGTCTGGATGTCCGGGTCTTTGGATTGGACGCTAGGCTATATTTAGTCAGCCTGTGTGATTTTTTCAAAAATAAAGAAAGGAAATGTATAGAAAAGGTTCGGAGTATGTGCTCACTTACTGTGTACCAGAGTGCAGGTTAACAAGCAAATGCAGAGTCAGACCGGTAGTCTCCTTCAACTGTGTTGAAGGAATAAAAGTTAAAGGACTGACCTCATGCTTCCTTCTATGCATGAGGAGTCCAAGCTGCTTCTTTTCATCTGAGTATCCCCGGCCATTTATTGAAAGGCCACGCCCCCATTCACAATCACCTGTATCCACTACACCTGCCTCCTCTCACCACAGCCAATCCCTGGTCAATCACCACAGTATAAATACACCTGCGATCTCTCAACCAAGTTGTTTGTTCTGCTCCACGACAGACCAAGTATGGGTTTTGAGTACAGCTGCACTTGTTGATTGGCTATTTTCGCTATTCCTCAAATTTGCCATCCTCCTCCACCCCAACCTCCACCGTGCGTGCGTGCATGTGTGTGTGTGTGTGTGTGTGTGTGTGTGTGTGCGTACATGCGTGCATGTGTGCATGTGTGTGTGTGTGTTGCTTATCTTTTCTTATCATCCAGATAAAAAGAACATGAAACAAAAGATTGACTACATTTGTGTTAATGTGCATCAGTAGCCTTTCCATGTCTACTTTAGTCCAATGTATAGTTATTCTCCACTGTAAGACAGGACAGACACTTTACTGTTCCTTTGGTTAGTATTGAATTTGGTAAACATTCCTTTTCTTTTAAAGCCCGGCTACAGACTGGAATACTTTACCAGCTAACATTAGATCCATCTCAGCATTCCCAGTTTTTAAAAGTGTTACTTTAAAGTTGTATGTTCTTGCTATCGGTAAATATGCCATTATATCACCATGTTTATTTCGTTATTTCATTATTTTATTTTGTATTACTATTATCATTATTTTATTTTTGCACTCACTGTATAGGACGTAGCATTTTCATAATGTTATATATGATTGGATTCAATGCCATAATGTGGTCTGCAATGTTTAGTGTTTTGTCTTGTCCATGTATGTTGTATGTAATTTGTTTTGTTTCATTGTTTACATGTACAATAATGATTGTGACATGTATCTGTGTTGGGAGCCCCTCGAAAACGAGATAGTACATCTCAAAGGGTCTTTTTTCCTAATCAAGAAACTTGAATCATCATTTTTCACACATTTTGCACATGAAGCCTTGTAAAAGTGCGTGCGGTGGAATGTATACAAACCTGTATAACCTTCATTTGACTTCTAATTGTCTGCAAATCATATCATTGTTGAATAACACTTATAGTTATCAGCACAATTAACAACGCCAGTGGAAAACAGAAAAGGGCAATTAACTCCTGACCAAACAAATGCTTTATCAGAATAACGAAGCCAGATCAAACATGTTTTACAGATATGGAGAGACATAGAAGGTATATAAGAGGCTTCTGGCCGTCAGTTAGTTGTACAGACGCACCATGGGCAAGCTTCTCATCTGCGTTGGTAAGTCGAGAAATTGCTGTTGAGGAAAAAAAAATTCTGTGCAGAGCAGCAGAGGAAATGAACTGTATCTTTAGATTTACTATGAAACGGATATACTTTTCTGTTCTAAATAGTTGTTTAACAGTATGATTCATATAACTGATGATTATAAGAATAAGTAGAAGGATTCATGTGTCATATATAGATTAATAACCGGAGGATAAATCTTAGTGCTTGTCCTTACTGACCCAACCACCACTCCTTATTTTCCACTTTCTCTGGATCTCTCTCTCTCTCTCTCTCTCTCTCTCTCTCTGCAGGACTGGCTCTCCTGCTGCACGTGCAGCTAGGTAAGACTTGGTCCACTTGGTGTGTTACTCTCAAACGGCAAAAAAAACAAAAACAACAACAAGCCCTTATTTTGTCACTCGTCCCTTAATTGCAGGATCCTCCTACATCATCTCATGTTACTTCACCAACTGGGGACAGTACCGTCACGGTGCTGGGAAGTACATGCCCACCGACATTGACCCGTGTCTCTGTGACATCATCGTCTATGCCTACGCTGGAATAGACAAAAACATGCAGATCACGACCACTGAGTGGAACGATGTGGCGCTCTATACACAGCTCAACGATCTCAAGAAACAGTGAGCACACACACACACACACACACACACATTCTGAAATTCTGATTATATTTTATCATGCGCATGATCACAAAATCTAAGGCTATGTTTTTAGTCTCCCGGTTGACGTGATGTTTCAACCCTCCGGGCTGCTGTTGTGGGAAGATACATGCTTTTATCAAGCCATAAAATGTGCATGTCATTTTTAGATTTGAACCACTTTAACCATTAGTTCATACTTTGGCTGTTCACAAATAGCAGATATACAACCTCGTATAGCGTGTCACTTCTATCTATTCTACATCTATTCTATCCTACATATCAGGCTGACACAAAGGTGTGAGGACTCAAAGTGATTTACATTTTTGTTTTGTTTTGTCCAGGAACGGCGCTCTGAGGACCCTGCTGGCCGTTGGTGGATATACCGTAGGAACTTCTCAGTGAGTATTAAACATGAAACCTCAGATACTGTAAAGGCACTCTTTCTTTGACTCTTTTGGATGAATCTCTCTCTCTCTCTCCCTCTCCCTCTCCCTCTCCCTCTCCCTCTCCCTCTCCCTCTCTCTCTCCCTCTCTCTCCCTCTCTCTCTCTCTCCCTCCCCCTCCCCCAGGTTCACATCCATGGTGTCCAGTCCTGCTAACCGTCAGACCTTCATCGATAGTGTGATCAATGTCCTGGATACCGAAGCCTTTGATGGTCTGGACATCGACTGGGAGTACCCAGGCTCTCGTGGCTCCCCACCTGAGGACAAGGCTCTCTTCACAGTCCTGTGTCAGGTCAGCCTTCTATCACGTTACAAGACATAACCACCATAATGGCACCTTTAAAATGTTGGAAATCTTTCTCTTCACCACATCCCGTCTCTCTGCAGGAGCTGTTGGCTGCCTTCGAGGCTCAAGTTACCGTTTCTCGTCTGATGCTCACCGCTGCCGTCGCTGCCGACAAGGGAGTCATCGACGCTGGATACGAAGTTTCCCAGCTCGGAGCGTCAGTATAGATAACACACAAACATACAAACAAGTATTTGGCTGCATGGGCATTATAGGCTATATGAGTATTTGTGTCTGTTGAGCTCCTACAATTTTCAAATGCTTCCGTCATACAGTCTGGTGCAACGAAAGCTCTGAATATGATGTGACGCCTCCTTCCCCGCTGATACGATTCGTCTTTACAGTCGCTCAGAATCAGAAATGACAATTTAATAAATAGCATCCTTTAAGCAGTTTCCCCAGACAGTGTGCGGTCGGTGTGGGACCTTACAAAAAAATGATATCATAGATTTCGGAACAATTGGACCTTCCTGGTTGTCCTATGCACTTTCACTAATATTTTCTTCAAATCCCCCTGACTCCTGCACATCCTTTCATCACCAGTATCCTGGACTACTTCCATGTGATGACCTACGACTTCCACGGCCCCTGGGCGCACGTTACTGGAGAGAACAGTCCTGTGTGGCAGGGCCCAGCTGACAAGGGTGCCATGATCTACTTCAACGTGGTGAGTGTGGAGGTTCCTCCACATTCAAAATGTGAACACAGTGAACCCCATTCGTTTCTAGAACAGACCCGGACCGCGACAGACCGCTTTGAAGCCACGTTTTCGGCGAAATTACATCCGATGGCGGCGGGCATCTTCAGAGCAGAATCCCGAGAAACATACCGAATTTCATAATTAACCTCGTCGCCATGAAACCGCAGGTTTATAACTTTATATCAAAATGGACCGGCATAAGCCAAGCACATACCTCTTTAACCTCTATACCTCGCCCAGGTTGCTTGCTATAGGCAACCTTCAGTGTCCCTCCAGGCACAAGGCGTAATGCGTGCGCACTAGTGTTGCGCGGGTCAGTGTTTTTTATGACACGCAGGTCCCGCATTATTAATTATTAATTTGACTCACCTGTCCGTCGCAGACATAGCCTACAGTAGAGTTATGCCAACAACAGGACTGGGGAAAATAAATGTGTGCTGAAAGGCTGTGCTGTATATTGTTTCCTTGTCCATATTATAGAACTACGCTATGAACTACTGGAAGAACCAGGGCGCCCCAGCTGAGAAGCTGCTGGTTGGTTTCGCCACCTACGGTAACACCTTCAAACTGGCTTCCTCTTCCAACACCGGTATCGGTGCTCCAAGCACTGGACCTGGACCTGCAGGTCAATTCACCGCCACGCCTGGAACCTGGGCCTACTATGAGGTATTTAACTCACCCTGGAACCTGGGCCTACTATGAGGTATTTAACTCACCCTGGAACCTGGGTCTACTATGAGGTATTTAACTCACCCTGGAACCTGGGCCTACTATGAGGTATTTAACTCACCCTGGAACCTGGGCCTACTATGAGGTATTTAACTCACCCTGGAACCTGGGCCTACTATGAGGTATTTAACTCACCCTGGAACCTGGGCCTACTCTGAGGTATTTAACTCACCCTGGAACCTGGGCCTACTATGAGGTATTTAACTCACCCTGGAACCTGGGCCTACTATGAGGTATTTAACTCACCCTGGAACCTGGGCCTACTCTGAGGTATTTAACTCACCCTGGAACCTGGGCCTACTATGAGGTATTTAACTCACCCTGGAACCTGGGCCTACTAGTTTTTTTTACTGTACATTTATATTTTATATTTGCTATTTCCGTTAAATATCAGATCTTTTGGTAGAAGGCAAAAGGTGACGTGCATTCACCAAAACAAACTGCACATAAATAGACTTGTACAGCCATGTCAGAGGCAGAGATTGTACACGTCTCCAGTGCAACAACAAGCTTTTGCGTTCTATATAGAAACTAATACGTACAGTATAGATTTCACATTTGTTTCTAATGGCTTGTCTCTGCTTCATTCAGATCTGCCACTTCCTGAACCAGCAAGGAGTCACAGACGTCTGGGATGTCGCCCAGCAGGTGCCTTACGCCTACAACAGCCAGACCTGGGTTGGATTCGACAACGTTGTCAGCTATCAGGGCAAGGTGCATAGCAGCATTTCACATAATTGCTCAGATTTGTAGACACTACTAGTTACTTAGTTACTACTAAGTACTGTATTCGGCTGCATATGTCCGGGATCAGGGAATGTGTATTTCTTTGGTGGCGTCTCTCGGCCAATCAGAGCGTAAGTTTGCAGCTTGCTGCGTATGTCGGTGGCCCCTCGAACCGATTGGTTTGGGGCCGTGTGTTGGTGGCGTCACTCGGCCAATCAGGGATTGGGTGATGACGTAACTATGTATGTTTATCTAAAAACATGTGTGACATGTGTCGATGACGTAACAGATTTAAGTTATTCAAGGTTCAAGGTTCAAGGTTATCTTTATTTGTCTCCCTTGGGAGAAATTTGTCTTGGAGACAGAGTCACAGCTGCATACAAATAACAGACATGTTCACATACGAAAAGAAAAAACACCATGAAACACCCACATACACAAAACAGAGATATTGCACACATTCCCTTGATAAAGTGCAACTATAGTCATTAAAGTGCATTCGTCAATCCCTGATTGAGCATTTTAGTTGACAGGGGAACAAAAGAGTGTTTGAATCTATTATATACACATCGTGGAGTTCTATACCTCCTACCGGATGGCATTAGCTCGTACTCTCGGTACAGTACATGCAAGGGGTCAGATACAATATTCCGAGCCTGTCTCACCACTGCTTGTTCAAAGATGGCCTGGGGTGTGATGGGTGGGGTGGACATGCCCATGATCTTCCCAGCCATGTTTGCTAGCCTATTTACTTGAGACTTGTATTTCACAGTTAGTTTGCCAAACCAGCTGGATATACCATATCTTAGGATTGACTCTATACTAGCTCTGTAAAAGGTCAACATGATATTTCTACTGACTCCAAAAAGTCTAAGTCTTCTGAGAAAGTGTAGACGTTGGTGTATCTTAGAACACAGTGTTGTAACATGCGTGTGCCAGCTCAGGTCCTCATCGATCTGTACTCCCAGGTATTTATATGAGGGGACCTGTTTGATGTTATGGTCATGGACACGAATCATACTGTGGTCTCCTATGGACCTGGGGTCTACTATGACCTCCTCTGTTTTGTTTACATTTATTTTCAGATGGTGTAGATCACACCACTCTATAAACTTGTCTACTCCCTCTGTATGGCTGAGGATGTTATTATCACTCTTGAGCAGACTAAGTAACACAGTGTCATCGGAGAACTTGATAATAAATTGATTTGGATGTGAGCTGACACAGTCGTCCGTATACAAGGTAAACAGAAAAGAGGAACTGACTGTTCCTTGAGGCACCCCTGTACTACTCAGTGTCTCCTCTGAGAGCACTGAGAAAATACCCTCTGATCAACGCCCTCAAGAAGGGCCTGGGAACCGGAGCTTCTGGTAATATGACGCACTCACGCACCCACGCATGCACGCACGCAATACAAACTTCAGATTGATCATGGGGAAAGGTAGCAGAGAGGGGCAGTTTAGTGACAAGAACACACACCCTCAAAACTGTTTAGAGATTGCTACCATACCGTGAGAGTCAGGATTGCTAAATTGGAGTAAAAGACATTCCTGGACCCAGGAAACGGTGCAGCAGAGGGCAAGCAGCATCAAAGCTTGGCTATAGAACCAGGCAGGTTCTATAGCCAAGCTTTGATGCTGCTTGCCCTCTCTGCCTGTTTCTGATGTGAAAGCACAAGTACTTGACCTCTGGCTATGCTCCTACACAAGTCTGATTATTCAGATAATGGATAACAGTCTACAGTATAGTGGGTTATTGGGTTAATTCAGCGGTGACAATACTACGTAGGCCTATTTCTAGTACAGAGTTCCATCTCTTGAGACATAATCCTCTTCTTCCTCCTCGTGTCATGCAGGCTGCAGTGCTTAGAGCTGGCTGAGATGGTCCAAGACCACGACGCAGGCCCATGTGCGTGGTGGGAAGGACCTGCTCCGTAACAGTTCTGTCTACTGATCACTGATGGAAATACTACTGTACAATTCAAAACACCTGTCCAAGTTATTACTGGGATCCGATTGTTTTTACTTCCGTTACTTTCTTCAGTTCTTGATAATAATAATAATAAACGTGTAAGAAAACAAGAAATGAAGATCACTTATTAACACTTAATTTGCTAAGTAAGTATGTATACGTCATTTGTCAGCCGATCGCCGTTTGCGGATGACTTATCTATACGCAAATATAACTTTTTTTATTGAATACTTTAGTTCATCTTTCTATGCGCCCGGACAATATATAAAGTAGCCCCGATCACATCTTCAAAGATCCGGGTAGGTGATCCTGTCGTGGCAATAATCACGTTAAACAACACCCTCTCGTGTAATATTGCTTAAGTCTTAAACAGGCCAGACACAATGTACTCTGAGGTTATCAGTAAGTCTTAAACAGTCCAGAAACGATGTACTCTGAGGTTATCAATAATTCTACCACAGGTCGTTTCGAGGAAGCAATCTGATTGGTTGAAACAGCCTTCTAGCCGGTGGTTAAACCAGCACTGTTCACCACCTAATCAAAACAAAGAATTCAGCTGCTCTGTTCTCCCAGAGCGCTAGCAAACTCGGTGGCTAGGCTAGCTAGTTCATTGGGACATTTATGGTCGTAGTGACTACATCTGTCAAAGAAAATATATTCTTTCAGTGATTTTCTTTGTTTTAAGGTTAACTGGTAGAATTGCAATATTACACGAGAGGGCGTGGGTTAACGTGATTATTGCCACGACAGGGATGCGGTCAGGAACGAGACGGAGTCGAGTTCCGCAAGCATCACTGAAGTTTAAGTCTTAAACAGGCCAGACACAATGTACTCTGAGGCATCTCCATCTAGGAGGCCTGTTCCATTACTATGAATGAACCAGCAGGGAACATTTACTCCATTCCTATAGTCCTTCTGCCAGCCTCTGTGGACTAGAGTTCTCATCGGGTGATGAGATGAGAACTCTAGCACACACACGCACACACCACCACCTGTGCCCCTGCGTGACTGTACCGCCCGTTGAGAAACGTTACTTCTAGAAGTTCAACCTTTTTTAGGTGTTAAAGGTGTGCCCCAGGGGTCAACTTTAGGACCCCTTCTGTTTTCTATTTATTTATGTGAACAATCTGCCATCAATTTTTAGACACAGTTTTTCCCAGCTTTATGCCGATAATAAGGTCATCTACACATAACTCCTTCAACTGTGTTGAAGGAATAAAAGTTAAAGGACTGACCTCATGCTTCCTTCTATGCATGAGGAGTCCAAGCTGCTTCTTTTCACCTGAGTATCCCCGGCCATTTATTCAAAGGCCACGCCCCCATTCACAATCACCTGTATCCACTACACCTGCCTCCTCTCACCACAGCCAATCCCTGGTCAATCACCACAGTATAAATACACCTGCGATCTCTCAACCAAGTTGTTTGTTCTGCTCCACGACAGACCAAGTATGGGTTTTGAGTACAGCTGCACTTGTAGATTGGCTATTTTCGCTATTCTTCAAATTTGCCATCCTCCTCCACCCCAACCTCCACCGTGCGTGTGTGCGTGTGCGTGTGTGCGTGTGTGCGTGTGTGCGTGTGTGTGCGCGCGTGCGTGTGCGTACATGCGTGCATGTGTGTGTTGCTTATCTTTTCTTATCATCCAGATAAAAAGAACATGAAACAAAAGATTGACTACATTTGTGTTAATGTGCATCAGTAGCCTTTCCATGTCTACTTTAGTCCAATGTATAGTTATTCTCCACTGTAAGACAGGACAGACACTTTACTGTTCCTTTGGTTAGTATTGAATTTGGTAAACATTCCTTTTCTTTTAAAGCCCGGCTACAGACTGGAATACTTTACCAGCTAACATTAGATCCATCTCAACATTCCCAGTTTTTAAAAGTGTTACTTTAAAGTTGTATGTTCTTGCTATCGGTAAATATGCCATTATATCACCATGTTTATTTCGTTATTTCATTATTTTATTTTGTATTACTATTATCAGTATTTTATTTTTGCACTCACTGTATAGGACGTAGCGTTTTCATAATGTGTTCTATGATTTGATTAAATGCCGTAATGTGGTCTGCAATGTTTAGTGTTTTGTCTCGTCCATGTATGTTGTATGTCATTTGTTTTGTTTTATTGTTTACAATCATGATTGTGACATGTATCTGTGTTGGGAGCCCCTCGAAAACGAGATAGTACATCTCAAGGGGTATTTTTTCCTAATCAAGAAACTTGAATCATCATTTTTCACACATTTTGCACATGAAGCCTTGTAAAAGTGCGTGCGGTGGAATGTGTACAAACCTGTATAACCTTCATTTGACTTCTAATTGTCTGCAAATCATATCATTGTTGAATAACACTTGAAAGTTATCGGCACAATTAACAACGCCAGTGGAAAACAGAAAAGGGCAATTAACTCCTGACCAAACAAATGATTTATCAGAATAACGAAGCCAGATCAAACATGTTTTACAGATATGGAGAGACATAGAAGGTATATAAGAGGCTTCTGGCCGTCAGTTAGTTGTACAGACGCACCATGGGCAAGCTTCTCATCTGCGTTGGTAAGCTGAGAAATTGCTGTTGAGGAAAACATTTTTCTGTGCAGAGCAGCAGAGGAAATGAAATCTTTAGATTTACCATGAAACGGATATACTTTTCTTTTCTAAATAGTTGTTTAACAGTATGATTCATATAACTGATGATTATAATAATTTGTAGAAGGATTTATGTGTCATATATAGATTAATAACCGGAGGATAAATCTTAGTGCTTGTCCTTACTGACCCAACCACCACTCCTTATTTTCCACTTTCTCTGGATCTCTCTCTCTCTCTCTCTCTCTCTCTCTCTGCAGGACTGGCTCTCCTGCTGCACGTGCAGCTAGGTAAGACTTGGTCCACTTGGTGTGTTACTCTCAAACGGCAAAAAAACTAAAACAACAACAAGCCCTTATTTTGTCACTCGTCCCTTAATTGCAGGATCCTCCTACATCCTCTCATGTTACTTCACCAACTGGGGACAGTACAGTCCCGGTGCTGGGAAGTACATGGTCACCGACATCGACCCGTGTCTCTGTGACCATATAGTCTATGCCTTCGCTGGAATAGACAACAACAGGATCACGACCACTGAGTGGAACGATTATGAACTCTATATGCATCTCCGGGCTCTCAAGAAGCAGTGAGCACACACACACACACACACATTCTGAAACATATTTTTTATCATGCACATGATCACAAAGTCTAAGGCTGCAGCCTCCTCTGAGCTGCAGCCTCCTGGCTGCTGTTGTGGGAAGATACATGCTTTTATCAAGCCATAAAATGTGCATGTCATTTTTAGATTTGAACCACTTTAACCATTAGTTCATCCTTTGGCTGTTCAAAAATGGCAGATATACAACCTCGTATAGCGTGTCACTTCTATCTATTCTACATCTATTCTATCCTACATATCAGGCTGACACAAAGGTGTGAGGACTCAAAGTGATTTACATTTTTGTTTTGTTTTGTCCAGGAACGGCGCTCTGAAGACCCTGCTGGCCGTTGGTGGATATACCGTAGGAACTTTGCCGTGAGTATTAAACATGAAACCTCAGATACTGTAAAGCCACTCTTTCTTTGACTCTTTTGGATGAATCTCTCTCTCCCTCCCCCTCTCCCTCTCCCTCCCCCCAGGTTCACATCCATGGTGTCCAGTCCTTATAACCGTTGGATCTTCATCGAAAGCGTGGTCCTGTTCCTGCGTAATCAAGGCTTTGACGGTCTGGACATCGACTGGGAGTACCCAAAGGGTGTGGACAAGGCTCTCTTCACCGTCCTGTGTCAGGTCAGCCGTCTATCATGTTACAAGACATAACCACCTTAAAACACTTTTAGTGCCGGAAGTGCATCAAAATAGGAGCTCTGGGGTGCCGGAGTTGTCTGATCGCTTTTACTCTGAAAGCCATGAACCGGAAACACTTTCCTAAAAATTTTAATTTTTTTACGATATATGATCCAAAAAGCGTTCATATTTTGCGGAAGAGACGGATGAGGAGCAGAAATGAAGCGCCAGCATATCGATCCATTCAACACCACGGAGAGCGCCCTGGATTAGGAGATACGAGTCATTCTTTCCGCCGCGCTAACATGGGAGTCAATGACAAGCTAATAATTGCACAGAGCGTTAGCATACGGCAAGCGAAAAGCGAAATGCCAAAAGATAAAATAGGAAGAATTCTGAATATTCTTATCTCGCCCTGTATCTTTGAGGGTGCTCTAGGACGGCCACAGACGTCCAAGGCACCTCTCGGTTAGAATCCTTATGACGGCCTGAGGCGTCCTATGTAAAAATTGTGTTTTAATGGCACCTTAAAATGTTGGGAATTTGTGGAAATCTTTCTCTTCACCACCTCCTGTCTCTCTGCAGGAGCTGTTGGCTGCCTTCAAGCTTGAAGGTCAGCGGACCAACCGTCCTCGTCTGATGCTCACCGCTGCCGTCTCTGCCGACAAGGGAGTGATCGACGCTGGATACGAAGTTTCCCAGCTCGGAGCGTCAGTATAGATAACACACAAACATACAAACAAGTATTTGGCTGCATGGGCATTATAGGCTATATGAGTATTTGTGTCTGTTGAGCTCCTACAATTTTCAAATGCTTCCGTCATACAGTCTGGTGCAACGAAAGCTCTGAATATGATGCGACGCCTCCTTCCCCGCTGATACGATTCGTTTTTACAGTCGCTCAGAATCAGAAATGAATCTTCACTGAAATGACAATTTAATAAATAATAATAATAATAATAATAAAACTTTATTTGTATAGCACCTTTCATGACATGAAATGCAGCTCAAAGTGCTTTACAGAGAAATGGAGGATAAAAGCAAGGCAACAACATTAAAAACAAGCAGTAATGCAATACAGTGAGGACATGAATAACAAAAATAAAAAATAAAAGATCAATTAAAAGCAATGTTGTAGAAGTGGGTCTTGAGCTGAGCTTTAAAAATGTCTACAGAGGCTGCCTGACGAAGGTACAGTGGGAGCTTGTTCCATGCCGACGGCCCGTAGAAGCAAAAAGCTGCTTCCCCGTATTTTTTAGTTGCCATTTTTTTTGGCAAAGCGAGCAGGCCAGCAGTGGAAGACCTTAGGGGGCGGTTTGGGACATATTTAGGCAGGCAGTCATGTAGGTAGGAAGGTGCGAGACCATTGAGAGCTTTATAGACAAGTAAAATAATTTTAAAATCAATCCTAAAAACAACCGGAAGCCAGTGCAGTGATGCCAAAACTGGAGTAATATGTTCTCTCATCTTAGTTCTAGTTAAAACTCTGGCTGCTGCATTTTGGACAAGTTGTATTCTGTCAGTTGTTTTCTTAGGCAGTCCTGAAAAAAGTGCATTGCAGTAGTCAAGCCGAGAAAAAACAAAGGCGTGGATTAGCGTTTTTGCATCGTCCAAGGACAAATAGGCTCTGATTCGTGCAATATTTCTAAGGTGAAAAAAGGCAATCTTGGTAACATGATTAATGTGTGAATTGAAATTCAATTCAGAATCAATAATAACCCCCAGGTTCTTTACTTTACTGTTACTTTCTACAGTCAGGTTACCAAGTCTGCTTATTATTGATTCTTTCTGCTCACTAGAACCGATTATGAGAACTTCTGTCTTATCCTCGTTTAGCTTGAGAAAGTTCTCACTCATCCAACATTTGATGCTAGACAGACAGGTCAACAGCGGGTCTAAAGCACAGGGATCATCTGGAGCCACAGAAAGATAAAGTTGGGTATCATCAGCATAGAAATGAAAATTGACTCCGTGATTGGTAATGAGTTCGCCCAATGGCAGTATGTACAAAGAGAAAAGCAGAGGGCCAAGAATCGAGCCCTGTGGAATACCAGAGCTGATGTCGTGTTTGTCTGAGTCAAACTCGGCTAGATTGACAAAGTAACTTCTGTTTGATACGAAGGAGGAAAACCAGGACAGGGCCGTACCAGACAGGCCTATCCAGTGCTCCAGACGCTGTATTAAAATTGAATGATCAATCGTGTCAAATGCAGCCGTTAGATCTAGGAGTAGGAGAACAGATACATGTTTCTTGTCAGCAGACACCCTAAGATCATTAATTACTTTTACAAGTGCTGTTTCTGTGCTGTGACCTTTCCTAAAGCCAGATTGGAATTTGTTGTGCACATTATTGTTCTGTAGATGTATGTTGGCAATAGCATCCTTTAAGCAGTTTCCCCAGACAGTGTGCGGTCGGTGCGGGACCTTAAAAAAAGAAAGAAAAAAAAGAAAATGATATCATAGATTTCAGAACAATTGGACCTTCCTGGTTGTCCTATGCACTTTCACTAATATTTTCTTCAAATCCCCCTGACTCCTGTACATCCTTTCATCACCAGTATCCTGGACTACTTCCATGTGATGACCTACGGCTTCCACACCCCCTCGGAGCTCGTTACTGGAGAGAACAGTCCTGTGTGGCAGGGCCCAGCTGACAAGGGTGCCATGATCTACTTCAACGTGGTGAGTGTGGAGGTTCCTCCACATTCAAAACACAGTGAACCCCATTGGCTTCTAGTACAGACCCGGACCGCGACAGACCGCTTTGAAGCCACATTTTCGGCGAAATTAAATCCGATGGCGGCGGGCATCTTCAGAGCAGAATCCCGAGAAACATACCGAATTTCATAATTAACCTCGTCGCCATTAAACCGCAGGTTTATAACTTTATATCAAAATGGACCGGCAGAAGCCAAGCACATACCTCTTTAACCTCTATACCTCGCCCAGGTTGCTATAGAGCGCCGCAGTCCCCGCCCCCTTTCAGAAAGCGAGTGGCCCAGGAAGTGAAAGCCCCATGCATTCTGCCATCGACACTTTTAATATAATTTATTTAAAGACGGTTACGCCGCGGACAAAGCCAATTCGGATCGTGACGAATCATGACAATGAACACAATATTTTGGGCCGATCAAATAATTTATAAGACGAAAAATAAAACAAATAGTGTTGTCTCCTGACTTTCTTTTCTTCTTTCTAATGATTTGATCGTCCCAAAATATTGTGTTCATTGTCATGATTCGTCACGATCCGAATTGGCTTTGTCCACGGCGTAACCGTCTTTAAATAAATTATATTAAAAGTGCCGATGGCAGAATGCATGGGGCTTTCACTTCCTGGGCCACTCGCTTTTCTGAAAGGGGGCGGGGACTGCGGCGCTCTATTGGCAACCTTCAGTGTCCCTCCAGGCACAAGGCGAAATGCGCGTTTTTTTATGACACGCAGGTCCTACATGAATTAATAATTTGACTCACCCGTCCGTCGCAGACATAGCCTACAGTAGAGTTATGCCAACAACAGGACTGGAGACACAGACGCTGAAAGAAAACGCCACTAAAGACCTGAGAAAAACTATTTGAAAATGTTTGGTGTTAACGTTGTCAAACCCCTCACTTATTAGCCTATACAATCCACACACATGCACGCACGCAAGCGCACGCACACACACACACACACAGTGTGTCACACACACGCACACACTCGCGGGGGTGCTGAAGGAAAGGGATAGGTGCTGCTGGTGGTTATAAAAGATTTCACTCGCTCTGGAGTGTCGGTCAGATACCGTCAGAACACAAGGATGGAAGATGGTAGTAGACGACTCACCACTGTGTTCAAGGACAGCACGGGGAAAATAAATGTGTGCTGAAAGGCTGTGCTGTATATTGTTTCCATGTCCATATTATAGAACTACGCTATGAACTACTGGAAGAACCAGGGCGCCCCAGCTGAGAAGCTGCTGGTTGGTTTCGCCACCTACGGTAACACCTTCAAACTGGCTTCCTCTTCCAACACCGGTATCGGTGCTCCAAGCACTGGACCTGGACCTGCAGGTCAATTCACTGCCACGCCTGGAACCTGGGCCTACTATGAGGTATTTTACTCACCCTGGAACCTGGGCCTACTATGAGGTATTTAACTCACCTGTCGCCAATTGCCTCTTTTGACATCTATTTTAATATCAATTGATTACGGTGATCAACTGTGTCCAGTATCTCCTCATAACTCTCCGGTAGCGGTCAGCTAAATATCAGATGTTTTGGTGGAAATGTAGGCAAAAGGTGACGTGCATTCACCAAAACAAACTGCACATAAATAGACTTGTACAGCCATGTCAGAGGCAGAGATTGTACACGTCTCCAGTGCAACAACAAGCTTTTGCGTTCTATATAGAAACTAATACGTACAGTATAGATTTCACATTTGTTTCTAATGGCTTGTCTCTGCTTCATTCAGATCTGCCACTTCCTGAACCAGCAAGGAGTCACAGACGTCTGGGATGTCGCCCAGCAGGTGCCTTACGCCTACAACAGCCAGACCTGGGTTGGATTCGACAACGTTGTCAGCTATCAGGGCAAGGTGCATAGCAGCATTTCACATAATCGCTCAGATTTGTAGACACTACTAGTTACTAGCGCGAGCAGAGCGGCGCAAGTACTGTATTCGGCTGCGTATGTCCGGGATCAGGGAATGTGTATTTCTTTGGTGGCGTCTCTCGGCCAATCGGAGCGTAAGTTTGCAGCTTGCTGCGTATGTCGGTGGCCCCTCGAACCAATTGGTTTGGGACCGTGTGTTGGTGGCGTCGTTCGGCCAATCAGGGGTGATGACGTAACTATGTATGTTTATCTAAAAACATGTGTGACATGTGTGGATGACGTAACAGATTTAAGTTATTTATGAGGGAGGAAGTTGACAAGCGTCGGATATAAGTTGCGTGCTCTGCTCGCGCACAAGTAGGCCAAGTAGTTCCTGCTTTTGTCATTTATTTTAACACACTGGTACAGGTTGGCTGGTACACTGTTACAGGTACAGGTTAACTGGTTACTGTTAACTGGTACAGGTTGGCTGGTACACTGTTATAGGTACAGGTTAACTGGTTACTGTTAACTGGTACAGGTTGGCTGATACACTGTTACAGGTACAGGTTAACTGGTTACTGTTAACTGGTACAGGTTGGCTGGTACACTGTTACAGGTACAGGTTAACTGCTTACTGTTAACTGGTACAGGTTGGCTGGCTGAAGAGGAGTGGTTTTGGTGGAGCCATGGTCTGGACTCTTGACATGGACGACTTCAGTGGCAATTTCTGTGGCCAGGGAAAATACCCTCTGATCAACGCCCTCAAGAAGGGCCTGGGAACCGGAGCTTCTGGTAATATGACGCACACACGCGTGCACGCACGCACGCACGCAATACAAACTTCAGATTGATCATGGGGAAAGGTAGCAGAGAGGGGCAGTTTAGTGACAAGAACACACACCCTCAAAACTGTTTAGAGATTGCTACCATACCGTGAGAGTCAGGATTGCTAAATTGGAGTAAAAGACATTCCTGGACCCAGGAAACGGTGCAGCAGAGGGCAAGCAGCATCAAAGCTTGGCTATAGAACCAGGCAGGTTCTATAGCCAAGCTTTGATGCTGCTTGCCCTCTTTGTCTGTTTCTGATGTGAAAGCACAAGTACTTGACCTCTGGCTATGCTCCTACACAAGTCTGATTATTCAGATAATGGATAACACTCTACAGTATAGTGGGTTATTGGGTTAATTCAGCGGTGACAATACTACGTAGGCCTATTTCTAGTACAGAGTTCCATCTCTTGAGACATAATCCTCTTCTTCCTCCTCGTGTCATGCAGGCTGCAGTGCTTAGAGCTGGCTGAGATGGTCCAAGACCACGACGCAGGCCCATGTGCGTGGTGGGAAGGACCTGCTCCGTAACAGTTCTGTCTACTGATCACTGATGGAAATAAAACTGTACAATTCAAAACACCTGTCCAAGTTATTACTGGGATCCGATTGTTTTTACTTCCGTTACTTTCTTCAGTTCTTCATAATAATAATAAACAAGAAATGAAGATCACTTATTAAAACACTTAATTTGCTAAGTAAGTATCTATACGTCATTTGTCAGCCGATCGCCGTTTGCGGATGACGTATCTATACGCAAATATAACTTTTTTTATTGAATACTTTAGTTCATCTTTGTTTGCGCCCGGACAATATATAAAGTAGCCCCAATCGCATCTTCAAAGATCCGGGGAGGTGATCCGCAGCTGCGCGACATGAGACTAATTACTTGGAGCGACAGAGAGAGAGAGGAGCGTGTATGTGTACATGTGTGCGTGTGTATGTCAATTTTACAAAGGTGCAGGCAATCAGAAATCAGCAGAGAGTGAGCAATGTTTGCGCTACTCTATGCCGAATTGAAGTGGACTCAGACCCAGACTTTTTTTCCCTCCCTGGAAATAAAAACGTCTGGGTTTCCGAGGCTACATTTCACCCAACACCACAACACTCCATTCCCCCCAGCTCCCCTCCTGTTTCTACATGGTTTCTCCCGAGGAGGAGGATGGGGGGGGGGGGGTCTGTCTCTCTCGTTCTCGGAAAAGTATTCAGTGATGCTTGCGGAACTCGACTTTGTCTCGTTCCTGACCGCATCCCTGTCGTGGCAATGATCACGTTAAACAACACCCTCTCGTGTAATATTGCTTAAGTCTTAAACAGGCCAGAAACGATGTACTCTGAGGTTATCAATAATTCTACCACAGGTCGTTTCGAGGAAGCAATCTGATTGGTTGAAACAGCCTTCTAGCCGGTGGTTAAACCAGCACTGTTCACCACCTAATCAAAACAAAGAATTCAGCTGCTCTGTTCTCCCAGAGCGCTAGCAAACTCGGTGGCTAGGCTAGCTAGTTCATTAATAATAATAATAATAATAATAATAAAACTTTATTTGTATAGCACCTTTCATGACATGAAATGCAGCTCAAAGTGCTTTACAGAGAAATGGAGGATAAAAGAAAAGCAAGGCAACAACATTAAAAACAAGCAGTAATGCAATACAGTGAGGACATGAATAACAAAAATAAAAGATCAATTAAAAGCAATGTTGTAGAAGTGGGTCTTGAGCTGAGCTTTAAAAATGTCTACAGAGGCTGCCTGACGAAGGTACAGTGGGAGCTTGTTCCATGCCGACGGCCCGTAGAAGCAAAAAGCTGCTTCCCCGTATTTTTTAGTTGCCATTTCTTTTGGCAAAGCGAGCAGGCCAGCAGTGGAAGGCCTTAGGGGGCGGTTTGGGACATATTTAGGCAGGCAGTCATGTAGGTAGGAAGGTGCGAGACCATTGAGAGCTTTATAGACAAGTAAAATAATTTTAAAATCAATCCTAAAATGTCATTGGGACATTTGTGGTCGTAGTGACTACATCTGTCATTAAAAAAATATATTCTTTCAGCGATTTTCTTTGTTTTAAGGGTAACTGGTAGAATTGCAATATTACACTCGAGGGTGTGGGTTAACGTGATTATTGCCACTTCAGTGATGCTTGCGGAATATTGCTTAAGTCTTAAACAGGCCAGACACAATGTACTCTGAGGCATCTCCATCTAGGAGGCCTGTTCCATTACTATGAATGAACCAGCAGGGAACATTTACTCCATTCCTATAGTCCTTCTGCCAGCCTCTGTGGACTAGAGTTCTCATCGGGTGATGAGATGAGAACTCTAGCGCACACGCACACGCACACACCACCACCTGTGCCCCTGCGTGACTGTACCGCCCGTTGAGAAACGTTACTTCTAGAAGTTCAACCTTTTTTAGGTGTTAAAGGTGTGCCCCAGGGGTCAACTTTAGGACCCCTTCTGTTTTCTATTTATTTATTTATTTATTATTTATGTGAACAATCTGCCATCAATTTTTAGACACAGTTTTTCCCAGCTTTATGCCGATAATAAGGTCATCTACACATAACTCCTTCAACTGTGTTGAAGGAATAAAAGTTAAAGGACTGACCTCATGCTTCCTTCTATGCATGAGGAGTCCAAGCTGCTTCTTTTCACCTGCGTATCCCCGGCCATTTATTCAAAGGCCACGCCCCCATTCACAATCACCTGTATCCACTACACCTGCCTCCTCTCACCACAGCCAATCCCTGGTCAATCACCACAGTATAAATACACCTGCGATCTCTCAACCAAGTTGTTTGTTCTGCTCCACGACAGACCAAGCATGGGTTTTGAGTACAGCTGCACTTGTTTTTACTTGCGCAAGCAGAGCGTGCAAGTAATCATTTTGCTTGGTCTCTTCAAAGTGAAGCCAAGTTTTTTTCAACCGTAAGTCTTTGCCTGCTTTGCTGGGACCAGTTACAACATTACGTCATCGCTGAGAACTGGGACCGTATGTAACTGGTCCTAGTTCTCAGCGATGACGTAATGTTGTAACTGGTCCCAGCAAACCAGGCACAGACTTACGGTTGAAAAAAACTTGGCTTCACTTTTTGGAACCAAGTAACCACAGTATACTGCTAATCAAATTACAACTATATACTCTGTATGTAGTTGTAATGTGATTTGTAATTTGTAAATCTGTGCCTGGTCTGCTGGGACCAGACTACACAGATGACCATATCTCTTACGTCATCACTGAGAGCTAGTCATACATATACACACCATGTACTCTGGTCCCAGTTCTCAACGATGACGTAATGTTGTAACTGGTCCCAGCAAACCAGGCACAGACTTACGGTTGGAAAAAACTTGGCTTCACTTTTTGGAACCAAGTAACCACAGTATACTGCTAATCAAATTACAACTACATACTCTGTATGTAGTTGTAATGTGATTTGTAATTTGTAAATCTGTGCCTGGTCTGCTGGGACCAGACTACACAGATGACCATATATCTTACGTCATCACTGAGAGCTAGTCATACATATACACACCGTGTACTCTGGTCCCAGCTCTCAACGATGACGTAATGTGGTATCTGGTGGGACCAGATTACACAGCTGACCATTTCTCTTACGTCATCACTGAGATACAAATCCAACTACAGATTTCAGAAGTATTTTAGATCATGTATATTTCAACAAATTTGAAAGTATTATTACAGAAATTGAAGTTAGAGACACATATTACTCTGATCATGATTTAGTATTAATATCACTATAGTACAAAATGAAATACATTTAAAACAATTGACAATTTACAATAAGTAATAAAATAATTATACTGTATAATATATTTTAATTCAGTTTATATACCTTTTCTTTTTCATCACATATCAATGATTCATTTTTCTGTAAAAAAGTAGTTAGGTAGCAAATAGTTACACGTAATGATTATACATTTCAAACGTTCCTTCACAGAGATACTGAGATGTGATAGTTTCCAGCGGTCGAAAGTACTTTCGCGCTCTGCTTGCGCACTAGTAGGCCATTTATGGCCTACTAGTGTGCAACAAGCAAGTATGCACTCGGCAGAGTGCAGTTCTAGTTGATTGGCTATTTTCGCTATTCTTCAAATTTGCCATCCTCCACCGTGCGTGCGTGCGTGTGCGTGTGTGTGTGTGTGTGTGTGTGTGTGTGTGTGTGTGTGTGTGTGTGTGTGTGTGTGTGTGTGTGTGTGTGTGTGTGTGCGTACATGCGTGCATGTGTGTGTTGCTTATCTTTTCTTATCATCCAGATAAAAAGAACATGAAACAAAAGATTGACTACATTTGTGTTAATGTGCATCAGTAGCCTTTCCATGTCTACTTTAGTCCAATGTATAGTTATTCTCCACTGTAAGACAGGACAGACACTTTACTGTTCCTTTGGTTGGTATTGAATTTGGTAAACATTCCTTTTCTTTTAAAGCCCGGCTACAGACTGGAATACTTTACCAGCTAACATTAGATCCATCTCAACATTCCCAGTTTTTAAAAGTGTTACTTTAAAGTTGTATGTTCTTGCTATCGGTAAATATGCCATTATATCACCATGTTTATTTCGTTATTTCATTATTTTATTTTGTATTACTATTATCAATATTTTATTTTTGCACTCACTGTATAGGACGTAGCGTTTTCATAATGTGTTCTATGATTTGATTAAATGCCGTAATGTGGTCTGCAATGTTTAGTGTTTTGTCTCGTCCATGTATGTTGTATGTCATTTGTTTTGTTTTATTGTAAACTTACATGTACAATAATTAGCCTTGTAAAAGTGCGTGCGGTGGAATGTATACAAACCTGTATAACCTTCATTTGACTTCTAATTGTCTGCAAATCATATCATTGTTGAATAACACTTATAGTTATCGGCACAATTAACAACGCCAGTGGAAAACAGGAAAGGGCAATTAACTCCTGACCAAACAAATGATTTATCAGAATAACGAAGCCAGATCAAACATGTTTTACAGATATGGAGAGACATAGAAGGTATATAAGAGGCTTCTGGCCGTCAGTTAGTTGTACAGACGCACCATGGGCAAGCTTCTCATCTGCGTTGGTAAGTCGAGAAATTGCTGTTGAGGAAAACATTTTTCTGTGCAGAGCAGCAGAGGAAATGAACTGTATCTTTAGATTTACCATGAATCGGATATACTTTTCTGTTCTAAATAGTTGTTTAACAGTATGATTCATATAACTGATGATTATAAGAATAAGTAGAAGGATGTATGTGTCATATATAGATTAATAACCGGAGGATAAATCTTAGTGCTTGTCCTTACTGACCCAACCACCACTCCTTATTTTCCACTTTCTCTGGATCTCTCTCTCTCTCTCTCTCTCTCTCTCTCTCTCTGCAGCACTGGCTCTCCTGCTGCACGTGCAGCTAGGTAAGACTTGGTCTACTTGGTGTGTTACTCTCAAACGGCAAAAAACCCCCAAAAACAACAACAAGCCCTTATTTTGTCACTCGTCCCTTAATTGCAGGATCCTCCTACATCATCTCATGTTACTTCACCAACTGGGGACAGTACCGTCACGGTGCTGGGAAGTACATGCCCACCGACATTGACCCGTGTCTCTGTGACATCATCGTCTATGCCTACGCTGGAATAGACAAAAACATGCAGATCACGACCACTGAGTGGAACGATGAGGCGCTCTATAAACAGCTCAACGATCTCAAGTTACAGTGAGCACACACACACACACACACATTCTGAAATTCTGATTATATTTTATCATGCGCATGATCACAAAATCTAAGGCTATGTTTTTAGTCTCCCGTTGACGTGATGTTTCAACCCTCCGGGCTGCTGTTGTGGGAAGATACATGCTTTTATCAAGCCATAAAATGTGCATGTCATTTTTAGATTTGAACCACTTTAACCATTAGTTCATACTTTGGCTGTTCACAAATAGCAGATATACAACCTCGTATAGCGTGTCACTTCTATCTATTCTACATCTATTCTATCCTACATATCAGGCTGACACAAAGGTGTGAGGACTCAAAGTGATTTACATTTTTGTTTTGTTTTGTCCAGGACATCTCCCTGGACAGCCCTGAGGACCCTGCTGTCCGTTGGTGGATGGAACGTAGGAACTTCTCAGTGAGTATTAAACATGAAACCTCAGATACTGTAAAGGCACTCTTTCTTTGACTCTTTTGGATGAATCTCTCTCTCTCCCTCTCCCTCTCTCCCTCTCCCTCTCCCTCTCTCCCTCTCTCTCTCTCTCTCTCTCTCTCTCTCTCTCTCCCTCTCCCTCTCTCTCTCTCTCTCTCTCCCTCTCCCTCTCCCTCTCCCTCTCCCTCTCCCTCTCCCTCTCCCTCTCCCTCTCTCTCTCTCTCTCTCTCTCTCTCTTTCCCTCCCCCTCCCCCTCCCCCCAGGTTCACATCCATGGTGTCCAGTCCTGCTAACCGTCAGATCTTCATCAATAGCGTGATCAACACAGTGGCTGAGCACTCCTTTGACGGTCTGGACATCGACTGGGAGTACCCAGGCTCTCGTGGCTCCCCACCTGAGGACAAGGCTCTCTTCACAGTCCTGTGTCAGGTCAGCCTTCTATCACGTTACAAGACATAACCACCATAATGGCACCTTTAAAATGTTGGAAATCTTTCTCTTCACCACATCCCGTCTCTCTGCAGGAGCTGTTGGCTGCCTTCGAGGCTCCAAATACCGTTCCTCGTCTGATGCTCACCGCTGCCGTCGCTGCCGACAAGGGAGTCATCGACGCTGGATACGAAGTTTCCCAGCTCGGAGCGTCAGTATAGATAACACACAAACATACAAACAAGTATTTGGCTGCATGGGCATTATAGGCTATATGAGTATTTGTGTCTGTTGAGCTCCTACAATTTTCAAATGCTTCCGTCATACAGTCTGGTGCAACGAAAGCTCTGAATATGATGTGACGCCTCCTTCCCCGCTGATACGATTCGTCTTTACAGTCGCTCAGAATCAGAAATGACAATTTAATAAATAGCATCCTTTAAGCAGTTTCCCCAGACAGTGTGCGGTCGGTGTGGGACCTTACAAAAAAATGATATCATAGATTTCGGAACAATTGGACCTTCCTGGTTGTCCTATGCACTTTCACTAATATTTTCTTCAAATCCCCCTGACTCCTGCACATCCTTTCATCACCAGTATCCTGGACTACTTCCATGTGATGACCTACGACTTCCACGGCCCCTGGGCGCACGTTACTGGAGAGAACAGTCCTGTGTGGCAGGGCCCAGCTGACAAGGGTGCCATGATCTACTTCAACGTGGTGAGTGTGGAGGTTCCTCCACATTCAAAATGTGAACACAGTGAACCCCATTGGTTTCTACAGACCCGGACTGCTACAGACCGCTTTGAAGCCACGTTTTCGGCGAAATTAAATCCGATGGCGGCGGGCATCTTCAGAACAGAATCCCGAGAAACATACCGAATTTCATAATTAACCTCGTCGCCATTAAAATGCAGGTTTATAACTTTATATCAAAATGGACCGGCAGAAGCCAAGCACATACCTCTTTAACCTCTATACCTCGCCCAGGTTGCTATAGGCAACCTTCAGTGTCCCTCCAGGCACAAGGCGTAATGCGTGCGCACTAGTGTTGCGCGGGTCTGTGTTTTTCATGACCCTCAGGTCCTGCATTAATTATTAATTTGACTCACCCGTCCGTCGCAGACTTAGCCTACAGTAGAGTTATGCCAACAACAGGACGTGGGAAAATAAATTTGTGCTGAAAGGCTGTGCTGTATATTGTTTCCTTGTCCATATTATAGAACTACGCTATGAACTACTGGAAGAACCAGGGCGCCCCAGCTGAGAAGCTGCTGGTTGGTTTCGCCACCTACGGTAACACCTTCAAACTGGCTTCCTCTTCCAACACCGGTATCGGTGCTCCAAGCACTGGACCTGGACCTGCAGGTCAATTCACCGCCACGCCTGGAACCTGGGCCTACTATGAGGTATTTAACTCACCCTGGAACCTGGGCCTACTATGAGGTATTTAACTCACCCTGGAACCTGGGCCTACTATGAGGTATTTAACTCACCCTGGAACCTGGGCCTACTATGAGGTATTTAACTCACCCTGGAACCTGGGCCTACTATGAGGTATTTAACTCACCCTGGAACCTGGGCCTACTATGAGGTATTTAACTCACCCTGGAACCTGGGTCTACTATGAGGTATTTAACTCACCCTGGAACCTGGGCCTACTATGAGGTATTTAACTCACCCTGGAACCTGGGCCTACTATGAGGTATTTAACTCACCCTGGAACCTGGGCCTACTATGAGGTATTTAACTCACCCTGGAACCTGGGCCTACTATGAGGTATTTAACTCACCCTGGAACCTGGGCCTACTATGAGGTATTTAACTCACCCTGGAACCTGGGCCTACTATGAGGTATTTAACTCACCCTGGAACCTGGGTCTACTATGAGGTATTTAACTCACCCTGGAACCTGGGCCTACTATGAGGTATTTAACTCACCCTGGAACCTGGGCCTACTATGAGGTATTTAACTCACCCTGGAACCTGGGCCTACTATGAGGTATTTAACTCACCCTGGAACCTGGGCCTACTATGAGGTATTTAACTCACCCTGGAACCTGGGCCTACTATGAGGTATTTAACTCACCTGTCGACAATTGCGCCTTTTGACGTCTATTTTAATATCAATTGATTACGGTGATCAACTGTGTCCAGTATGCCCTCATAACACTCCGGTAGCGGTCAGCTAAATATCAGATGTTTTGGTGGAAATGTAGGCAAAAGGTGACGTGCATTCACCAAAACAAACTGCACATAAATAGACTTGTACAGCCATGTCAGAGGCAGAGATTGTACACGTCTCCAGTGCAACAACAAGGTTTTGCGTTCTATATAGAAACTAATACGTACAGTATAGATTTCACATTTGTTTCTAATGGCTTGTCTCTGCTTCATTCAGATCTGCCACTTCCTGAACCAGCAAGGAGTCACAGACGTCTGGGATGTCGCCCAGCAGGTGCCTTACGCCTACAACAGCCAGACCTGGGTTGGATTCGACAACGTTGTCAGCTATCAGGGCAAGGTGCATAGCAGCATTTCACATAATCGCTCAGATTTGTAGACACTACTAGTTACTTGCGCGAGCAGAGCGGCGCAAGTACTGTATTCGGCTGCGTATGTCCGGGATCAGAGAATGTGTATTTCTTTGGTGGCGTCTCTCGGCCAATCAGAGCGTAAGTTTGCAGCTTGCTGCGTATGTCGGTGGCCCCTCGAACCGATTGGTTTGGGGCCGTGTGTCAGGGATTGGGTGATGACGTAACTATGTATGTTTATCTAAAAACATGTGTGACATGTGTCGATGACGTAACAGATTTAAGTTATTTATGAGGGAGGAAGTTGACAAGCGTCAGATATAAGTTGCGTGCTCTGCTCGTGCACAAGTAGGCCATTCATGGCCAACTTGTGTGCGAAGCGCAAGGTGGCAGCTCGATAAGAGTGCATTTCTAGTTCCTGCTTTTGTCATTTATTTTAACGCACTGGTACAGGTTGGCTGGTACACTGTTACAGGTACAGGTTAACTGGTTACTGTTAACTGGTACAGGTTGGCTGGTACACTGTTACAGGTACAGGTTAACTGGTTACTGTTAACTGGTACAGGTTGGCTGGTACACTGTTACAGGTACAGGTTAACTGGTTACTGTTAACTGGTACAGGTTGGCTGGTACACTGATACAGGTACAGGTTAACTTTTACTGTTAACTGGTACAGGTTGGCTGGTACACTGTTACAGGTACAGGTTAACTGGTTACTGTTAACTGGTACAGGTTGGCTGGTACACTGTTACAGGTACAGGTTAACTGGTTACTGTTAACTGGTACAGGTTGGCTGGCTGAAGAGGAGTGGTTTTGGTGGAGCCATGGTCTGGACTCTTGACATGGACGACTTCAGTGGCAATTTCTGTGGCCAGGGAAAATACCCTCTGATCAACGCCCTCAAGAAGGGCCTGGGAACCGGAGCTTCTGGTAATATGACGCACGCACGCGTGCACGCACGCACGCAATACAAACTTCAGATTGATCATGGGGAAAGGTAGCAGAGAGGGGCAGTTTAGTGACAAGAACACACACCCTCAAAACTGTTTAGAGATTGCTACCATACCGTGAGAGTCAGGATTGCTAAATTGGAGTAAAAGACATTCCTGGACCCAGGAAACGGTGCAGCAGAGGGCAAGCAGCATCAAAGCTTGGCTATAGAACCAGGCAGGTTCTATAGCCAAGCTTTGATGCTGCTTGCCCTCTCTGCCTGTTTCTGATGTGAAAGCACAAGTACTTGACCTCTGGCTATGCTCCTACACAAGTCTGATTATTCAGATAATGGATAACAGTCTACAGTATAGTGGGTTATTGGGTTAATTCAGCGGTGACAATACTACGTAGGCCTATTTCTAGTACAGAGTTCCATCTCTTGAGACATAATCCTCTTCTTCCTCCTCGTGTCATGCAGGCTGCAGTGCTTAGAGCTGGCTGAGATGGTCCAAGACCACGACGCAGGCCCATGTGCGTGGTGGGAAGGACCTGCTCCGTAACAGTTCTGTCTACTGATCACTGATGGAAATACTACTGTACAATTCAAAACACCTGTCCAAGTTATTACTGGGATCCGATTGTTTTTACTTCCGTTACTTTCTTCAGTTCTTGATAATAATAATAAACATGTAAGAAAACAAGAAATGAAGATCACTTATTAAAACACTTAATTTGCTAAGTAAGTATCTATACGTCATTTGTCAGCCGATCGCCGTTTGCGGATGACGTATCTATACGCAAATATAACTTTTTTTATTGAATACTTTAGTTCATCTTTGTTTGCGCCCGGACAATATATAAAGTAGCCCCGATCGCATCTTCAAAGATCCGGGGAGGTGATCCGCAGCTGCGCGATATGAGACTATAATTACTTAGAGCGACAGAGAGAGAGAGAGGAGCGTGTGTGTGTACATGTGTGCGTGTGTATGTCAATTTTACAAAGGTGCAGGCAATCAGAAATCAGCAGAGAGTGAGCAATGTTTGCGCTACTCTATGCCGAATTGAAGTGGACTCAGACCCAGACTTTCTTTTCCTCCCTGGAAATAAAAACGTCTGGGTTTCCGAGGCTACATTTCACCGAACACCACAACACTCCATTCCCCCCAGCTCCCCTCCTGTTTCTACATGGTTTCTCCCGAGGAGGAGGATGGGGGGGGGGGTCTGTCTCTCTCTCGTTCTCGGAAAAGTATTCAGTGATGCTTGCGGAACTCGACTTTGTCTCGTTCCTTACCGCATCACTGTCGTGGCAATAATCACGTTAAACAACACCCTCTCGTGTAATATTGCTTAAAGGTATTGTAGACAAGTTTCCAGTGTTTGTACACAGAATTGATCGAGTGTTTCCAAACAAATTAAAATCTAGCTCCACCCCCCTCCCCCTGTCATTCTATTGGCTGAGCCAGGTCACTTCGGGCTATGGGGTTGTTGTTGCTGCTGGGAGGGACGCTATGGATATTGCGCTCGTATGGCTAAATATGACATTAAAAAAATATGAATTTCTATCGATATCATAGTTACAACAATGACATTGAGTTGACATGTTTTTTTAAGGGTAACTGTAGCGTAATCACAATATCACAAGACTGACACGACGAGTCCCGCAAATGAGGAAGTAGGAAGTAGTGGAGCAGACTCACTGGCTCTCAATTCAATTATCTTTCATTTGTAATCGTGCATATAAAACATATTGCCCCTCAAATGCCCCAGCCACTACAGCATCGTTCATGTGAACTACTTTGTCCACGGTTATTCATTGCAATGAAGAAAAATCGCTATGATCAGCGACGGCTTGTCACCGTTGGCGAGCACGGGTTGAATGCAAGCTTCAAGCCGGCCGGACCACCCAACCATGCGCTATACATAGCGATTCTCATAATTTCAACAGGCTTACATATTACATCATAAACATACTATTTCACATGAACAATGGTGAAACTAAGATATGGGGATAATATTATACTTGCAATGAAATCGCATTGCGTTTTCATTATAATACTGCTGGGTCGAACACACAGTCACACACTCGCGCTGTGATTGGCTAAGACTCCGCGTCACCCCCCACACAGACCCTCCTCCCAACACACTTTATTCCGTCCCGAGACAAAAACAACAGTGGATATAAACAGATACAAACACATAGAGGGAGACAAAGGGAGAGTGTATGTCTACAGGGCAGCAGCTCAGCATCAAAATATAGGGGAAGATAGAGGGAATAAGGCCACAAATATAGATAGATAAATATTTTGATTTTTGGCTGAAAACCTGCCTATATAACCTATAAGTCTTAAACAGGCCAGACACGATGTACTCTGAGGCCTCTCCATCTAGGAGGCCTGTTCCATTACTATGAATGAACCAGCAGGGAACATTTACTCCATTCCTATAGTCCTTCTGCCAGCCTCTGTGGACTAGAGTTCTCATCGGGTGATGAGATGAGAACTCTAGCACACACACACACACACACCACCACCTGTGCCCCTGCGTGACTGTACCGCCCGTTGAGAAACGTTACTTCTAGAAGTTCAACCTTTTTTAGGTGTTAAAGGTGTGCCCCAGGGGTCAACTTTAGGACCCCTTCTGTTTTCTATTTATTTATTTATTTATTTATTATTTATGTGAACAATCTGCCATACATTTTTAGACACAGTTTTTCCCAGCTTTATGCCGATAATAAGGTCATCTACACATAACTCCTTCAACTGTGTTGAAGGAATAAAAGTTAAAGGACTGACCTCATGCTTCCTTCTATGCATGAGGAGTCCAAGCTGCTTCTTTTCACCTGAGTATCCCCGGCCATTTATTCAAAGGCCACGCCCCCATTCACAATCACCTGTATCCACTACACCTGCCTCCTCTCACCACAGCCAATCCCTGGTCAATCACCACAGTATAAATACACCTGCGATCTCTCAACCAAGTTGTTTGTTCTGCTCCACGACAGACCAAGCATGGGTTTTGAGTATAGCTGCACTTGTAGATTGGCTATTTTCGCTATTCTTCAAATTTGCCATCCTCCTCCACCCCAACCTCCACCGTGCGTGCGTGCGTGCGTGCGTGCGTGCGTGTGTGTGTGTGTGTGTGTGTGTGTGTGTGTTGCTTATCTTTTCTTATCATCCAGATAAAAAGAACATGAAACAAAAGATTGACTACATTTGTGTTAATGTGCATCAGTAGCCTTTCCATGTCTACTTTAGTCCAATGTATAGTTATTCTCCACTGTAAGACAGGACAGACACTTTACTGTTCCTTTGGTTGGTATTGAATTTGGTAAACATTCCTTTTCTTTTAAAGCCCGGCTACAGACTGGAATACTTTACCAGCTAACATTAGATCCATCTCAACATTCCCAGTTTTTAAAAGTGTTACTTTAAAGTTGTATGTTCTTGCTATCGGTAAATATGCCATTATATCACCATGTTTATTTCGTTATTTCATTATTTTATTTTGTATTACTATTATAATTATTTTATTTTTGCACTCACTGTATAGGACGTAGCGTTTTCATAATGTGTTCTATGATTTGATTAAATGCCGTAATGTGGTCTGCAATGTTTAGTGTTTTGTCTCGTCCATGTATGTTGTATTCATTTGTCATTTGTTTTGTTTTATTGTAAACTTACATGTACAATAATTAGCCTTGTAAAAGTGCGTGTGGTGGAATGTGTACAAACCTGTATAACCTTCATTTGACTTCTAATTGTCTGCAAATCATATCATTGTTGAATAACACTTGAAAGTTATCGGCACAATTAACAACGCCAGTGGAAAACAGGAAAGGGCAATTAACTCCTGACCAAACAAATGATTTATCAGAATAACGAAGCCAGATCAAACATGTTTTACAGATATGGAGAGACATAGAAGGTATATAAGAGGCTTCTGGCCGTCAGTTAGTTGTACAGACGCACCATGGGCAAGCTTCTCATCTGCGTTGGTAAGTCGAGAAATTGCTGTTGAGGAAAACATTTTTCTGTGCAGAGCAGCAGAGGAAATGAACTGTATCTTTAGATTTACCATGAATCGGATATACTTTTCTGTTCTAAATAGTTGTTTAACAGTATGATTCATATAACTGATGATTATAAGAATAAGTAGAAGGATTTATGTGTCATATATAGATTAATAACCGGAGGATAAATCTTAGTGCTTGTCCTTACTGACCCAACCACCACTCCTTATTTTCCACTTTATATCTCTCTCTCTCTGCAGGACTGGCTCTCCTGCTGCAGGTGCAGCTAGGTAAGACTTGGTCCACTTGGTGTGTTACTCTCAAACGGCAACAAAAACAACAACAAGCCCTTATTTTGTCACTCGTCCCTTAATTGCAGGATCCTCCTACATCATCTCATGTTACTTCACCAACTGGGGACAGTACCGTCACGGTGCTGGGAAGTACATGCCCACCGACATTGACCCGTGTCTCTGTGACATCATCGTCTATGCCTACGCTGGAATAGACAAAAACATGCAGATCACGACCACTGGGTGGAACGATGAGGCTCTCATGGAACAGCTCAACGATCTCAAGCCACAGTGAGCACAAACACACACACACACACACACACACACACACACACACGCACGCGCGCGCGCGCACACACACACACACACACACACACACACACACACACTGAAAGTGTAAACATTATATTTTATCATGCGCATGATCACAAAATCTAAGGCTATGTTTTTAGTCTCCCGGTTGACGTGATGTTTCAACCCTCCGGGCTGCTGTTGTGTGCTTTTATCAAGCCATAAAATGTGCATCATGTCATTTTAGATTTGAACCACTTTAACCATTAGTTCATCCTTTGGCTGTTCACAAATAGCAGATATACAACCTCGTATAGCGTGTCACTTCTATCTATTCTACATCTATTCTATCCTACATATCAGGCTGACACAAAGGTGTGAGGACTCAAAGTGATTTACATTTTTGTTTTGTTTTGTCCAGGGACGGCGCTCTGAGGACCCTGCTGTCCGTTGGTGGATGGAACGTAGGAACTTCTCAGTGAGTATTAAACATGAAACCTCAGATACTGTAAAGCAGGGGTTCCCAAACTTTTTTGGACCAGGTACCCCTTTTGGGGTAGATATTTTTCCAGGTACCCTCTCATCCTCGCAACACGGATAACAATATATTTACAACCACAAGCAGTGTTTCCTGCAGGAAAAAGCTTTGGCATGGTGCTGGGCACAGGCCGCAATTTTGATTAATTAATTAATTTGATTAATTAATTAATAAGATTAATACATTAAGATTAATTTGTATTATTGCTCTTGTATTGCTATTGGAGACACTGGGGGGACACTGGGCAGGCACTGAGGAGGCACTGGGGAGACACTGGGGAGGCACTCAGGGGCACACTGGGGAGGCACTGGGAAGGCACTCGGGGGGCACACTGGGGAGGCACTGGGGAGGCACTGGGGAGGCACTGGGGAGACACTGGGGAGGCACTGGGAAGGCACTCAGGGGGACACTGTCTAAATGTAGACGTCTAAATGTATACGTCTAAATGTACTCCCTCAGGTACCCCTGGGGGTCCCCGGACATCACTTTGGGAACCACTGGTCTAAATGTATACAGACGTCTAAATGTAGACGTCTAAATGTAGACGTCTAAATGTAAGATTGGGAACCACTGCTTTAAACACTTTAGCACTTTATGAACATGAACAAAATAGATGGGTCCCCCCTGGAACTCCCTCAGGTACCCCTGGGGGTCCCCGGACCCCACTTTGGGAACCACTGGTCTAAATGTATACAGACGTCTAAATGTAGACGTCTAAATGTAGACGTCTAAATGTGTACGTCTTCTCTTATGGGGGTCCCTGGCATATCTTTTCAAATGGGGGTCCACGGGCTAAGTAGTGTCAATTTGGGGGTCCTTGACATGAAAAAGTTTGGGAACCACTGCTTTAAACACTTTAGCACTTTATGAACATGAACAA
The DNA here is from genome assembly GCF_963924005.1 of Protomyctophum bolini. Classification (NCBI taxonomy): domain Eukaryota; kingdom Metazoa; phylum Chordata; class Actinopteri; order Myctophiformes; family Myctophidae; genus Protomyctophum; species Protomyctophum bolini. Next base: position 4,392,344 of record NC_137863.1, on the reverse strand, counting down.
AATAGATGGGTCCCCCCTGGAACTCCCTCAGGTACCCCTGGGGGTCCCCGGACCCCACTTTGGGAACCACTGCTGTAAAGGCACTCTTTCTTTGACTCTTTTGGATGAATCTCTCCCTCTCCCTCTCCCCACAGGTTCACATCCATGGTGTCCAGTCCTGCTAACCGTCAGACCTTCATCCAAAGCGTGATCAATTTCCTGAATCAGCACACCTTTGACGGTCTGGACATCGACTGGGAGTACCCAGGCTCTCGTGGCTCCCCACCTGAGGACAAGGCTCTCTTCACCGTCCTGTGTCAGGTCAGCCTTCTATCATGTTACAAGACATAACCACCTTAATGGCACCCTTAAAATGTTGGAAATCTTTCTCTTCACCACATCCCGTCTCTCTACAGGAGCTGTTGGCTGCCTTCGAGGCTCAAGCTAACGAGGTCAGTCCATCTGGCGATTCTCGTCTGATGCTCACCGCTGCCGTCTCTGCCGACAAGGGAGTGATCGACGCTGGATACGAAGTTTCCCAGCTCGGAGCGTCAGTATAGATAACACACAAACATACAAACAAGTATTTGGCTGCATGGGCATTATAGGCTATATGAGTATTTGTGTCTGTTGAGCTCCTACAATTTTCAAACGCTTCCGTCATACAGTCTGGTGCAACGAAAGCTCTGAATATGATGTGACGCCTCCTTCCCCGATGATACGATTCGTTTTTACAGTCGCTCAGAATCAGAAATGACAATTTAATAAATAGCATCCTTTAAGCAGTTTCCCCAGACAGTGTGCGGTCGGTGCCGGACCTTAAAAAAAGAAAGAATAAAAAAAATGATATCATAGATTTCGGAACAATTGGACCTTCCTGGTTGTCCTATGCACTTTCACTAATATTTTCTTCAAATCCCCCTGACTCCTGCACATCCTTTCATCACCAGTATCCTGGACTACTTCCATGTGATGACCTACGACTTCCACGGCCCCTGGGCGCACGTTACTGGAGAGAACAGTCCTGTGTGGCAGGGCCCAGCTGACAAGGGTGCCATGATCTACTTCAACGTGGTGAGTGTGGAGGTTCCTCCACATTCAAAACACAGTGAACCCCATTCGTTTCTAGAACAGACCCGGACCGCGACAGACCGCTTTGAAGCCACGTTTTTGACGAAATTACATCCGATGACGGCGGGCATCTTCAGAGCAGAATCCCGAGAAATATACCGAATTTCATAATTAACCTCGTCGCCATTAAACCGCAGGTTTATAACTTTATATCAAAATGGACCGGCAGAAGCCAAGCACATACCTCTTTAACCTCTATACCTCGCCCAGGTTGCTATAGGCAACCTTCAGTGTCCCTCCAGGCACAAGGCGTAATGCGTGCGCACTAGTGTTGCGCGGGTCTGTGTTTTTCTTGACCCGCAGGTCCCGCATTATTAATTATTATTTTGACTCACCTGTCCGTCGCAGACATAGCCTACAGTAGAGTTATGCCAACAACAGGACGGGGGAAAATAAATGTGTGCTGAAAGGCTGTGCTGTATATTGTTTCCTTGTCCATATTATAGAACTACGCTATGAACTACTGGAAGAACCAGGGCGCCCCAGCTGAGAAGCTGCTGGTTGGTTTCGCCACCTACGGTAACACCTTCAAACTGGCTTCCTCTTCCAACACCGGTATCGGTGCTCCAAGCACTGGACCTGGACCTGCAGGTCAATTCACCGCCACGCCTGGAACCTGGGCCTACTATGAGGTATTTAACTCACCCTGGAACCTGGGCCTACTATGAGGTATTTAACTCACCCTGGAACCTGGGCCTACTATGAGGTATTTAACTCACCCTGGAACCTGGGCCTACTATGAGGTATTTAACTCACCCTGGAACCTGGGCCTACTATGAGGTATTTAACTCACCCTGGAACCTGGGCTTACTAGTTTTTTTTACTGTACATTTATATTTTATATTTGCTATTTCCGTTAAATATCAGATCTTTTGGTAGAAGCCAAAAGGTGACGTGCATTCACCAAAACAAACTGCACATAAATAGACTTGTACAGCCATGTCAGAGGCAGAGATTGTACACGTCTCCAGTGCAACAACAAGGTTTTGCGTTCTATATAGAAACTAATACGTACAGTATAGATTTCACATTTGTTTCTAATGGCTTGTCTCTGCTTCATTCAGATCTGCCACTTCCTGAACCAGCAAGGAGTCACAGACGTCTGGGATGTCGCCCAGCAGGTGCCTTACGCCTACAACAGCCAGACCTGGGTTGGATTCGACAACGTTGTCAGCTATCAGGGCAAGGTGCATAGCAGCATTTCACATAATCGCTCAGATTTGTAGACACTACTAGTTACTAGCGCGAGCAGAGCGGCGCAAGTACTGTATTCGGCTGCGTATGTCCGGGATCAGGGAATGTGTATTTCTTTGGTGGCGTCTCTCGGCCAATCGGGTGATGACTTAACTATGTATGTCTATCTAAAAACATGTGTGACATGTGTGGATGACGTAACAGATTTAAGTTATTTATGAGGGAGGAAGTTACAAGCGTCGGATATAAGTTGCGTGCTCTGCTCGTGCACAAGTAGGCCATTCATGGCCAACTTGTGTGCGAAGCGCAAGGTGGCAGCTCGATAAGAGTGCATTTCTAGTTCCTGCTTTTGTCATTTATTTTAACGCACTGGTACAGGTTGGCTGGTACACTGTTACAGGTACAGGTTAACTGGTTACTGTTAACTGGTACAGGTTGGCTGGTACACTGTTACAGGTACAGGTTAACTGGTTACTGTTAACTGGTACAGGTTGGCTGGTACACTGTTACAGGTACAGGTTAACTGGTTACTGTTAACTGGTACAGGTTGGCTGGTACACTGATACAGGTACAGGTTAACTTTTACTGTTAACTGGTACAGGTTGGCTGATACACTGTTACAGGTACAGGTTAACTGGTTACTGTTAACTGGTACAGGTTGGCTGGCTGAAGAGGAGTGGTTTTGGTGGAGCCATGGTCTGGACTCTTGACATGGACGACTTCAGTGGCAATTTCTGTGGCCAGGGAAAATACCCTCTGATCAACGCCCTGAAGAAGGGCCTGGGATCCGAAGGTTGCTCACCATTGTTATCACCAAAGTGTGAGGAGTGTGGGCGCACACACACGCACGCACGCACGCACGCACACAATACAAACTTCAGATTGATCATGGGGAAAGGTAGCAGAGAGGGGCAGTTTAGTGACAAGAACACACACCCTCAAAACTGTTTAGAGATTGCTACCATACCGTGAGAGTCAGGATTGCTAAATTCTAGTAAAAGACATTCCTGGACCCAGGAAACGGTGCAGCAGAGGGCAAGCAGCATCAAAGCTTAGAACCAGGCCGTATACATCTTTGCCTGTTTCTGATGTGTTAAGTACTTGACCTCTGGCTATGCTCCTACACAAGTCTGATTATTCAGATAATGGATAACAGTCTACAGTATAGTGGGTTATTGGGTTAATTCAGCGGTGACAATACTACGTAGGCCTATTTCTAGTACAGAGTTCCATCTCTTGAGACATAATCCTCTTCTTCCTCCTCGTGTCATGCAGGCTGCAGTGCTTAGAGCTGGCTGAGATGGTCCAAGACCACGACGCAGGCCCATGTGCGTGGTGGGAAGGACCTGCTCCGTAACAGTTCTGTCTACTGATCACTGATGGAAATACTACTGTACAATTCAAAACACCTGTCCACGTTATTACTGGGATCCGATTGTTTTTACTTCCGTTACTTTCTTCAGTTCTTGATAATAATAATAATAATAATAAACTGCATAGTATGCATGTAAGAAAACAAGAAATGAAGATCAATTATTACCATCCAAACTAAATAAATACTGAATGTCTGTCCATCTTCCTCTGTACTGTAGCTTCTGCCAGGGCTTCTGAACTGAACCGGGGTAGCCTCGCGTATAGGCTATAGCCAGACAACATCACTGCGTTGTATAGCAAAGGCAGCTTCGTCTGGCTACGCGAGGCTGGTACCGGGAGTCACCAACACTGGCCGGTAGGCCTAGGTGGCGCAGTGATCAACCGCTGCCGCCCATGTTTTCTGTGTAGTTTACCAGGCTTTCATTAGTGCCTTCATTGCACCTCCCGTGTTCCTCACACGCAGTACTGTATATAGGCTATACCGCTTATTTTATTATTATAGTTTTTCACTATCAATAAATATATATTTTTAAAGATTATTTCAAAATATATATCTATTGATAGTGAGGTGAAGATAGACAGGAAATAGGGAGGGGAGAGAAGGGGAGAGACATGCCGCAAAGGTCATCATGAATGGGGCTCGAACATGCAACGCGCTGTGAGCCAAGAGCCTTATATGTGGCATGCGCCTGGACCGCTAGGCCAGCAGGCGCCCCCAGTTTACCGTATTTAGTGATCTCCACAGGTGTCCCAGCCTAGCCAAGGTCATGAGTCCAATACTGAGGCTCCAACCGTTCAAGCTTTTGGGTTTCCTATAGCTTTGCCATTCATCGTGCGTGCATGTGTGCGTGCGTGTGTGTGTGTGTGTGTGTGTGTGTGTGTGTGTGTGTGTGTGTGTGTGTGTGTGTTTGTGTGTGCGCGCGTGCGTGCGTATGTATATGCACCCATGTTTGCAGGGGAACAGAGGGTGCCCGATTTCATAGGGTATAATTTACACAATTTACTCATATGGGTTATAGCCCATGTTTTTTGAAATTTTGAAAAAAAACGTTAGCCTCGTTTCTCATCATTTTTGACCGTGGGCTATAGCCCATATCGTACGGCATACTATAGCGCGCCGTTTTTCATCATTTTTGAGGATTTGAAAAATTGCGGAAATTGCGGTAAATTGCGGAAATGGAAATTGCGGAAATGGTAATTGCGGGAATTGCGGAAATTGTGGTAAATTGCGGAAATGGAAATTGCGGAAATGGTAATTGCGGGAATTGCGGAAATATTTCACTTTGTGTTGAATCTATAGACTATGTGCATTTTTTCTTTTACATTATGGGGAAAAATGAACTTAACGGCCAATGACGGCTGCCAATACTGTAAGAAGATGATGATGATAATTACTCTCTTCATCTTCATGCTGTAAATATAATATTTTGGGGAATTGATTAACACTCAGCAAGTGCATGCCATGAAGACATAAAAACTGGATGGAAGAAGGTATAGACAAGAAATAACATACAGTCCCAGTCGCTTTGAGTATGATCACCATTTATTTATTTATTTATTTCCATCAGTGATCGCTTTGTTTATAGACATGGAATGTTCACGGAGCAGTTCTCGTTTGGGCCACAGCATAGCAGCGTGGTTTAATTTGCATTTAACCCATTTTGGTGTTTAGCATCATGTCGCGCTTTAGCTATTGAAAAATAGCAGATCTACAAGCTCATAGCGCGCCACCGAGTGGCGCGCTACGAGCTTTTAGGTCTGCTATTTTTGAAAAATCGAAGAGCGACTGACATAGAAGACATTTTTATAGAATCTGATCTCAAGGTCAGAATGAAAAACTGTCAGGATGTAGAAGACATTTTTTAGAATCTGATCTCAGGTCAGAATGGGTTAACAGACTTATTTATTTATTTACGCCCAGCTCCAACGACACACCCAGAGAAGGACCGTCTGTCTCTAAGCCCAGTTGCAGCACGTGCAGGTGGTGTCGAACACGGTGCCGGCGGGGCACGACTGTGTGATGGTGTTCCCGGAGTCGCACTGCCAGTACTTGTTCTTGGAGGCGGGGTCTGGGTAGAGTCCGTCGGCCCGGCCCATGCAGAACGGAGAGCCTGGAGGTGGTGGGATGGGGGTGACGGGGGGCAGAGGGTGGGCGCGAGGCGTGCAGGCTGTGGGAGAGAGAGGATGTGTGTCAAAAACAATGTCGAACTTAACGTCTTCGTGGAAATATTTCCACGTACGTTCAGTTTTCTGAAATACCTATATGTTGCTGTATCAGTGGTTGTTTAGTTACAACGTTTCAAGTTGCAATTTAATATTTTACAAATGCGTTTTGTTTAAAGTAATGCTGTATGTTTTGCAATTGTGTGTGGGCACTTTAAGAGCAGAGTGTATCAGTAGTCATGTGACCAGCAGAATGTCATGTGATCACCTGTAACCAGGAAGTAAATTCAGTTTAGTACATGGCTTTCACAGAAGCTGTGTGTTTTGTCTATGATAATCCAGCAACATCTACCTGCATATACGCCTTTTGATAGCATCATGGGTATGTAACTAATGCTTAGATGTTCATTGATGATTGTACATGATTATTTTTGATTATTGTGGATATTGATTATGCTTTATTTGTATGTTTCAGTTTCACACTTATTTGATGTTAGTAAACCTGTGGATTTGGAAACAACTGTCTTCAGAGTCTTAATGTCAAGGAGGAGTTTATCTGACTGTCAAGATATCTAGCCACTTATATTGAGGACAGTACAGTGGTGCTCAAAATATTTCATGTCAAGGACCCCAAAAATGATATGTAATTGGCCACCGACCCCCATCTGAAAATATGTTGTTCCAGGGACCAACCCCGGAAGCAAAGATTTGAGTAAAAAAACGTTCGCTCTCAAAGATTATATACGGTATTCAAAGATTTGCGATTTCACAAATTTTCAACATATTAGCAGACCTACAAGCTCGTAGATCTGCTATTTTTCAATAGCTGAAGTGTAACATAATGCTTTATAATCACCAAAAGGCGTTCCTGCCCAGATTGGTTTTTAAGCATGCTTATGTGGTTTTTGTATGTGCGAGCGTGTGATAGTGCATGTTTACCAGCTCCGGCTCCGTGCAGGCCAGTCTTGAGCGCGCTGATCAGAGGGTATTTTCCCTGCCCACAGAAGGTGCCGCTGAAGTCGTCCATGGCCACAGTCCAGACAAAACCTCCACCGAAACCACTCTTCTTAATCCAGTCAACCTGTAGACAGAGACCCCAGAGTGGTTTAAAGACCAAGCGTATATATACCACAGGAGACACAAAGGGCTACACGGATCTGAACATTACATGAGAAGATAAATAAATAAAAAACCTTGATCTGGAAGCTCTTGACGTTGTCGTATCCGAGCCAAACGCTGTCCTTGTAGGCGTACGGCACCTGCTGCGGTGCATTCCACACCTCAACGCCTCCGGTCTTCAGGAAGGTGCAGATCTGAATGAAGGTAGAGAGATAGATTCAATGTAGATAGATATATAGATAGATAGATAGAACATTAAGGTTCCCTTAATTTCACACATAATATATCTGTAGATGTGAACACTACAAGATGTGTTGCTTGCTTATAATTTCCTGTTTGTGGCATCATGGATGCTTATCCTTGCGCACTCTGCAAGTCTGTCTGTCTATATGTAATGGTATATGGTAATGAAGTTAGTTAAATTTACTACATGTTGTCTCAGTAAGACAGCTCTCCCCCCTATCCACAAGGAGGAGCAGTGCACCAAAGAATTATGGGAATTGTAGTCCAGGAAGGTAGTGAGACCAGTGTCCATGACATCAGAGACACCAGGCTCACTGCTACAATCTAAAATATCTAAAACCACATATTACACACATAAAGACCCCCCAGGAAAGTGTTCTAAAGCTTCTAAACGACATTAACATATATTTTCTTGTGTCCCTTTAACGTTAACGAATTATGGGTTGATTTGCGTTGGAAGCGGCTGGTACAACGACGACAGACCTTACCTCATAGTAGGCCTGGTACAACGACGACAGACCTTACCTCATAGTAGGCCTGGTACAACGACGACAGACCTTACCTCATAGTAGGCCATGAATCATGGATTATGGGTTGATTTGCGTTGGAAGCGGCTGGTACAACGACGACAGACCTTACCTCATAGTAGGCCTGGTACAACGACGACAGACCTTACCTCATAGTAGGCCTGGTACAACGACGACAGACCTTACCTCATAGTAGGCCATGAATCATGGATTATGGGTTGATTTGCGTTGGAAGCGGCTGGTACAACGACGACAGACCTTACCTCATAGTAGGCCATGAATCCGGCCATGCGGGTGAACGGTGCTTCGGCTGCGGGTCCGCCGCTCGGAGCGCCGCAGGCGTGGTCGGACGTGGTCAGCTTGAAGCTGTGGCCGTAGGTGGCGAAACCCACCAGGAGCTTCTCAGCGGGGGCGCCCTTGCTCTTCCAGTAGTTCATAGTCCAATCCTTATATGTATGGACACGGAAACATACTGGCATCAAGGGCCACTCTTTACAGTAGGGCAACTGGCGGACCGGGGGCCCCCCACCTTCACTTCACCCATTCTGACCTGAGATCAGATTCATACGAGGTTTCCACTGGACAACACACTGGTCTGATTAACACATTCTGACCTGAGATCAGATTCATACGAGGTTTCCACTGGACAACACACTGGTCTGATGATTAACCCATTCTGACCTGAGATCAGATTTAAAAAATGTCAGTCGTTCTTCGATTTTTCAAAAAATAGCAGACCTACATGCTCGAGCTTGTAGGTCTGCTATTTTTCAATAGCTAAAGCGTAACATGATGCTAACACCAAGATGGGTTCCCGTTCAGAATGGGTTAATGTGGCCCTGCAGGTTAATGTCAGAATACTGATTTAATATTGGTTTCAGCTGTTTACAATTCCACAACATGCTAAACAACAACAGGACCCGTTTTAATTACTTCAGTCTACATTTGTAACTCATTGCTCAACACAAGTACAATTAAAGGCATTTGAAATTACATAAGAAAAATGTTGATTTTTCAGGATTCCAATTCCGAAAAAATAGCAAACAATAATTCAATGGAATGGAATACAGCAAAAAAATTAAACGCGCTGCGACGCGTTTTGAGCTCATATAGATCGGCTATTTATGACATTATGACAGTAATATATTATTATTATTATTATTATTAATATTATATGGCCCTATAGGGAGTGAGTGTGGAAATATTAGTGGCCCTCTCCATCGTCAAAGTTGCCCAAAGTAGACCATGCATTGAACATGGCACACTCACCACGTTGAACTGCTGCTGCCAGAACTTCTTGTCGGACGGGCCCTTGAACAGTGGACTGTTCTCTCCGGTCTCAGCGGAGAAGCCTCCGTGGTAGTCGTAGGTCATCACATGGAAATAGTCCAGGGTTCTGGTGGTGGAAGGGAGTCGGGGAGGGTTTTACTATGGTTTATTTCTAAAGAAGTGTTTTTCCTGTGTGTGTGTGTGTGTGTGTGTGTGTGTGTGTGTGTGTGTTTGTACGTTAATCCAAATGTGACGTGCGTGCCTTAGAGTATATAACCCTGAGGCGAAATGGACATAGTGGCCGAATTTGGCATTGCAGCTCGAGCCAGCGCTGCTCCGTTGACTATCATTCCGCACGTTCATGTTATTGTTGGGGCCATGACACGTGAACGCTATATATGTTTCATACGTGAAGGCGTGCAAACGGCGCAATGATAGTCAACGGCACTGCAGCGCGTTCACCATTTGGCCCAATCCATCCCAGAATGCACTCTGTTCCTGTATACCCGGAAAGGAGGAGTGAAATCGCCTCATGCGCTTTAGAGCAACTTAATGCGATGTGGATGGGAGGAGAAATCCGGTGCCCTCTCTATTAATTGCGAACGCAGTGAGCACTTACTATGAGACCTAGCAGATCATGTCTGTCTGTGTGTCTGTCTGTCTGTGTGTCTGTCTGTCCCGCTTTTGTGCCCATATATGGAGCTGAGTGATTTGTTTGTGATTGATGCAAGTGTCTGTCCCGCTGTTACGTCAGCAATAACCATATAAGGAGTCCCCAAAGCAGCTATACGTCCAAAACCCAAATATGTACGAGCTGCGTTCGCTTCCCGCGTTTGCGCGTCTTACTCGTATATACTCTAAGGTGCGTGCGTGCGTGTTATATTATATATAGCCTATACTGACGCTCCGAGCTGGGGAACTTCGTATCCAGGATCGATGTTTCCCTGTCCGGCGGACACAGCGGCGGTGAGCATCAGACGAGGACGGCCCGTCTTCTGACTCTCGGCCTCGAAGGCAGCCACGGCCTCCTGCAGAGAGACGGAATGCAGGGACGGAGTATAAGATCTGACCTGAGATCAGATTCATACGAGGTTTCCACTGGGACAACACACTGGTCTGATTAACCCATTCTGACCTGAGATCAGATTCTATAAAAATGTCAGTCGTTCTTCGATTTTTCAAAAATAGCAGACCTACAAGCTCGTAGCGCGCCACTCGGTGGCGCGCTACGAGCTTGTAGGTCTGCTATTTTTCAATAGCTAAAGCATGACATGATGCCAACACCAAAATGGGTTCCCGTTCAGAAAGTGTTGTTTTCGTCGACTATAATACTATGACTTTTTCCACTGACAAAAACTACATAAAAACTAAGCCATGATGACAAAAACTATGACTATTGACAATTTTGACTATTGACTATTGACAACCGCGGTGGCGGTGGTGGTTTGCTCTTCACCGCGGCTTGTGACGTCATCATGTTGTAGTTCGGTGGTCACCTCAGTGACGTCATGTTGTAGTTCGGTGGTCACCTCACCACCGAAAATCCAGACTATGTATTATGAGCCTTTATAGCTGGATCAGGGACATAACAACATGAAGTACGTTATCGTAAAGGCTTCAACAACGTCATATAGAAAGGCTGACCTGACAGAATACGGTGAAGGCCTGCTTGCTGGTTCCGGTCGGGTACTCCCAGTCGATGTCCAGACCGTCGAACTCATAGCCGCGCAGGAATCTGATCACGCTGTCGATGAACGTCTTACGGTTAGCAGCGGACGACGTCATGGCTACGAACCTGGGGAGATAGAGAGAGAGAGAGAGAGAGAGAGAGAGAGAGAGACAGCGGGATCACACAACACATACAAGAGCTTGTTGATCTGTTCCTGCAGTTCTTGACACTGGAGTTATTGATAGTATACTGTTGTTAATATCGTCTACTCTAATATACTCACTTTGCGGTGCCAAAGTTCCATCCACCAATGGACAGGATGGTCCTCAGATTGTTGTTCCTGAAGGTCGAAAAGTACGAAAAAAAGATTATATTCATATAGATATTGAGTTCTTATACACGCACGTGTGTGCGTGCGTGCGTGCGTGCGTGCGTGTGTGTGTGTGTGTGTGTGTGTGTGTGCGTGTGTGTGTGTGTGTGTGTGTGTGTGTGTGTGTGTGCGCTCTAGGGTGCTCTGTTTCTGCATGGCGCCCCCTACTGGTACCCTATAGTCATATACGTGTGCTCATGGCCTCACATAGGCGCATACGGACATATTGCTGGTTGTAGGAGTGGTTGCTCCACTCACAAAATGACTAGAAGTGAATGCCCTAGTGTGCGCCCTAGTGTGCGACTGTGCGTGTGTGTGTGTGTGTGTGTGTGTGTGTGTGTGTGTGTGTGTGTGTGTGTGCGTGCATGCATGCATGCGTGAGTGAGTGTGTGTGTGCGTGCGCTTCATGCTTACTGGTTCTTGAGAGCCTGGACCTGGCCGTACATCTTCAGGTCGTCCCAGTCGAAGGTGGTGATCTGGTTGTCCTTCATGGTGGCGAAGGCGTAGACGATGACGTCGCAGAGACACGGGTCCATGTCCGTGACCAGGTACTTCCCAGCACCGGGACGGTACTGGGCCCAGCTGGTGAAGTAACATGAGAGGATGTAGGAGGATCCTAGGAGCAAGATATAATGAAGTTATGAGACACACAGTTATGAGCTAGTTTTCTTTTTTTTTTGCCTTTTCACAGTATATATATCGCTGCACCATGAAGTGGACCAAGTCTTACCTAGCTGCGCGTGCAGCAGGAGAGCCAGTCCTGCAGACAGAGAGAGACACAAGGTTGGTTCAGTGTATACGTTAAAGCAATCAGCACTTAAAGGAGCTTATTTTAATGATGTTTTAACCCATTTTGCAGATCTACAAGCTCGTAGCGCGCCACCGAGTGGCATGCCGAGGGTTCGACTCCCCATCCCGATGGCCTTTGCCGTGTGCGGCGTGCCTTAACCCCCATCTCTCTCCCCATTTCCTGTCAGTCTACTATCAATCTATCAATAAAGGCAGAACAAGCAAAAGAAAATAAAAAATGGCTGTGGCTAGACCACCTTATATTGTAGGCCTACTAAACACGGAGTAATGTTTACATCCAAATCATTAATTTGGTCTGTGACTTCAAGGGTAATTTATATCACTTAAGAACATTGTATGCATCATTATGTATCATAATGTTAAACCATTCATTCGAACACAACGGTATAGATTTCATTTCACAGTTAATCTAAAGTTATTGCGTAGTATTTTTTGTTTTCAACAATTTCTTAGCTTACCGACGAAGAGAAGCTTGCCCATGTTGTCTCCGTTGCTTGTAGAACTAACTCTAAAGGCCAGAAGCCTCTTATATATACGCTCCGTTCCTCTCCATATCAGTAAACCGTGTTTGGTCTGGCTTCGTTATTCTGATAAACCGACAGTCACCCTGTTCATTTTTGCTTGGTTCGAAGTTGTTATTTTCCGCTGGCTTTGATAATTGTACTGATAACTTTCAAGTGCCATTCAGTAATGATAATGATTTGCTGACAATCAGAAGTCAAATAGAGGTTATCTTTTTAAACAGTCCACCACATAACCAAACCACCACATGTTGCAGTGGTGGTTTAAGGAAAAGCAAAAGTACCACAATATAAAAACACTGTACAAGTAAAAGTATACAAAATATTTAATCCGTTTAGAGGCCGATTCTAAAAATGCCTTCTAAATCCTGACACAACAATTATGTTGCTATAGCAACAACCCAAAAAGGGGTTCCCATTCCTTTTTTTGCTTTTTGCTTTTTCATTTTGTACTCCTATAGACAGCTTTGTCCGTTTGGTCTAAAAAAAACTATAGTCTACTATAGTCCCTGGTTTCGGACCGCATGCCGTTTTTCATGATTTTGCAGGATTTGAGAAAAATATGAAAATAATGGACCTGTAAATTACAACAAAACAAACCAAGGCACTGGTGTGGTACTCCTGGTTTACCAGAACGGGGTTCGAGTCCCCGCAGTGCTCTGCTCAATTTGTTGTATTTACTGTACATGGTTTATTTTAGTTTAGGTTTATATGGTTGCCTTTTCATAGATGATAACCCCCATTTTGTCTACTGTGTTAGTACTCCCTACAGTTAGGTTACCAAGTCTATATATTTCATATGATTTCTGTTCACTAGACCCAGAACAGATATGAGAACGTCTGTCTTATTTTAGTTTGAGAAGTTCTCTCACGTATATTTCTTCTGTATACAAGACCATATTTCAATTGTATACAATGTCTGTCTGTCTGTCTGTCTGTCTGTCTGTCTGTCTGTCTGTCTGTCTGTCTGACTGACTGACTGACTGACTGACTGACTGACTGACGACACTATTGGACGGTCTAGATCCGGATACAGTAGGCGGGGCTTATGATTTTAAATGGAGACGCACGCCGTCCATAGCAGTGTGTTTGGGGCGTAGCTGCTGGAAGGTAAGATTTGTTTGGGAACCGCATGGTTTTTAGCCAACATTAACTCTGTTATTGTTTAAACAGTGTTGTTAGGAGTCGGACTGTTTGTTGTTTATTGTGACTCTAAAAGGACAACAATATGAAGAATGTGTTGGTACTTTTTGAGACACAAACAAATAAACAAACAGGTGGAAAGTAAATAATCTACTGAAGTACTGTGGACAATATATTGTACTTTTGTATTCTATTATTTGGACACTTTACTAGTTATTTTGTAGATTTGGATTATTTAAAAATGTATATCCTTTTGGCTTCATTGCAATTTACCACTTGGCTACAACCACATTTTGGCCATTTGGAATTAGCTGATCTACAATCTCACAATGCATTGTGATGCAATGCATTGTGAAATTGTAGATCTGCTATTTTCAGATTTCTTTTTCTTTCAAACATTTGAAATGGGACATTTATGTGTAATGAGTAGGCTACATTTGGTCATTTAAGTACATTTGTATGCCATACCCTTTTACTTTAGTACATAAAGGTAACACAAGTTGTAACTGTGGCTCAGACACATTCATAAGATTAAACTAAACACAAATGTACACATGCATACAAAAGTAGCAGATCTACAAGGCCATTTCTACGATACAGAGCAACTTGATTTCAACTTTAAAGGGCCACTTCACCCCTTGCCTACCCCAATGCCTAAACATTTCTATATGAAAATTAAGTAAAAGACTGAGTTTACCACAGACAAGGGTTTTACATGGTATAACAATCTTTATTAAAGTAAATACTCAGTGGGTTATAGAACAACACTAGAATGAGGCAAAACAGTAAACTACGACAAGACATTTCGACAATATTGCCAGATTTACACTGACTTTTTTAAACCCTATTGTTTCCCAGCAACCTGCGGTCGCTTATCGCCCTTAAGGCGTCTTACTGGTAGGCTACTGGTACTATACTAGTTCAGTGGTTCTCCACCGTCTCAGGCCACGTTTACGATCCCCCCAAATAGTCCTGTTTGAACCGAGGACACCCTCTGAGGACACCCTCTGAGGACACCCTCTGTCGAGGATGGGCTGATACAGGATGACTCCATTCTGACCATGATCCCACGCACGCTGTCCAGTGAGGTCGCTTGTTTGTTTGTTTGTCTGGTGCTGTTGCCGGGGCAACCAGCACAACAGCCCAAAGGCTCAATGAGGTCGACACAGTCTAGTCCTGAGTGTTCATTCAAGGGTCCATTTGGTGACATCTGTACACTACACTACACAAAGGGATGAATTAACAGACTGATATCACTGCGTAGATACAGTATATTAGTCTGGATCTTCAGTGTATAAGATTCATTCCTAGGGGTGGTTTAATACAACAACGGATTCAAACAAACGTCTCATAACATAGTTGTGTGGGTTTCAGAAGCTTGTCACGAATGTTCATTTGGTGCGGACGGGGGCCCTGTGTGCGGTCTGTGTGTGGTGGACGTAGAGCAGAGCGGGGGCCCGGGGCCCCTGCGTGCGGTCTGCATGATGTGGCCGAGGGCCACTAACTAAACAAGGGCCCGCTGCAGAGGAACGGCAGGGGCCCGCTTCAGAGGAACAACAAGGGCCCGCTGCAGAGGAACAACAAGGGCCCGCTGCAGAGGAACGGCAGGGGCCCGCTTCAGAGGAACAACAAGGGCCCGCTGCAGAGGAACAACAAGGGCCCGCTGCAGAGGAACAACAAGGGCCCGCTGAAGAGGAACAACAAGGGCCCGCTGCAGAGGAACAACAAGGGCCCGCTGCAGAGGAACAACAAGGGCCCGCTGCAGAGGAACAACAAGGGCCCGCTGCAGAGGAACAACAAGGGCCCGCTGCCGAGGAACAACAAGGGCCCGCTGCAGAGGAACAACAAGGGCCCGCTGCAGAGGAACAACAAGGGCCCGCTGAAGAGGAACAACAAGGGCCCGCTGCCGAGGAACAACAAGGGCCCGCTGCAGAGGAACAACAAGGGCCCGCTGCAGAGGAACAACAAGGGCCCGCTGAAGAGGAACAACAAGGGCCCGCTGCAGAGGAACAACAAGGGCCCGCTGAAGAGGAACAACAAGGGCCCGCTGCAGAGGAACAACAAGGGCCCGCTGCAGAGGAACAACAAGGGCCCGCTGCAGAGGAACAACAAGGGCCCGCTGCAGAGGAACAACAAGGGCCCGCTGAAGAGGAACAACAAGGGCCCGCTGCAGAGGAACAACAAGGGCCCGCTGAAGAGGAACAACAAGGGCCCGCTGCAGAGGAACAACAAGGGCCCGCTGCAGAGGAACAACAAGGGCCCGCTGCAGAGGAACAACAAGGGCCCGCTGCAGAGGAACAACAAGGGCCCGCTGCCGAGGAACAACAAGGGCCCGCTGCCGAGGAACAACAAGGGCCCGCTGCAGAGGAACAACAAGGGCCCGCTGCCGAGGAACAACAAGGGCCCGCTGCAGAGGAACAACAAGGGCCCGCTGCAGAGGAACAACAAGGGCCCGCTGCAGAGGAACGGCAGGGGCCCGCTGCAGAGGAACAACAAGGGCCCGCTGAAGAGGAACAACAAGGGCCCGCTGAAGAGGAACAACAAGGGCCCGCTGCCGAGGAACAACAAGGGCCCGCTGCAGAGGAACAACAAGGGCCCGCTGCAGAGGAACGGCAGGGGCCCGCTGCAGAGGAACAACAAGGGCCCGCTGCCGAGGAACAACAAGGGCCCGCTGAAGAGGAACAACAAGGGCCCGCTGAAGAGGAACAACAAGGGCCCGCTGAAGAGGAACAACAAGGGCCCGCTGCAGAGGAACAACAAGGGCCCGCTGCAGAGGAACGGCAGGGGCCCGCTGCAGAGGAACAACAAGGGCCCGCTGCCGAGGAACAACAAGGGCCCGCTGCCGAGGAACAACAAGGGCCCGCTGCAGAGGAACAACAAGGGCCCGCTGCCGAGGAACAACAAGGGCCCGCTGCAGAGGAACAACAAGGGCCCGCTGCCGAGGAACAACAAGGGCCCGCTGCAGAGGAACGGCAGGGGCCCGCTGCAGAGGAACAACAAGGGCCCGCTGCCGAGGAACAACAAGGGCCCGCTGCAGAGGAACGGCAGGGGCGCACACGCCAAGAGAGAGAGAGAGAGACAGACAGAGAGAGCTGAAAGATGTAAGCAGCGTTTAAAGGAGTGGAAAAGAGGAGAAGGAAGGAGCACATTGTCATTTTGTGGAAGACATGGTGGTCTATACCAGGGGTATTCAACTAGATTAGGTCGGAGGCCACAGCTGTAGAATGATTGTGTGTGGAGGGCCGCACAGCGTGCGCGCGAAGCGCGGATTTTTTTGGACTCTACAAATGCATTTTGTGTTCAAACACAAAGATGTATGTAGGCCAGGGGTCCTCAACTAAAAATGCTGAAGGTCCACAAATAATAAGTAATAATAAATAAGTTTTGAATAAGACCATGGTCCAGTCTCATGCGTGCGCAAATAAAATTGCGGGTCGCGGGCCACGTGGGCCCCATGGGGTGGGGCTGCCCCCCTCGCCCCCCACCCCTAGAAACAACTATGCCTGATTACTGTCATTATGATAATCTAGCACTTTATATATCGCACACATCATACCTGTAACTTTCTCTCTCACATCCGCAGGTTATAATATCCGGATATTGATAGGCTATAATATTATTGATTTCAGCTACAATTCCAAACATGCAAACATGACCCGCTTGGATTACTTTGGTCTAAAATAAGTGTTTTTATGTCGAATGTATTTGTATTTCATAAAGTTAACATAACTATCATATGTGTTTGAAGAACTGTCGAAACGTTGCATTTTTGCCTTTAATAAAGTAAGTCTCTTGTGGAGCTCCAGAAACAAGTGTGTAAAACGTATTGACCTCAAGTGGTGCGTTTTAAGCTTGAACTGCAGTTCAAGCTTCTTTCAGTGACCTCCCAGAAACACTCTTATGTGGTTCCACAAAAACAAAGACCTTTTTAAATAACGAAAACGCCTCCAGACGGAAACACACACACACACACACACACACACACACACACACACACACACACACACACACACACACACACACACACACACACACACACACACATGAGTAATAATGTCCTGAGTGGTCGCAGCAAAGTGGAGAATGTTTTCAAGGAGTTCACCGAGGTCTGCATTGCATTCTGGCTGCTTCTGGCTGGAGGAGGCTGGCTGGCTGGCTGCATGTATGATGACGCTAAACTGCCCGCACAACATGACCTCCATAATTACAGCACAGCAGAGATGACTCATATTATCATGGTTTAAAGCAGTGGTTCCCAAACTTTTTTCATGTAAAGGACCCCCAAATTTGGCACTAATTATAGCCCGCGGACCCCCCATTTGAAAATATACGCTAAGGACCCCCAATGAGAGAAGATTTCAGACCTATAAATAGATTTAGATCATTTGAAACAAGCCGATCTACAAGCTCACAATGTGTCGTGGTGCGACGCACTGTGAGCTTGCAGATCGGCTATTTTCAAATTTTGAAAACTTGAAATGAGACATTCACATAATGTAAAGTACTTTCTACTTTTAGAACTTTAAGGTCTTTTTGATACCAATACTTAATTATTTGGAGCCTACTTTTAATCAAGTACATTTTGAATTCCAGACTTTTACGTACTTGTGACAGAGTAAGTAAAAAATGTACTTTTTTATACCACTGGACTTCCATAATTGCAGCACAAAGATGACTCATATTTATAATGTCATGTTTAGATACAGATATAGTGCCGCCCATCGTCCAACTGCTCATTTATGGCAAACCAAAAACTGCACACCGTGAAATTCTTAGTGACGGTTTGTCCTAGCCTGGGTAAACCCACGCCCCCTGCTGGACAACATTTCATTAGGTTTGTCCTCTGCTCCATTTCTCTCCCAGGTTATTCCTTCTATACCAATTCCCACTTCCCACTGTTTTTCGTTGATATATCAGATGTTTTAAAATGTATAACCCCCCAAAAATGTGCTTCTCGATTAAGCTATACATGAGTAGTATTAAGTCGATGATTGATTCGACGTATTGTATATATGTCGCCGAAAAACCAGATTTTCATAATTTATTTTAATATAGCCTACATACTTATGTTGTTTTTCATGATTTTCAACGATAATTTTTTTTTAGAAAAATCATGAAGGAACCTGAAGACATAGCCTACTATTATCACTCCATTCAACCACCTCATTTACTTTACTAATAGATAGATATATCAGTTGTAACCAAAACCCAACCTTTATTCATTTCAGCCAGCAACACCTTCCTGGATCTCAGCCAACTCCCCCACCACCATCCCACGGTTCCCACCCTCCCACACTTTCAGGAAATCCCAGTGGGAACTGTAACTGACTGACTTGACTAACATTCCGTTCACCACAGCAAACCCTCCTCCTCCTCCTCTTCCTCCTCCACCTCCTCCTCCGACCGACAGCAATGTGAACCGATTCAAACTGTCTGTCTGTCTGTCTGTCTGTCTGTCTGTCCGTCTGTCTGTCAGTCGTGCGTGCGCGCGCATGCGTGCGGCTTCCACACAGCTGTGATCCATACACTGTGACGGACCAATGACCGACGGTCTAGACCCGGATACAGTAGGCGGGGCTTATGATTTAAAATGGATCCGCACGCGTTCCGTAGCAGTGTGTTTGGGGCGTAGCTGCAACAAGGTAAGGTTTGTTTGAGAACAGCATGGTTGTTGTAACTTGTTAGCCAACATTAACTCTGTTATTGTTACAATATTAGTGTTGTTAGAAGGACTGTTGGTTGTTTATTGTGACTCTAAAAGGACAACAATATGAGGAATGTGTTGGTACTTTTTGAGACACAAATAAATAAACAAACAGGTGGAAAGTAAATAATTACATCTACTGAATTACTGTGGACAATAATATTGTACTTTTATATTCTATTATGTGGACACTTTACTAGTTCTTTTGTAGATTCGGATTATTTAAAAAAATATATCCTTTTGGCTACATTGGCTACACAATTTACCACTGGGCTACAACCACATTTTGGCCATTTGGAAGTAGCTGATCTACAATCTCACAATGCATTGTGATGCAATGCATTGTGAGATTGAAGATCTTCTATTTTCAGATTTATCTTTCTTTCAAACATTTGATATGGGACACTTCTGCTTAATGAGCTACATTTTTTCATTTTTTAAGTGCATTTTGATGCCATACCTTTTTACTTTAGTACATAATGGTAAAACAAGTTGTAACTGTGGCTCAGACGCATTCATTGGGCCACTTCACCCCTTTTGCAACCAGATCTTATTTGAATGATTTTTGAGACGCACTTTCCTGGGGTTTTTATGTGTTTTTAGATATTTTAGTATTTCAAAGTGTCCATGGACT
This sequence comes from Protomyctophum bolini, assembly GCF_963924005.1. Lineage (NCBI taxonomy): Eukaryota > Metazoa > Chordata > Actinopteri > Myctophiformes > Myctophidae > Protomyctophum > Protomyctophum bolini. The sequence goes on along the minus strand of NC_137863.1, from coordinate 4,372,494 downwards.
CCATGATGTCATGGACACCGGGCTCACTTCCTTCCTGAACTACAATTCCCACAATGCTTTGGGCACACTGCTTCTCCTTGTGGATAGGGGGAGGGCTGTCTTACTGAGACAACATTTAGTCCAGGAAGGAAGTGAGCCCAGTGTCCATGACATCATGGACTCTTTGAAATACTGAAATATCTAAACGCATAAAAACCCCAGGAAAGTGTTTTTTGTCTCAAACATCATTAAAATAAGATCTGGTTGCAAAAGAAAAATGCAAGAATTTCCTAAAGATGTGTTTTCTACAATGTATAATATCTGGATAAAGAGTAATGTTGGTGTATGTTTGTGTCTTACAGGTTGATCATGTGACCTTGGTGTCATGCGGTGACCTTGGATGCAGTCTTCAGGAGATGGCTGGTATTGATAATAGAGTGTCTACTCGGCTGAGCTGAAACGAATAACGGTGTCAACGAACGCTCCCTGAGATTACGAGGCGTACGGTGCTCGGGACGTATTGTGCCATACAACCTACGCGGCTCTATTAATACCAGCTATCTTCAACCGAGTGACGGAAGGCCCCCCATGGTAATTACATACAGAACTTTTTAGCTTTTAGGCTTCATAAAAGAAATGGTTGCACAAGGCAGATTATAGCCCTAGAATGTGTGTAATAATGGTGACACTCTGTCAGTGACTGTTATGACTTCCAAAATGTCATCCTGTAGGCCGACAACTAATTTTCTTTTCCCCTGCCATTTCAGAAAGTGAAGCGGACTGGAGGTGTGAACTCTATGCTGTTGCCACTGCTGGGTGAACTCTATGCTGTTGCCACTGCTGGCTGCTGTTATCAGTGAAGGTTAGTTAACTGTCTGATTCCTGCTGCTTGTTTAAGTGGGCTACATGCTACCATACCATAGGTTGTCTTTCGCGCCATGTATAATTTCACTTAATTTGTGTGTATAATGCCAGTCCACATCACCGTGATGTTTGTGGAGGCATGTGATTTATTTATCGTTTAACATAATTTACGGGTAAAGTCTGTCCACATCACATATGTATGTTCTCCTGTGTCTCCTTTCTCTTCTATTCTTTGGATTTAATAAAGTTATTTATTTTTTGTTGTCATAGTTTTTAATCGCATTTTGCTTTATTTTATTTAAGTAATGTCTTTCTTCTTGCCTATCTATTGCCCTAGTTCTTCACTAGTGTTTTATGAGTGTACAAATGTGATGTGGAGGTGTGTGCTTTATGTCTTGTGTCATTATGGTAGCATGTAGCCCCTTAACACTGTTTACAGCTTACTATGCTGTAGGTCTGTGCAAACTGACAAGAGGAAGCAAATGATGGCCGCTGTGTCATTTGTTTCCTTGGTTGTTGTGTGTGTTTTGTTTAGTGCTGATATTGAAGGTAAGTGAGTAGTTTATTATCCTTGACTGTTGGGCAGAAACCTTGTATCTCCATAGTTCAACCTTTTGTAAATTAATTTCCTTACTTGGTCATGCTACAGTGTCACACACAAGTAGCAAATGGCCAATCTCATGAGGCAAAGATAATCCATTATTGAATATTTAACATGTATCAGCAAGAGCTTGTGACTAAATAATAACATTGGAACACAGATTATTATATTAATAATATCGGATCAGTTGTTTTGGTCCATAAAAGTAACCGTTTTGGACGTACAAGGTTTTTACCCAACCTTCATCTTTTCTTCTTCTTTAATAAAGTTATTTGTTTTTGTGGTCTCAGAGTTTTAATCGCATTTTGCTTTATTGTATTGTAATTTCTTATTTCTTTCTTGCCTATCTATCTATGACACTAGTTCTTCACTAGTGTATGTGTGACTTGAGTCATGTCTCGCGTACAGTTTCTCATTTGGAGCTGTTTCATGTAATTTACCAGTAAAGCGTCATCACGTTAGTTCACATCAGATATGAACACAGGCCGATATGTGATGTGCATTTATGTGTTTTTTAAAGGTGATATTTCACAGCAATTTCGGATAGCTCGTCATTCACGTCTGTTGGCATTGCGCCATACGAATTGTGTTTATTGCTGTTCATGTTGTGTACTAATGTTCATAATATTGCTGACAAATACTGGGGCGCAAAGAATGCTGCTACCTCGTATAATTTATGTCAATCGTCCACAAATGGCATAAATTGTACAGTCTTGCCCCATGTTTCCTACAACTAGGTAGAAAAATACTTGCGACACGAAAACCTAAAGGCCAACTGCTTGGGCAGAGACCAAGAAAATCTATTTTGTTCATGTTCATAAAGCGCTCGAAGTGCTTGAAGTGAAAAGTGCAGCAGCAAACATCTAGGTCATAAGACCATTGTTCGTGCTATATTATCAGATCTAATTTGTGAGTAAAGCTTCATTACGTAAGCCCACATCACCTATGGACACAGGCCCGGTATGTGATGTGTGTTTATGTCTTGTCTCATTTCACATTTGTGAGTAAGGCTTCATCATGTCATCCCACATCACATAATGAACAATAGGGTTAGGGTAGGGCTAGGTATGTGATGTTGGTTGATGTGATGTATGTCTTATAATGTGCAAGCTTCATCGTGTCAGTTAACATCACATTATGTGGTGTGTATTGATGTGATTTATTTATGCTGCCATTTGCAGCTAAAACTTTGGCATTGACGATGGGCCTATGACTCAAACGTTTTCTGCTGCACTTTTCACTTTTAGCACTTTGCAGCACTTTATGACCATGACAAAATATTTTCTTAGTTTATGTCTGAGGGGTTTTCCTTAAGGTATTTGTGGAGTGAGTCTTCCGGCTTTCAATTGTATAAAGACATAAGCATGGCTATCATTATAGTCAAGATTCAAATTGAGTGTGTAGGCTCTCTCTTTTTTTTTTAAATTATATTGCAAAATTGAAACTAATGACTGATTTGGACCTGTAAATTATAAACAAAAACTAAGGCACTGGTGTGGTACTCCTGGTTTACCAGAACGGGGTTCAACTCCCTGCGGTGCCCTCAATTTGTTGTATTTACATGGTTCATTTTCTGCTCATTGTTTCCTTTTCATAGATGATAACCCCCAGGTTCTTTACTGTGTTTGTACTCCCTACAGTTGGGTTACAAGTCTATTTAGGGACCAAGCCCGAAGGGACTCTTGGTCCCTTATTTTTCTCTTCTCCTTCCACCAAAAATGTTAGTTCTGGCTGAACTGTGCTGTCGGGTTTTCGTCAAACTTGGCAATATGGTAGCCCTCCTTTTTTTTTGGGCTCCCAATAATTTGAAAATGACGATTTGCCCTGATTTCCCATCACCCCATCTGATCAGGACAACCTAGAGGGCAATGCCAAACGGCGAGGACACAAAGCCCACAACCATTGTCCAATAGGTGGCGCTATAGCACTCAACTGAAAATTCAAACTTTAAACGGGCATAGCTCATGGACCGCTTGACCGTGAGCAATAAAACGTTGATACCCATGTGTAGCGATGGAGCTCGATACCCAAACAAAATCCTTAAACTTGAGTACCCGTTATCAATAAGCTGTGTAGGGATGGAGCGATACCAGGAAAAATCCTTAAACTTATTGAGTACCCGATATCAATAAGCTTTGGGCTTGTTGAGCGTAGTGGCCCATTCATGTTTGAATAATCAAGAGGTGAATCAATAAATGCCAACCAGCACTATCCGGGTAAACTCAATTACGCTTTTAAAGTGGCGGAACATATATTAACCTGTTAACGGTTTCTTTATTTTATTGGTAAAAAGGTCAATTGCCCTAGTATTTGCCCCATTGGGGCAATTGCCCCAGTAGATACTGGTTCTGTTCAGAGTTTATTGTCTCCTGTCTTTCCTCAAAATAATATAAATTGCTCTAAGCCTGATCGATATAAATTAATGAGCTCCATCCCTACCCATGTCTCCTCTTGCCTCACTTTCGTATTCTGACTTTTGTATCTCTCTCCTCCTGGGATCTTTGCTCAAAATGCCTAAACATTTATACATGGAAATTAAGTAAAAGACTGAGTTTACTACTAACTGTAGTCCTGTCCGAACCTGGAAGGACCACAGACGAGGGTTTTAAATGTATAACAATCTTTATTAAAGTAAATACTCAGTGGGTTATAGAACAACACTAGAATGAGGCAAAACGGTAAACTACGACAAGACATTTCATATAATGCAAAGCACTTAAACACAATTAAACTCCCATCACATAGGCTTTATTTTCTCTATAAAATACTAGCCTCTATTACGTGTCGTGTACATAATATACTGTGTATACAACAGTGTTTGGTTGTGCAATTAACTGGCCCTGGCGGCGCTCGGGACTCAAACGCTCTGCCTCCTACTGTAACTTTTGATATTCAGGTCTAAACATTTTTGTAAACTATGAACACACTGTTCTGTTAAGATTGTAGGGATCGATGAGTTCTTTGAGATATTCTGGTGCCTGACCATTGAGAGCTTTATAGGTGAGGATTTTGACCTCTATTCTGTATTTAACCGGGAGCCAGTGTAGAGGGGCCAGTGATGGTTCTGATCACATGGTTCCCGGACCCCTATTACAGAGGCGTTCCAAAGGAGGAGTTGCTTGCAACTTTTTTCATTGAATATTCATTCATTCGTTCATATCGTTGTTCGTTAATGTAATAATTAAATACATTTTTCATTTATGTATATTACATGAACCCTAGAATCACTATTCTGAGGGGAACATTAGCAAAAAAATCTGATCTACAAGCTCATGTGTTAAGAGGATTTGAAAAAGAAAATGATGCCCCCTTTCATGACTATGCCAGGCCCAGGAAATGAATCCCAATGCATTTTTCCCATAGACATTTAAAAAAGTATTTAAAGACATTTTAAGCGTTGTTCGAAGCAGAGTCGTGACAAATCATAACGAACACAATATTTTGGACCAAACGAAGAAGAAAAACAAAGTGTTGTACTGTACCTGCCGTTTTTTTTCTTCCTACGTTCTAATTCTTTGTTTGGCCCAAAACATTGTGTTTATTGTCATGATTTGTCACAACAAGAGTTGGCTTTGTCCGCGGCGTACACTTCTTTAAATAAATACTTTCTGAAAAGTCTGAGGAAAATGAACGGGGATTTATTTTCCGGGTCTCTCGAGGGGGCCGGACTGCGACGCTCTATAGCAGGGGTCCCAAAACTATTTCCTGTGAGGGCCACATAACTTTTCCCTTCTCTGATAGGGGCCGGGGTCAGTTTGTAACAGAAAAAGTGTGACGATCGCAGGGGTGCCTAAGCGTAAACATTTATTGTTTTCCAGAAAGCCACACATACAGGGCTCCAGACTAACCTTTTCACAGGTAGTACTGGTGCTACCTACCTTTTCAGTTGGTAGCGCCACCACAAATTAAGTATAGCACCAACTTTTTCTTTTATATGACTTTATCACCAAGGCTAGCAAAGGTTTTCTTGGCTGAAGCATAAATGCCTTAAAAAATGTAAGGCGTTTTTGAGGATTTGAAAAAAATGAAGAAAACGAAATTTTGGAAAAAAACGTTAGCCTCGTTTCTCATCATTTTGGACCGTGGGCTATAGCCTACGGCATACTATAGCGCGCCGTTTTTCATCATTTTGGGGAAAAAAATCCGCAATTTGCGCAATTTCCATTTCCGCAATTACCATTTCTTGCAATTTCCGCAATTCCGCAATTTGACAAAAACGATGGGTTATAGCCCATGTTTTTTGAAATTTTGAAAAAAAAAGTTAGCCTCGTTTCTCATCATTTTGGACCGTGGGCTATAGCCCATATCGTACGGCATACTATAGCACGCAGTTTTTCATCATTTTTGAAGATTTGAAAAAAATGACGAAATGACAAAAACGATGGGTTATAGCCCATGTTTTTTGAAATTTTGAAAAAGAAAGTTAGCCTCGTTTCTCATCATTTTGGACCGTGGGCTATAACCCATATCGTACGGCATACTATAGTGCGCAGTTTTTCATCATTTTTGAAGATTTGAAAAAAATGAAAAAATGAAAAAAACGATGGGTTATAGCCCATGTTTTTTGAAATTTTGAAAAAAGAAGTTAGCCTCGTTTCTCATCATTTTGGACCGTGGGCTATAGCCCATATCGTACGGCATACTATGGCACGCCGTTTTTCATCATTTTTGAGGATTTTAAAAAAATGAAAAAAACGATGGGTTATAGCCAATGTTTTTTGATTTTTTGAAGAAAATTTGAATCCTCGTTTTTCATCATTTTTGACCATCCTACTGAGCAATAGCCGGCTATTAGACGTGTGTCTAAAAATGGGATAAAAAACGTCTAAAAATAGACGTCTAAAACACGTCTATTTAGACGTGTTTTAGAAAAAAAAATTACCCTCGTTTTTCATCATTTTGGACGCCGTTTTTTTTATAGCCCATGTTTTTTGAAATTTAGAAAAAAAAAGTTAGCCTCGTTTCTCATCATTTTGGACCGTGGGCTATAGCCCATATCGTACGGCATACTATGGCACGCCGTTTTTCATCATTTTTGAGGATTTGAAAAAAATGAAAAAATGAAAAAAACGATGGGTTATAGCCCATGTTTTTTGAAATTTTGAAAAAAAAAGTTAGCCTCGTTTCTCATCATTTTGGACCATGGGCTATAGCCCATATCGTACGGCATACTATGGCACGCCGTTTTTCATCATTTTTGAGGATTTTTAGACGTGTTTTAGACGTCTATTTTTAGACTTTTAGAAAAAAAAATTACCCTCGTTTTTCATCATTTTGGACCATGGGCTATAGCCCATATCGTACGGCATACTATAGCACGCCGTTTTTCATCATTTTTGAGGATTTGAAAAAAATGAAAAAATGAAAAAAACGATGGGTTATAGCCCATGTTTTTTGAAATTTTGAAAAAAAAAGTTATCCTCGTTTCTCATCATTTTGGACCATGGGCTATAGGCCATATCGTACGGCATACTATGGCACGCCGTTTTTCATCATTTTTGAGGATTTGAAAAAAATGAAAAAATAAAAAAAACGATGGGTTATAGCCCATGTTTTTTGAAATTTTGAAAAAAAAAGTTAGCCTCGTTTCTCATCATTTTGGACCATGGGCTATAGGCCATATCGTACGGCATACTATGGCACGCCGTTTTTCATCATTTTTGAGGATTTGAAAAAAATTTAAAAAACGATGGGTTATAGCCCATGTTTTTTGAAATTTTGAAAAAAAAAGTTAGCCTCGTTTCTCATCATTTTGGACCGTGGGCTATAGCCCATATCGTACGGCATACTATGGCACGCCGTTTTTCATCATTTTTGAGGATTTGAAAAAAATGAAAAAATGAAAAAAACGATGGGTTATAGCCCATGTTTTTTGAAATTTAGAAAAAAAAAGTTAGCCTCGTTTCTCATCATTTTGGACCGTGGGCTATAGCCCATATCGTACGGCATACTATGGCACGCCGTTTTTCATCATTTTTGAGGATTTGAAAAAAATGAAAAAATGAAAAAAACGATGGGTTATAGCCCATGTTTTTTTAAATTTTGAAAAAAAAAGTTAGCCTCGTTTCTCATCATTTTGGACCATGGGCTATAGCCCATATCGTACGGCATACTATGGCACGCCGTTTTTCATCATTTTTGAGGATTTGAAAAAAATGAAAAAATGAAAAAAACGATGGGTTATAGCCCATGTTTTTTGAAATTTAGAAAAAAAAAGTTATCCTCGTTTCTCATCATTTTGGACCATGGGCTATAGGCCATATCGTACGGCATACTATGGCACGCCGTTTTTCATCATTTTTGAGGATTTGAAAAAAATGAAAAAATGAAAAAAACGATGGGTTATAGCCCATGTTTTTTGAAATTTTGAAAAAAAAAGTTAGCCTCGTTTCTCATCATTTTGGACCGTGGGCTATAGCCCATATCGTACGGCATACTATGGCACGCCGTTTTTCATCATTTTTGAGGATTTTTAAAAAATGAAAAAAACGATGGGTTATAGCCCATGTTTTTTGATTTTTTGAAGAGAATTTGAATCCTCGTTTTTCATCATTTTTGACCATCCTACTGAGCAATAGCCGGCTATTAGACGTGTGTCTAAAAATGGGATAAAAAACGTCTAAAAATAGACGTCTAAAACACGTCTATTTTCAGACGTGTTTTAGACGTCTATTTTTAGACTTTTAGAAAAAACAATTACCCTCGTTTTTCATCATTTTGGACCATGGGCTATAGCCCATATCGTACGGCATACTATAGCACGCCGTTTTTCATCATTTTTGAGGATTTGAAAAAAATGAAAAATTGAAAAAAACGATGGGTTATAGCCCATGTTTTTTGAAATTTTGGAAAAAAAAGTTAGCCTCGTTTCTCATCATTTTGGACCGTGGGCTATAGCCCATATCGTACGGCATACTATGGCACGCCGTTTTTCATCATTTTTGAGGATTTGAAAAAAATGAAAAAATAAAAAAAACGATGGGTTATAGCCCATGTTTTTTGAAATTTAGAAAAAAAAAAGTTAGCCTCGTTTCTCATCATTTTGGACCGTGGGCTATAGCCCATATCGTACGGCATACTATAGCGCGCCGTTTTTCATCATTTTTGAAGATTTGAAGAAAATGACGAAATGACAAAAACGATGGGTTATAGCCCATGTTTTTTGAAATTTTGGAAAAAAAAGTTAGCCTCGTTTCTCATCATTTTGGACCGTGGGCTATAGCCCATATCGTACGGCATACTATAGCGCGCCGTTTTTCATCATTTTTGAAGATTTGAAGAAAATGACGAAATGACAAAAACGATGGGTTATAGCCCATGTTTTTTGAAATTTTGGAAAAAAAAGTTAGCCTCGTTTCTCATCATTTTGGACCGTGGGCTATAGCCCATATCGTACGGCATACTATAGCGCGCCGTTTTTCATCATTTTTGAAGATTTGAAAAAAATGACGAAATGACAAAAACGATGGGTTATAGCCCATGTTTTTTGAAATTTTGAAAAAAAAAGTTAGCCTCGTTTCTCATCATTTTGGACCGTGGGCTATAGCCCATATCGTACGGCATACTATAGCGCGCCGTTTTTCATCATTTTTGAAGATTTGAAAAAAATGACGAAATGACAAAAACGATGGGTTATAGCCCATGTTTTTTGAAATTTTGAAAAAAAAAGTTAGCCTCGTTTCTCATCATTTTGGACCGTGGGCTATAGCCCATATCGTACGGCATACTATAGCGCGCCGTTTTTCATCATTTTTGAAGATTTGAAAAAAATGACGAAATGACAAAAACGATGGGTTATAGCCCATGTTTTTTGAAATTTTGAAAAAAAAAGTTAGCCTCGTTTCTCATCATTTTGGACCGTGGGCTATAGCCCATATCGTACGGCATACTATAGCGCGCCGTTTTTCATCATTTTTGAAGATTTGAAAAAAATGAAAAAATGAAAAAAACGATGGGTTATAGCCCATGTTTTTTGAAATTTTGGA
>NC_137863.1:4295565-4355565 GCF_963924005.1 Protomyctophum bolini | reverse complement strand
CATGTTTTTTGAAATTTTGAAAAAAAAAGTTAGCCTCGTTTCTCATCATTTTGGACCGTGGGCTATAGCCCATATCGTACGGCATACTATAGCGCGCCGTTTTTCATCATTTTTGAAGATTTGAAGAAAATGACAAAATGACAAAAACGATGGGTTATAGCCCATGTTTTTTGAAATTTTGAAAAAAAAAGTTAGCCTCGTTTCTCATCATTTTGGACCGTGGGCTATAGCCCATATCGTACGGCATACTATAGCGCGCCGTTTTTCATCATTTTTGAAGATTTGAAAAAAATGACGAAATGACAAAAACGATGGGTTATAGCCCATGTTTTTTGAAATTTTGAAAAAAAAAGTTAGCCTCGTTTCTCATCATTTTGGACCGTGGGCTATAGCCCATATCGTACGGCATACTATAGCGCGCCGTTTTTCATCATTTTTGAAGATTTGAAAAAAATGACGAAATGACAAAAACGATGGGTTATAGCCCATGTTTTTTGAAATTTTGAAAAAAAAAGTTAGCCTCGTTTCTCATCATTTTGGACCGTGGGCTATAGCCCATATCGTACGGCATACTATAGCGCGCCGTTTTTCATCATTTTTGAAGATTTGAAAAAAATGACGAAATGACAAAAACGATGGGTTATAGCCCATGTTTTTTGAAATTTTGGAAAAAAAAGTTAGCCTCGTTTCTCATCATTTTGGACCGTGGGCTATAGCCCATATCGTACGGCATACTATAGCGCGCCGTTTTTCATCATTTTTGAAGATTTGAAGAAAATGACAAAATGACAAAAACGATGGGTTATAGCCCATGTTTTTTGAAATTTTGGAAAAAAAAGTTAGCCTCGTTTCTCATCATTTTGGACCGTGGGCTATAGCCCATATCGTACGGCATACTATAGCGCGCCGTTTTTCATCATTTTTGAAGATTTGAAAAAAATGACGAAATGACAAAAACGATGGGTTATAGCCCATGTTTTTTGAAATTTTGAAAAAAAAAGTTAGCCTCGTTTCTCATCATTTTGGACCGTGGGCTATAGCCCATATCGTACGGCATACTATAGCGCGCCGTTTTTCATCATTTTGGAAGATTTGAAAAAAATGACGAAATGACAAAAACGATGGGTTATAGCCCATGTTTTTGGAAATTTTGGAAAAAAAAGTTAGCCTCGTTTCTCATCATTTTGGACCGTGGGCTATAGCCCATATCGTACGGCATACTATAGCGCGCCGTTTTTCATCATTTTTGAAGATTTGAAGAAAATGACGAAATGACAAAAACGATGGGTTATAGCCCATGTTTTTTGAAATTTTGGAAAAAAAAGTTAGCCTCGTTTCTCATCATTTTGGACCGTGGGCTATAGCCCATATCGTACGGCATACTATAGCGCGCCGTTTTTCATCATTTTTGAAGATTTGAAGAAAATTACGAAATGACAAAAACGATGGGTTATAGCCCATGTTTTTTGAAATTTTGGAAAAAAAAGTTAGCCTCGTTTCTCATCATTTTGGACCGTGGGCTATAGCCCATATCGTACGGCATACTATAGCGCGCCGTTTTTCATCATTTTTGAAGATTTGAAAAAAATGAAAAAATGAAAAAAACGATGGGTTATAGCCCATGTTTTTTGAAATTTTGGAAAAAAAAGTTAGCCTCGTTTCTCATCATTTTGGACCGTGGGCTATAGCCCATATCGTACGGCATACTATAGCGCGCCGTTTTTTATCATTTTTGAAGATTTGAAGAAAATGACGAAATGACAAAAACGATGGGTTATAGCCCATGTTTTTTGAAATTTTGGGAAAAAAAGTTAGCCTCGTTTCTCATCATTTTGGACCGTGGGCTATAGCCCATATCGTACGGCATACTATAGCGCGCCGTTTTTCATCATTTTTGAAGATTTGAAGAAAATGACGAAATGACAAAAACGATGGGTTATAGCCCATGTTTTTTGAAATTTTGAAAAAAAAAGTTAGCCTCGTTTCTCATCATTTTGGACCGTGGGCTATAGCCCATATCGTACGGCATACTATAGCGCGCCGTTTTTCATCATTTTTGAAGATTTGAAAAAAATGACGAAATGACAAAAACGATGGGTTATAGCCCATGTTTTTTGAAATTTTGAAAAAAAAAGTTAGCCTCGTTTCTCATCATTTTGGACCGTGGGCTATAGCCCATATCGTACGGCATACTATAGCGCGCCGTTTTTCATCATTTTTGAAGATTTGAAGAAAATGACGAAATGACAAAAACGATGGGTTATAGCCCATGTTTTTTGAAATTTTGAAAAAAAAAGTTAGCCTCGTTTCTCATCATTTTGGACCGTGGGCTATAGCCCATATCGTACGGCATACTATAGCGCGCCGTTTTTCATCATTTTTGAAGATTTGAAAAAAATGACGAAATGACAAAAACGATGGGTTATAGCCCATGTTTTTTGAAATTTTGAAAAAAAAAGTTAGCCTCGTTTCTCATCATTTTGGACCGTGGGCTATAGCCCATATCGTACGGCATACTATAGCGCGCCGTTTTTCATCATTTTTGAAGATTTGAAAAAAATGACGAAATGACAAAAACGATGGGTTATAGCCCATGTTTTTTGAAATTTTGAAAAAAAAAGTTAGCCTCGTTTCTCATCATTTTGGACCGTGGGCTATAGCCCATATCGTACGGCATACTATAGCGCGCCGTTTTTCATCATTTTTGAAGATTTGAAAAAAATGACGAAATGACAAAAACGATGGGTTATAGCCCATGTTTTTTGAAATTTTGGAAAAAAAAGTTAGCCTCGTTTCTCATCATTTTGGACCGTGGGCTATAGCCCATATCGTACGGCATACTATAGCGCGCCGTTTTTCATCATTTTTGAAGATTTGAAGAAAATGACAAAATGACAAAAACGATGGGTTATAGCCCATGTTTTTTGAAATTTTGGAAAAAAAAGTTAGCCTCGTTTCTCATCATTTTGGACCGTGGGCTATAGCCCATATCGTACGGCATACTATAGCGCGCCGTTTTTCATCATTTTTGAAGATTTGAAAAAAATGACGAAATGACAAAAACGATGGGTTATAGCCCATGTTTTTTGAAATTTTGAAAAAAAAAGTTAGCCTCGTTTCTCATCATTTTGGACCGTGGGCTATAGCCCATATCGTACGGCATACTATAGCGCGCCGTTTTTCATCATTTTGGAAGATTTGAAAAAAATGACGAAATGACAAAAACGATGGGTTATAGCCCATGTTTTTTGAAATTTTGGAAAAAAAAGTTAGCCTCGTTTCTCATCATTTTGGACCGTGGGCTATAGCCCATATCGTACGGCATACTATAGCGCGCCGTTTTTCATCATTTTTGAAGATTTGAAGAAAATGACGAAATGACAAAAACGATGGGTTATAGCCCATGTTTTTTGAAATTTTGGAAAAAAAAGTTAGCCTCGTTTCTCATCATTTTGGACCGTGGGCTATAGCCCATATCGTACGGCATACTATAGCGCGCCGTTTTTCATCATTTTTGAAGATTTGAAGAAAATGACAAAATGACAAAAACGATGGGTTATAGCCCATGTTTTTTGAAATTTTGGAAAAAAAAGTTAGCCTCGTTTCTCATCATTTTGGACCGTGGGCTATAGCCCATATCGTACGGCATACTATAGCGCGCCGTTTTTCATCATTTTTGAAGATTTGAAAAAAATGACGAAATGACAAAAACGATGGGTTATAGCCCATGTTTTTTGAAATTTTGGAAAAAAAAGTTAGCCTCGTTTCTCATCATTTTGGACCGTGGGCTATAGCCCATATCGTACGGCATACTATAGCGCGCCGTTTTTCATCATTTTTGAAGATTTGAAGAAAATGACGAAATGACAAAAACGATGGGTTATAGCCCATGTTTTTTGAAATTTTGGAAAAAAAAGTTAGCCTCGTTTCTCATCATTTTGGACCGTGGGCTATAGCCCATATCGTACGGCATACTATAGCGCGCCGTTTTTCATCATTTTTGAAGATTTGAAGAAAATGACGAAATGACAAAAACGATGGGTTATAGCCCATGTTTTTTGAAATTTTGGAAAAAAAAGTTAGCCTCGTTTCTCATCATTTTGGACCGTGGGCTATAGCCCATATCGTACGGCATACTATAGCGCGCCGTTTTTCATCATTTTTGAAGATTTGAAGAAAATGACGAAATGACAAAAACGATGGGTTATAGCCCATGTTTTTTGAAATTTTGGAAAAAAAAGTTAGCCTCGTTTCTCATCATTTTGGACCGTGGGCTATAGCCCATATCGTACGGCATACTATAGCGCGCCGTTTTTCATCATTTTTGAAGATTTGAAAAAAATGACAAAATGACAAAAACGATGGGTTATAGCCCATGTTTTTTGAAATTTTGAAAAAAACAGTTAGCCTCTTTTCTCATCATTTTGGACCGTGGGCTATAGCCCATATCGTACGGCATACTATAGCGCGCCGTTTTTCATCATTTTTGAAGATTTGAAAAAAATGACGAAATGACAAAAACGATGGGTTATAGCCCATGTTTTTTGAAATTTTGAAAAAAAAAGTTAGCCTCGTTTCTCATCATTTTGGACCGTGGGCTATAGCCCATATCGTACGGCATACTATAGCGCGCCGTTTTTCATAATTTTTGAAGATTTGAAGAAATTGACGAAATGACAAAAACGATGGGTTATAGCCCATGTTTTTTGAAATTTTGGAAAAAAAAGTTAGCCTCGTTTCTCATCATTTTGGACCGTGGGCTATAGCCCATATCGTACGGCATACTATAGCGCGCCGTTTTTCATCATTTTTGAAGATTTGAAGAAAATGACGAAATGACAAAAACGATGGGTTATAGCCCATGTTTTTTGAAATTTTTGAAAAAAAAGTTAGCCTCGTTTCTCATCATTTTGGACCGTGGGCTATAGCCCATAACGTACGGCATACTATAGCGCGCCGTTTTTCATCATTTTTGAAGATTTGAAGAAAATGACGAAATGACAAAAACGATGGGTTATAGCCCATGTTTTTTGAAATTTTGGAAAAAAAAGTTAGCCTCGTTTCTCATCATTTTGGACCGTGGGCTATAGCCCATATCGTACGGCATACTATAGCGCGCCGTTTTTCATCATTTTTGAAGATTTGAAGAAAATGACGAAATGACAAAAACGATGGGTTATAGCCCATGTTTTTTGAAATTTTGGAAAAAAAAGTTAGCCTCGTTTCTCATCATTTTGGACCGTGGGCTATAGCCCATATCGTACGGCATACTATAGCGCGCCGTTTTTCATCATTTTTGAAGATTTGAAGAAAATGACGAAATGACAAAAACGATGGGTTATAGCCCATGTTTTTTGAAATTTTGGAAAAAAAAGTTAGCCTCGTTTCTCATCATTTTGGACCGTGGGCTATAGCCCATATCGTACGGCATACTATAGCGCGCCGTTTTTCATCATTTTTGAAGATTTGAAGAAAATGACGAAATGACAAAAACGATGGGTTATAGCCCATGTTTTTTGAAATTTTGAAAAAAAAAGTTAGCCTCGTTTCTCATCATTTTGGACCGTGGGCTATAGCCCATATCGTACGGCATACTATAGCGCGCCGTTTTTCATCATTTTTGAAGATTTGAAAAAAATGAAAAAATGAAAAAAACGATGGGTTATAGCCCATGTTTTTTGAAATTTTGGAAAAAAAAGTTAGCCTCGTTTCTCATCATTTTGGACCGTGGGCTATAGCCCATATCGTACGGCATACTATGGCACGCCGTTTTTCATCATTTTTGAGGATTTGAAAAAAATGAAAAAATGAAAAAAACGATGGGTTATAGCCCATGTTTTTTGAAATTTTGAAAAAAAAAGTTAGCCTCGTTTCTCATCATTTTGGACCGTGGGCTATAGCCCATATCGTACGGCATACTATAGCACGCCGTTTTTCATCATTTTTGAGGATTTGAAAAAAATGACGAAATGACAAAAACGATGGGTTATAGCCCATGTTTTTTGAAATTTTGATAAAAAAAGTTATCCTCGTTTCTCATCATTTTGGACCATGGGCTATAGGCCATATCGTACGGCATACTATGGCACGCCGTTTTTCATCATTTTTGAGGATTTGAAAAAAATGAAAAAATGAAAAAAACGATGGGTTATAGCCCATGTTTTTTGAAATTTTGGAAAAAAAAGTTAGCCTCGTTTCTCATCATTTTGGACCGTGGGCTATAGCCCATATCGTACGGCATACTATGGCACGCCGTTTTTCATCATTTTTGAGGATTTGAAAAAAATGAAAAAATGAAAAAAACGATGGGTTATAGCCCATGTTTTTTGAAATTTTGAAAAAAAAAGTTAGCCTCGTTTCTCATCATTTTGGACCGTGGGCTATAGCCCATATCGTACGGCATACTATAGCACGCCGTTTTTCATCATTTTTGAGGATTTGAAAAAAATGACGAAATGACAAAAACGATGGGTTATAGCCCATGTTTTTTGAAATTTTGAAAAAAAAAGTTATCCTCGTTTCTCATCATTTTGGACCATGGGCTATAGGCCATATCGTACGGCATACTATGGCACGCCGTTTTTCATCATTTTTGAGGCTTTGAAAAAAATGAAAAAATGAAAAAAACGATGGGTTATAGCCCATGTTTTTTGAAATTTTGGAAAAAAAAGTTAGCCTCGTTTCTCATCATTTTGGACCGTGGGCTATAGCCCATATCGTACGGCATACTATGGCACGCCGTTTTTCATCATTTTTGAGGATTTGAAAAAAATGAAAAAATGAAAAAAAACGATGGGTTATAGCCCATGTTTTTTGAAATTTTGAAAAAAAAAATTAGCCTCGTTTCTCATCATTTTGGACCGTGGGCTATAGCCCATATCGTACGGCATACTATGGCACGCCGTTTTTCATCATTTTTGAGGATTTAAAAAAAAATGAAAAAATGAAAAAAACGATGGGTTATAGCCCATGTTTTTTGAAATTTTGAAAAAAAAAGTTAGCCTATTTTTAGACGTGTTTTAGACGTCTATTTTTAGACTTTTAGAAAAAAAAATTACCCTCGTTTTTCATCATTTTGGACCATGGGCTATAGCCCATATCGTACGGCATACTATAGCACGCCGTTTTTCATCATTTTTGAGGATTTGAAAAAAATGAAAAAATGAAAAAAACGATGGGTTATAGCCCATGTTTTTTGAAATTTTGAAAAAAAAAGTTAGCCTCGTTTCTCATCATTTTGGACCGTGGGCTATAGCCCATATCGTACGGCATACTATGGCACGCCGTTTTTCATCATTTTTGAGGATTTGAAAAAAATGAAAAAATGAAAAAAACGATGGGTTATAGCCCATGTTTTTTGAAATTTTGGAAAAAAAAGTTAGCCTCGTTTCTCATCATTTTGGACCGTGGGCTATAGCCCATATCGTACGGCATACTATGGCACGCCGTTTTTCATCATTTTTGAGGATTTGAAAAAAATGAAAAAATAAAAAAAACGATGGGTTATAGCCCATGTTTTTTGAAATTTTGAAAAAAAAAGTTAGCCTCGTTTCTCATCATTTTGGACCGTGGGCTATAGCCCATATCGTACGGCATACTATAGCACGCCGTTTTTCATCATTTTTGAGGATTTGAAAAAAATGACGAAATGACAAAAACGATGGGTTATAGCCCATGTTTTTTGAAATTTTGATAAAAAAAGTTATCCTCGTTTCTCATCATTTTGGACCATGGGCTATAGGCCATATCGTACGGCATACTATGGCACGCCGTTTTTCATCATTTTTGAGGATTTGAAAAAAATGAAAAAATGAAAAAAACGATGGGTTATAGCCCATGTTTTTTGAAATTTTGGAAAAAAAAGTTAGCCTCGTTTCTCATCATTTTGGACCGTGGGCTATAGCCCATATCGTACGGCATACTATGGCACGCCGTTTTTCATCATTTTTGAGGATTTGAAAAAAATGAAAAAATGAAAAAAACGATGGGTTATAGCCCATGTTTTTTGAAATTTTGAAAAAAAAAGTTAGCCTCGTTTCTCATCATTTTGGACCGTGGGCTATAGCCCATATCGTACGGCATACTATAGCACGCCGTTTTTCATCATTTTTGAGGATTTGAAAAAAATGACGAAATGACAAAAACGATGGGTTATAGCCCATGTTTTTTGAAATTTTGAAAAAAAAAGTTATCCTCGTTTCTCATCATTTTGGACCATGGGCTATAGGCCATATCGTACGGCATACTATGGCACGCCGTTTTTCATCATTTTTGAGGCTTTGAAAAAAATGAAAAAATGAAAAAAACGATGGGTTATAGCCCATGTTTTTTGAAATTTTGGAAAAAAAAGTTAGCCTCGTTTCTCATCATTTTGGACCGTGGGCTATAGCCCATATCGTACGGCATACTATGGCACGCCGTTTTTCATCATTTTTGAGGATTTAAAAAAAAATGAAAAAAACGATGGGTTATAGCCCATGTATTTTGAAATTATTAGACGTGTGTCTAAAAATGGGATAAAAAACGTCTAAAAATAGACGTCTAAAACACGTCTATTTTTAGACGTGTTTTAGACGTCTATTTTTAGACTTTTAGAAAAAAAAATTACCCTAGTTTTTCATCATTTTGGACCATGGGCTATAGCCCATATCGTACGGCATACTATAGCGCGCCGTTTTTCATCATTTTTGAAGATTTGAAGAAAATGACGAAATGACAAAAACGATGGGTTATAGCCCATGTTTTTTGAAATTTTGGAAAAAAAAATTACCCTAGTTTTTCATCATTTTGGACCATGGGCTATAGCCCATATCGTACGGCATACTATAGCGCGCCGTTTTTCATCATTTTTGAAGATTTGAAGAAAATGACGAAATGACAAAAACGATGGGTTATAGCCCATGTTTTTTGAAATTTTGGAAAAAAAAGTTAGCCTCGTTTCTCATCATTTTGGACCGTGGGCTATAGCCCATATCGTACGGCATACTATAGCGCGCCGTTTTTCATCATTTTTGAAGATTTGAAGAAAATGACGAAATGACAAAAACGATGGGTTATAGCCCATGTTTTTTGAAATTTTGGAAAAAAAAGTTAGCCTCGTTTCTCATCATTTTGGACCGTGGGCTATAGCCCATATCGTACGGCATACTATGGCACGCCGTTTTTCATCATTTTTGAGGATTTAAAAAAAAATGAAAAAAACGATGGGTTATAGCCCATGTATTTTGAAATTTTGAAAAAAAAAGTTAGCCTCGTTTCTCATCATTTTGGACCGTGGGCTATAGCCCATATCGTACGGCATACTATGGCACGCCGTTTTTCATCATTTTTGAGGATTTGAAAAAAATGAAAAAAACGATGGGTTATAGTCCATGTTTTTTGATTTTTTGAAGAAAATTTGAATCCTCGTTTTTCATCATTTTTGACCATCCTACTGAGCAATAGCCGGCTATTAGACGTGTGTCTAAAAATGGGATAAAAAACGTCTAAAAATAGACGTCTAAAACACGTCTATTTTTAGACGTGTTTTAGACGTCTATTTTTAGACTTTTGAAAAAAAAAATTACCCTAGTTTTTCATCATTTTGGACCATGGGCTATAGCCCATATCGTACGGCATACTATAGCGCGCCGTTTTTCATCATTTTTGAAGATTTGAAGAAAATGACGAAATGACAAAAACGATGGGTTATAGCCCATGTATTTTGAAATTTTGAAAAAAAAAGTTAGCCTCGTTTCTCATCATTTTGGACCGTGGGCTATAGCCCATATCGTACGGCATACTATAGCGCGCCGTTTTTCATCATTTTTGAAGATTTGAAGAAAATGACGAAATGACAAAAACGATGGGTTATAGCCCATGTTTTTTGAAATTTTGGAAAAAAAAGTTAGCCTCGTTTCTCATCATTTTGGACCGTGGGCTATAGCCCATATCGTACGGCATACTATAGCGCGCCGTTTTTCATCATTTTTGAAGATTTGAAGAAAATGACGAAATGACAAAAACGATGGGTTATAGCCCATGTTTTTTGAAATTTTGGAAAAAAAAGTTAGCCTCGTTTCTCATCATTTTGGACCGTGGGCTATAGCCCATATCGTACGGCATACTATAGCGCGCCGTTTTTCATCATTTTTGAAGATTTGAAGAAAATGACGAAATGACAAAAACGATGGGTTATAGCCCATGTTTTTTGAAATTTTGGAAAAGAAAATTACCCTAGTTTTTCATCATTTTGGACCATGGGCTATAGCCCATATCGTACGGCATACTATAGCGCGCCGTTTTTCATCATTTTTGAAGATTTGAAGAAAATGACGAAATGACAAAAACGATGGGTTATAGCCCATGTTTTTTGAAATTTTGGAAAAAAAAATTACCCTAGTTTTTCATCATTTTGGACCATGGGCTATAGCCCATATCGTACGGCATACTATAGCGCGCCGTTTTTCATCATTTTTGAAGATTTGAAGAAAATGACGAAATGACAAAAACGATGGGTTATAGCCCATGTTTTTTGAAATTTTGGAAAAAAAAGTTAGCCTCGTTTCTCATCATTTTGGACCGTGGGCTATAGCCCATATCGTACGGCATACTATAGCGCGCCGTTTTTCATCATTTTTGAAGATTTGAAGAAAATGACGAAATGACAAAAACGATGGGTTATAGCCCATGTTTTTTGAAATTTTGGAAAAAAAAGTTAGCCTCGTTTCTCATCATTTTGGACCGTGGGCTATAGCCCATATCGTACGGCATACTATAGCGCGCCGTTTTTCATCATTTTTGAAGATTTGAAGAAAATGACGAAATGACAAAAACGATGGGTTATAGCCCATGTTTTTTGAAATTTTGGAAAAAAAAGTTAGCCTCGTTTCTCATCATTTTGGACCGTGGGCTATAGCCCATATCGTACGGCATACTATAGCGCGCCGTTTTTCATCATTTTTGAAGATTTGAAGAAAATGACGAAATGACAAAAACGATGGGTTATAGCCCATGTTTTTTGAAATTTTGGAAAAAAAAGTTAGCCTCGTTTCTCATCATTTTGGACCGTGGGCTATAGCCCATATCGTACGGCATACTATAGCGCGCCGTTTTTCATCATTTTTGAAGATTTGAAAAAAATGACGAAATGACAAAAACGATGGGTTATAGCCCATGTTTTTTGAAATTTTGAAAAAAAAAGTTAGCCTCGTTTCTCATCATTTTGGACCGTGGGCTATAGCCCATATCGTACGGCATACTATAGCGCGCCGTTTTTCATCATTTTTGAAGATTTGAAAAAAAAGACGAAATGACAAAAACGATGGGTTATAGCCCATGTTTTTTGAAATTTTGAAAAAAAAAGTTAGCCTCGTTTCTCATCATTTTGGACCGTGGGCTATAGCCCATATCGTACGGCATACTATAGCGCGCCGTTTTTCATCATTTTTGAAGATTTGAAAAAAATGACGAAATGACAAAAACGATGGGTTATAGCCCATGTTTTTTTAAATTTTGGAAAAAAAAGTTAGCCTCGTTTCTCATCATTTTGGACCGTGGGCTATAGCCCATATCGTACGGCATACTATAGCGCGCCGTTTTTCATCATTTTTGAAGATTTGAAGAAAATGACGAAATGACAAAAACGATGGGTTATAGCCCATGTTTTTTGAAATTTTGGAAAAAAAAGTTAGCCTCGTTTCTCATCATTTTGGACCGTGGGCTATAGCCCATATCGTACGGCATACTATAGCGCGCCGTTTTTCATCATTTTTGAAGATTTGAAGAAAATGACGAAATGACTAAAACGATGGGTTATAGCCCATGTTTTTTGAAATTTTGGAAAAAAAAGTTAGCCTCGTTTCTCATCATTTTGGACCGTGGGCTATAGCCCATATCGTACGGCATACTATAGCGCGCCGTTTTTCATCATTTTTGAAGATTTGAAGAAAATGACGAAATGACAAAAACGATGGGTTATAGCCCATGTTTTTTGAAATTTTGGAAAAAAAAGTTAGCCTCGTTTCTCATCATTTTGGACCGTGGGCTATAGCCCATATCGTACGGCATACTATAGCGCGCCGTTTTTCATCATTTTTGAAGATTTGAAGAAAATGACGAAATGACAAAAACGATGGGTTATAGCCCATGTTTTTTGAAATTTTGGAAAAAAAAGTTAGCCTCGTTTCTCATCATTTTGGACCGTGGGCTATAGCCCATATCGTACGGCATACTATAGCGCGCCGTTTTTCATCATTTTTGAAGATTTGAAAAAAATGACGAAATGACAAAAACGATGGGTTATAGCCCATGTTTTTTGAAATTTTGAAAAAAAAAGTTAGCCTCGTTTCTCATCATTTTGGACCGTGGGCTATAGCCCATATCGTACGGCATACTATAGCGCGCCGTTTTTCATCATTTTTGAAGATTTGAAAAAAATGACGAAATGACAAAAACGATGGGTTATAGCCCATGTTTTTTTTAATTTTGGAAAAAAAAGTTAGCCTCGTTTCTCATCATTTTGGACCGTGGGCTATAGCCCATATCGTACGGCATACTATAGCGCGCCGTTTTTCATCATTTTTGAAGATTTGAAGAAAATGACGAAATGACAAAAACGATGGGTTATAGCCCATGTTTTTTGAAATTTTGGAAAAAAAAGTTAGCCTCGTTTCTCATCATTTTGGACCGTGGGCTATAGCCCATATCGTACGGCATACTATAGCGCGCCGTTTTTCATCATTTTTGAAGATTTGAAGAAAATGACGAAATGACAAAAACGATGGGTTATAGCCCATGTTTTTTGAAATTTTGGAAAAAAAAGTTAGCCTCGTTTCTCATCATTTTGGACCGTGGGCTATAGCCCATATCGTACGGCATACTATAGCGCGCCGTTTTTCATCATTTTTGAAGATTTGAAGAAAATGACAAAATGACAAAAACGATGGGTTATAGCCCATGTTTTTTGAAATTTTGGAAAAAAAAGTTAGCCTCGTTTCTCATCATTTTGGACCGTGGGCTATAGCCCATATCGTACGGCATACTATAGCGCGCCGTTTTTCATCATTTTTGAAGATTTGAAAAAAATGACGAAATGACAAAAACGATGGGTTATAGCCCATGTTTTTTGAAATTTTGAAAAAAACAGTTAGCCTCGTTTCTCATCATTTTGGACCGTGGGCTATAGCCCATATCGTACGGCATACTATAGCGCGCCGTTTTTCATCATTTTTGAAGATTTGAAAAAAATGACGAAATGACAAAAACGATGGGTTATAGCCCATGTTTTTTGAAATTTTGAAAAAAAAAGTTAGCCTCGTTTCTCATCATTTTGGACCGTGGGCTATAGCCCATATCGTACGGCATACTATAGCGCGCCGTTTTTCATCATTTTTGAAGATTTGAAGAAATTGACGAAATGACAAAAACGATGGGTTATAGCCCATGTTTTTTGAAATTTTGGAAAAAAAAGTTAGCCTCGTTTCTCATCATTTTGGACCGTGGGCTATAGCCCATATCGTACGGCATAATATAGCGCGCCGTTTTTCATCATTTTTGAAGATTTGAAGAAAATGACGAAATGACAAAAACGATGGGTTATAGCCCATGTTTTTTGAAATTTTGGAAAAAAAAGTTAGCCTCGTTTCTCATCATTTTGGACCGTGGGCTATAGCCCATATCGTACGGCATACTATAGCGCGCCGTTTTTCATCATTTTTGAAGATTTGAAGAAAATGACGAAATGACAAAAACGATGGGTTATAGCCCATGTTTTTTGAAATTTTGGAAAAAAAAGTTAGCCTCGTTTCTCATCATTTTGGACCGTGGGCTATAGCCCATATCGTACGGCATACTATAGCGTGCCGTTTTTCATCATTTTTGAAGATTTGAAGAAAATGACGAAATGACAAAAACGATGGGTTATAGCCCATGTTTTTTGAAATTTTGGAAAAAAAAGTTAGCCTCGTTTCTCATCATTTTGGACCGTGGGCTATAGCCCATATCGTACGGCATACTATAGCGCGCCGTTTTTCATCATTTTTGAAGATTTGAAAAAAATGACGAAATGACAAAAACGATGGGTTATAGCCCATGTTTTTTGAAATTTTGAAAAAAAAAGTTAGCCTCGTTTCTCATCATTTTGGACCGTGGGCTATAGCCCATATCGTACGGCATACTATAGCGCGCCGTTTTTCATCATTTTTGAAGATTTGAAAAAAATGACGAAATGACAAAAACGATGGGTTATAGCCCATGTTTTTTGAAATTTTGAAAAAAAAAGTTAGCCTCGTTTCTCATCATTTTGGACCGTGGGCTATAGCCCATATCGTACGGCATACTATAGCGCGCCGTTTTTCATCATTTTTGAAGATTTGAAGAAAATGACGAAATGACAAAAACGATGGGTTATAGCCCATGTTTTTTGAAATTTTGGAAAAAAAAGTTAGCCTCGTTTCTCATCATTTTGGACCGTGGGCTATAGCCCATATCGTACGGCATACTATAGCGCGCCGTTTTTCATCATTTTTGAAGATTTGAAGAAAATGACGAAATGACAAAAACGATGGGTTATAGCCCATGTTTTTTGAAATTTTGAAAAAAAAAGTTAGCCTCGTTTCTCATCATTTTGGACCGTGGGCTATAGCCCATATCGTACGGCATACTATAGCGCGCCGTTTTTCATCATTTTGGAAGATTTGAAAAAAATGACGAAATGACAAAAACGATGGGTTATAGCCCATGTTTTTTGAAATTTTGGAAAAAAAAGTTAGCCTCGTTTCTCATCATTTTGGACCGTGGGCTATAGCCCATATCGTACGGCATACTATAGCGCGCCGTTTTTCATCATTTTTGAAGATTTGAAGAAAATGACGAAATGACAAAAACGATGGGTTATAGCCCATGTTTTTTGAAATTTTGGAAAAAAAAGTTAGCCTCGTTTCTCATCATTTTGGACCGTGGGCTATAGCCCATATCGTACGGCATACTATAGCGCGCCGTTTTTCATCATTTTTGAAGATTTGAAGAAAATGACGAAATGACAAAAACGATGGGTTATAGCCCATGTTTTTTGAAATTTTGGAAAAAAAAGTTAGCCTCGTTTCTTATCATTTTGGACCGTGGGCTATAGCCCATATCGTACGGCATACTATAGTGCGCCGTTTTTCATCATTTTTGAAGATTTGAAGAAAATGACGAAATGACAAAAACGATGGGTTATAGCCCATGTTTTTTGAAATTTTGGAAAAAAAAGTTAGCCTCGTTTCTCATCATTTTGGACCGTGGGCTATAGCCCATATCGTACGGCATACTATAGCGCGCCGTTTTTCATCATTTTTGAAGATTTGAAGAAAATGACGAAATGACAAAAACGATGGGTTATAGCCCATGTTTTTTGAAATTTTGGAAAAAAAAGTTAGCCTCGTTCCTCATCATTTTGGACCGTGGGCTTTAGCCCATATCGTACGGCATACTATAGCGCGCCGTTTTTCATCATTTTTGAAGATTTGAAAAAAATGACGAAATGACAAAAACGATGGGTTATAGCCCATGTTTTTTGAAATTTTGAAAAAAAAAGTTAGCCTCGTTTCTCATCATTTTGGACCGTGGGCTATAGCCCATATCGTACGGCATACTATAGCGCGCCGTTTTTCATCATTTTTGAAGACTTGAAAAAAATGACGAAATGACAAAAACGATGGGTTATAGCCCATGTTTTTTGAAATTTTGAAAAAAAAAGTTAGCCTCGTTTCTCATCATTTTGGACCGTGGGCTATAGCCCATATCGTACGGCATACTATAGCGCGCCGTTTTTCATCATTTTTGAAGATTTGAAGAAATTGACGAAATGACAAAAACGATGGGTTATAGCCCATGTTTTTTGAAATTTTGGAAAAAAATGTTAGCCTCGTTTCTCATCATTTTGGACGGTGGGCTATAGCCCATATCGTACGGCATACTATAGCGCGCCGTTTTTCATCATTTTTGAAGATTTGAAGAAAATGACGAAATGACAAAAACGATGGGTTATAGCCCATGTTTTTTGAAATTTTGGGAAAAAAAGTTAGCCTCGTTTCTCATCATTTTGGACCGTGGGCTATAGCCCATATCGTACGGCATACTATAGTGCGCCGTTTTTCATCATTTTTGAAGATTTGAAGAAAATGACGAAATGACAAAAACGATGGGTTATAGCCCATGTTTTTTGAAATTTTGGAAAAAAAAGTTAGCCTCGTTTCTCATCATTTTGGACCGTGGGCTATAGCCCATATCGTACGGCATACTATAGCGCGCCGTTTTTCATCATTTTTGAAGATTTGAAAAAAATGACGAAATGACAAAAACGATGGGTTATAGCCCATGTTTTTTGAAATTTTGAAAAAAACAGTTAGCCTCGTTTCTCATCATTTTGGACCGTGGGCTATAGCCCATATCGTACGGCATACTATAGCGCGCCGTTTTTCATCATTTTTGAAGATTTGAAAAAAATGACGAAATGACAAAAACGATGGGTTATAGCCCATGTTTTTTGAAATTTTGAAAAAAAAAGTTAGCCTCGTTTCTCATCATTTTGGACCGTGGGCTATAGCCCATATCGTACGGCATACTATAGCGCGCCGTTTTTCATCATTTTTTAAGATTTGAAGAAATTGACGAAATGACAAAAACGATGGGTTATAGCCCATGTTTTTTGAAATTTTGGGAAAAAAAGTTAGCCTCGTTTCTCATCATTTTGGACCGTGGGCTATAGCCCATATCGTACGGCATACTATAGCGCGCCGTTTTTCATCATTTTTGAAGATTTGAAGAAAATGACGAAATGACAAAAACGATGGGTTATAGCCTGTGTTTTTTGAAATTTTTGAAAAAAAAGTTAGCCTCGTTTCTCATCATTTTGGACCGTGGGCTATAGCCCATATCGTACGGCATACTATAGCGCGCCGTTTTTCATCATTTTTGAAGATTTGAAGAAAATGACGAAATGACAAAAACGATGGGTTATAGCCCATGTTTTTTGAAATTTTGGAAAAAAAAGTTAGCCTCGTTTCTCATCATTTTGGACCGTGGGCTATAGCCCATATCGTACGGCATACTATAGCGCGCCGTTTTTCATCATTTTTGAAGATTTGAAGAAAATGACGAAATTACAAAAACGATGGGTTATAGCCCATGTTTTTTGAAATTTTGGAAAAAAAAGTTAGCCTCGTTTCTCATCATTTTGGACCGTGGGCTATAGCCCATATCGTACGGCATACTATAGCGCGCCGTTTTTCATCATTTTTGAAGATTTGAAGAAAATGACGAAATGACAAAAACGATGGGTTATAGCCCATGTTTTTTGAAATTTTGGAAAAAAAAGTTAGCCTCGTTTCTCATCATTTTGGACCATGGGCTATAGCCCATATCGTACGGCATACTATAGCGCGCCGTTTTTCATCATTTTTGAAGATTTGAAAAAAATGACGAAATGACAAAAACGATGGGTTATAGCCCATGTTTTTTGAAATTTTGAAAAAAAAAGTTAGCCTCGTTTCTCATCATTTTGGACCGTGGGCTATAGCCCATATCGTACGGCATACTATAGCGCGCCGTTTTTCATCATTTTTGAAGATTTGAAAAAAATGACGAAATGACAAAAACGATGGGTTATAGCCCATGTTTTTTGAAATTTTGGAAAAAAAAGTTAGCCTCGTTTCTCATCATTTTGGACCGTGGGCTATAGCCCATATCGTACGGCATACTATAGTGCGCCGTTTTTCATCATTTTTGAAGATTTGAAGAAAATGACGAAATGACAAAAACGATGGGTTATAGCCCATGTTTTTTGAAATTTTGGAAAAAAAAGTTAGCCTCGTTTCTCATCATTTTGGACCGTGGGCTATAGCCCATATCGTACGGCATACTATAGCGCGCCGTTTTTCATCATTTTTGAAGATTTGAAAAAAATGACGAAATGACAAAAACGATGGGTTATAGCCCATGTTTTTTGAAATTTTGAAAAAAACAGTTAGCCTCGTTTCTCATCATTTTGGACCGTGGGCTATAGCCCATATCGTACGGCATACTATAGCGCGCCGTTTTTCATCATTTTTGAAGATTTGAAAAAAATGACGAAATGACAAAAACGATGGGTTATAGCCCATGTTTTTTGAAATTTTGAAAAAAAAAGTTAGCCTCGTTTCTCATCATTTTGGACCGTGGACTATAGCCCATATCGTACGGCATACTATAGCGCGCCGTTTTTCATCATTTTTGAAGATTTGAAGAAATTGACGAAATGACAAAAACGATGGGTTATAGCCCATGTTTTTTGAAATTTTGGGAAAAAAAGTTAGCCTCGTTTCTCATCATTTTGGACCGTGGGCTATAGCCCATATCGTACGGCATACTATAGCGCGCCGTTTTTCATCATTTTTGAAGATTTGAAGAAAATGACGAAATGACAAAAACGATGGGTTATAGCCCATGTTTTTTGAAATTTTTGAAAAAAAAGTTAGCCTCGTTTCTCATCATTTTGGACCGTGGGCTATAGCCCATATCGTACGGCATACTATAGCGCGCCGTTTTTCATCATTTTTGAAGATTTGAAGAAAATGACGAAATGACAAAAACGATGGGTTATAGCCCATGTTTTTTGAAATTTTGGAAAAAAAAGTTAGCCTCGTTTCTCATCATTTTGGACCGTGGGCTATAGCCCATATTGTACGGCATACTATAGCGCGCCGTTTTTCATCATTTTTGAAGATTTGAAGAAAATGACGAAATTACAAAAACGATGGGTTATAGCCCATGTTTTTTGAAATTTTGGAAAAAAAAGTTAGCCTCGTTTCTCATCATTTTGGACCGTGGGCTATAGCCCATATCGTACGGCATACTATAGCGCGCCGTTTTTCATCATTTTTGAAGATTTGAAGAAAATGACGAAATGACAAAAACGATGGGTTATAGCCCATGTTTTTTGAAATTTTGGAAAAAAAAGTTAGCCTCGTTTCTCATCATTTTGGACCATGGGCTATAGCCCATATCGTACGGCATACTATAGCGCGCCGTTTTTCATCATTTTTGAAGATTTGAAAAAAATGACGAAATGACAAAAACGATGGGTTATAGCCCATGTTTTTTGAAATTTTGAAAAAAAAGTTAGCCTCGTTTCTCATCATTTTGGACCGTGGGCTATAGCCCATATCGTACGGCATACTATAGCGCGCCGTTTTTCATCATTTTTGAAGATTTGAAAAAAATGACGAAATGACAAAAACGATGGGTTATAGCCCATGTTTTTTGAAATTTTGGAAAAAAAAGTTAGCCTCGTTTCTCATCATTTTGGACCGTGGGCTATAGCCCATATCGTACGGCATACTATAGCGCGCCGTTTTTCATCATTTTTGAAGATTTTAAGAAAATGACGAAATTACAAAAACGATGGGTTATAGCCCATGTTTTTTGAAATTTTGGAAAAAAAAGTTAGCCTCGTTTCTCATCATTTTGGACCGTGGGCTATAGCCCATATCGTACGGCATACTATAGCGCGCCGTTTTTCATCATTTTTGAAGATTTGAAGAAAATGACGAAATGACAAAAACGATGGGTTATAGCCCATGTTTTTTGAAATTTTGGAAAAAAAAGTTAGCCTCGTTTCTCATCATTTTGGACCGTGGGCTATAGCCCATATCGTACGGCATACTATAGCGCGCCGTTTTTCATCATTTTTGAGGATTTGAAAAAAATGACGAAATGACAAAAACGATGGGTTATAGCCCATGTTTTTTGAAATTTTGAAAAAAAAGTTAGCCTCGTTTCTCATCATTTTGGACCGTGGGCTATAGCCCATATCGTACGGCATACTATAGCGCGCCGTTTTTCATCATTTTTGAAGATTTGAAAAAAATGACGAAATGACAAAAACGATGGGTTATAGCCCATGTTTTTTGAAATTTTGGAAAAAAAAGTTAGCCTCGTTTCTCATCATTTTGGACCGTGGGCTATAGCCCATATCGTACGGCATACTATAGCGCGCCGTTTTTCATCATTTTTGAAGATTTGAAGAAAATGACGAAATGACAAAAACGATGGGTTATAGCCCATGTTTTTTGAAATTTTGGAAAAAAAAGTTAGCCTCGTTTCTCATCATTTTGGACCGTGGGCTATAGCCCATATCGTACGGCATACTATAGCGCGCCGTTTTTCATCATTTTTGAAGATTTGAAAAAAATGACGAAATGACAAAAACGATGGGTTATAGCCCATGTTTTTTGAAATTTTGAAAAAAAAAGTTAGCCTCGTTTCTCATCATTTTGGACCGTGGGCTATAGCCCATATCGTACGGCATACTATAGCGCGCCGTTTTTCATCATTTTTGAAGATTTGAAAAAAATGACGAAATGACAAAAACGATGGGTTATAGCCCATGTTTTTTGAAAATTTGAAAAAAAAAGTTAGCCTCGTTTCTCATCATTTTGGACCGTGGGCTATAGCCCATATCGTACGGCATACTATAGCGCGCCGTTTTTCATCATTTTTGAAGATTTGAAGAAAATGACGAAATGACAAAAACGATGGGTTATAGCCCATGTTTTTTGAAATTTTGGAAAAAAAAGTTAGCCTCGTTTCTCATCATTTTGGACCGTGGGCTATAGCCCATATCGTACGGCATACTATAGCGCGCCGTTTTTCATCATTTTTGAAGATTTGAAAAAAATGACGAAATGACAAAAACGATGGGTTATAGCCCATGTTTTTTGAAATTTTGAAAAAAAAAGTTAGCCTCGTTTCTCATCATTTTGGACCGTGGGCTATAGCCCATATCGTACGGCATACTATAGCGCGCCGTTTTTCATCATTTTTGAAGATTTGAAGAAAATGACGAAATGACAAAAACGATGGGTTATAGCCCATGTTTTTTGAAATTTTGGAAAAAAAAGTTAGCCTCGTTTCTCATCATTTTGGACCGTGGGCTATAGCCCATATCGTACGGCATACTATAGCGCGCCGTTTTTCATCATTTTTGAAGATTTGAAGAAAATGACGAAATGACAAAAACGATGGGTTATAGCCCATGTTTTTTGAAATTTTGGAAAAAACAGTTAGCCTCGTTTCTCATCATTTTGGACCGTGGGCTATAGCCCATATCGTACGGCATACTATAGCGCGCCGTTTTTCATCATTTTTGAGGATTTGAAAAAAATGACGAAATGACAAAAACGATGGGTTATAGCCCATGTTTTTTGAAATTTTGAAAAAAAAAGTTAGCCTCGTTTCTCATCATTTTGGACCGTGGGCTATAGCCCATATCGTACGGCATACTATAGCGCGCCGTTTTTCATCATTTTTGAAGATTTGAAAAAAATGACGAAATGACAAAAACGATGGGTTATAGCCCATGTTTTTTGAAATTTTGGAAAAAAAAGTTAGCCTCGTTTCTCATCATTTTGGACCGTGGGCTATAGCCCATATCGTACGGCATACTATAGCGCGCCGTTTTTCATCATTTTTGAAGATTTGAAGAAAATGACGAAATGACAAAAACGATGGGTTATAGCCCATGTTTTTTGAAATTTTGGAAAAAAAAGTTAGCCTCGTTTCTCATCATTTTGGACCGTGGGCTATAGCCCATATCGTACGGCATACTATAGCGCGCCGTTTTTCATCATTTTTGAAGATTTGAAAAAAATGACGAAATGACAAAAACGATGGGTTATAGCCCATGTTTTTTTAAATTTTGAAAAAAAAAGTTAGCCTCGTTTCTCATCATTTTGGACCGTGGGCTATAGCCCATATCGTACGGCATACTATAGCGCGCCGTTTTTCATCATTTTTGAAGATTTGAAAAAAATGACGAAATGACAAAAACGATGGGTTATAGCCCATGTTTTTTGAAAATTTGAAAAAAAAAGTTAGCCTCGTTTCTCATCATTTTGGACCGTGGGCTATAGCCCATATCGTACGGCATACTATAGCGCGCCGTTTTTCATCATTTTTGAAGATTTGAAGAAAATGACGAAATGACAAAAACGATGGGTTATAGCCCATGTTTTTTGAAATTTTGGAAAAAAAAGTTAGCCTCGTTTCTCATCATTTTGGACCGTGGGCTATAGCCCATATCGTACGGCATACTATAGCGCGCCGTTTTTCATCATTTTTGAAGATTTGAAAAAAATGACGAAATGACAAAAACGATGGGTTATAGCCCATGTTTTTTGAAATTTTGAAAAAAAAAGTTAGCCTCGTTTCTCATCATTTTGGACCGTGGGCTATAGCCCATATCGTACGGCATACTATAGCGCGCCGTTTTTCATCATTTTTGAAGATTTGAAAAAAATGACGAAATGACAAAAACGATGGGTTATAGCCCATGTTTTTTTAAATTTTGGAAAAAAAAGTTAGCCTCGTTTCTCATCATTTTGGACCGTGGGCTATAGCCCATATCGTACGGCATACTATAGCGCGCCGTTTTTCATCATTTTTGAAGATTTGAAAAAAATGACGAAATGACAAAAACGATGGGTTATAGCCCATGTTTTTTGAAATTTTGGAAAAAAAAGTTAGCCGTGTTTCTCATCATTTTGGACCGTGGGCTATAGCCCATATCGTACGGCATACTATATCGCGCCGTTTTTCATCATTTTTGAAGATTTGAAAAAAATGACGAAATGACAAAAACGATGGGTTATAGCCCATGTTTTTTGAAATTTTGAAAAAAAAAGTTAGCCTCGTTTCTCATCATTTTGGACCGTGGGCTATAGCCCATATCGTACGGCATACTATAGCGCGCCGTTTTTCATCATTTTTGAAGATTTGAAAAAAATGACGAAATGACAAAAACGATGGGTTATAGCCCATGTTTTTTTAAATTTTGAAAAAAAAAGTTAGCCTCGTTTCTCATCATTTTGGACCGTGGGCTATAGCCCATATCGTACGGCATACTATAGCGCGCCGTTTTTCATCATTTTTGAAGATTTGAAGAAAATGACGAAATGACAAAAACGATGGGTTATAGCCCATGTTTTTTGAAATTTTGGAAAAAAAAGTTAGCCTCGTTTCTCATCATTTTGGACCGTGGGCTATAGCCCATATCGTACGGCATACTATAGCGCGCCGTTTTTCATCATTTTATAAGATTTGAAGAAAATGACGAAATGACAAAAACGATGGGTTATAGCCCATGTTTTTTTAAATTTAAAAAAAAAAAGTTAGCCTCGTTTCTCATCATTTTGGACCGTGGGCTATAGCCCATATCGTACGGCATACTATAGCGCGCCGTTTTTCATCATTTTTGAAGATTTGAAAAAAATGACTTAATGACAAAAACGATGAGTTATAGCCCATGTTTTTTGAAATTTTGAAAAAAAAAGTTAGCCTCGTTTCTCATCATTTTGGACCGTGGGCTATAGCCCATATCGTACGGCATACTATAGCGCGCCGTTTTTCATCATTTTTGAAGATTTGAAGAAAATGACGAAATGACAAAAACGATGGGTTATAGCCCATGTTTTTTGAAATTTTGAAAAAAAAAGTTAGCCTCGTTTCTCATCATTTTGGACCGTGGGCTATAGCCCATATCGTACGGCATACTATAGCGCGCAGTTTTTCATCATTTTTGAAGAATTGAAAAAAATGACGAAATGACAAAAACGATGGGTTATAGCCCATGTTTTTTGAAATTTTGGAAAAAAAAGTTAGCCTCGTTTCTCATCATTTTGGACCGTGGGCTATAGCCCATATCGTACGGCATACTATAGCGCGCCGTTTTTCATCATTTTTGAAGATTTGAAGAAAATGACGAAATGACAAAAACGATGGGTTATAGCCCATGTTTTTTGAAATTTTGAAAAAAAAAGTTAGCCTCGTTTCTCATGATTTTGGACCGTGGGCTATAGCCCATATCGTACGGCATACTATAGCGCGCCGTTTTTCATCATTTTTGAAGATTTGAAAAAAATGACGAAATGACAAAAACGATGGGTTATAGCCCATGTTTTTTGAAATTTTGAAAAAAAAAGTTAGCCTCGTTTCTCATCATTTTGGACCGTGGGCTATAGCCCATATCGTACGGCATACTATAGCGCGCCGTTTTTCATCATTTTTGAAGATTTGAAGAAAATGACGAAATGACAAAAACGATGGGTTATAGCCCATGTTTTTTTAAATTTTGGAAAAAAAAGTTAGCCTCGTTTCTCATCATTTTGGACCGTGGGCTATAGCCTATATCGTACGGCATACTATAGCGCGCCGTTTTTCATCATTTTTGAAGATTTGAAGAAAATGACGAAATGACAAAAACGATGGGTTATAGCCCATGTTTTTTGAAATTTTGAAAAAAAAAGTTAGCCTCGTTTCTCATCATTTTGGACCGTGGGCTATAGCCCATATCGTACGGCATACTATAGCGCGCCGTTTTTCATCATTTTTGAAGATTTGAAAAAAATGACGAAATTACAAAAACGATGGGTTATAGCCCATGTTTTTTGAAATTTTGGAAAAAAAAGTTAGCCTCGTTTCTCATCATTTTGGACCGTGGGCTATAGCCCATATCGTACGGCATACTATAGCGCGCCGTTTTTCATCATTTTTGAAGATTTGAAAAAAATGACGATATGACAAAAACGATGGGTTATAGCCCATGTTTTTTGAAATTTTGAAAAAAAAAGTTAGCCTCGTTTCTCATCATTTTGGACCATGGGCTATAGCCCATATCGTACGGCATACTATAGCGCGCCGTTTTTGAAATTTTGGAAAAAAAAGTTAGCCTCGTTTCTCATCATTTTGGACCGTGGGCTATAGCCCATATCGTACGGCATACTATAGCGCGCTGTTTTTCATCATTTTTGAAGATTTGAAAAAAATGACGAAATGACAAAAACGATGGGTTATAGCCCATGTTTTTTGAAATTTTGAAAAAAAAAAGTTAGCCTCGTTTCTCATCATTTTGGACCGTGGGCTATAGCCCATATCGTACGGCATACTATAGCGCGCCGTTTTTCATCATTTTTGAAGATTTGAAGAAAATGACGAAATGACAAAAACGATGGGTTATAGCCCATGTTTTTTGAAATTTTGAAAAAAAAAAGTTAGCCTCGTTTCTCATCATTTTGGACCGTGGGCTATAGCCCATATCGTACGGCATACTATAGCGCGCCGTTTTTCATCATTTTTGAAGATTTGAAGAAAATGACGAAATGACAAAAACGATGGGTTATAGCCCATGTTTTTTGAAATTTTGGAAAAAAAAGTTAGCCTCGTTTCTCATCATTTTGGACCGTGGGCTATAGCCCATATCGTACGGCATACTATAGCGCGCCGTTTTTCATCATTTTTGAAGATTTGAAAAAAAATGACGAAATGACAAAAACGATGGGTTATAGCCCATGTTTTTTGAAATTTTGAAAAAAAAAGTTAGCCTCGTTTCTCATCATTTTGGACCGTGGGCTATAGCCCATATCGTACGGCATACTATAGCGCGCCGTTTTTCATCTTTTTTGAAGATTTGAAAAAAATGACGAAATGACAAAAACGATGGGTTATAGCCCATGTTTTTTGAAATTTTGAAAAAAAAAGTTAGCCTCGTTTCTCATCATTTTGGACCGTGGGCTATAGCCCATATCGTACGGCATACTATAGCGCGCCGTTTTTCACCATTTTTGAAGATTTGAAGAAAATGACGAAATGACAAAAACGATGGGTTATAGCCCATGTTTTTTGAAATTTTGGAAAAAAAAGTTAGCCTCGTTTCTCATCATTTTGGACCGTGGGCTATAGCCCATATCGTACGGCATACTATAGCGCACCGTTTTTCATCATTTTATAAGATTTGAAGAAAATGACGAAATGACAAAAACGATGGGTTATAGCCCATGTTTTTTGAAATTTTGAAAAAAAAAGTTAGCCTCGTTTCTCATCATTTTGGACCGTGGGCTATAGCCCATATCGTACGGCATACTATAGCGCGCCGTTTTTCATCATTTTATAAGATTTGAAGAAAATGACGAAATGACAAAAACGATGGGTTATAGCCCATGTTTTTTGAAATTTTGAAAAAAAAAGTTAGCCTCGTTTCTCATCATTTTGGACCGTGGGCTATAGCCCATATCGTACGGCATACTATAGCGCGCCGTTTTTCATCATTTTTGAAGATTTGAAGAAAATGACGAAATGACAAAAACGATGGGTTATAGCCCATGTTTTTTGAAATTTTGAAAAAAAAAGTTAGCCTCGTTTCTCATCATTTTGGACCATATCGTACGGCATACTATAGCGCGCCGTTTTTCATCATTTTTGAAGATTTGAAGAAAATGACGAAATGACAAAAACGATGGGTTATAGCCCATGTTTTTTGAAATTTTGAAAAAAAAAGTTAGCCTCGTTTCTCATCATGTTGGACCGTGGGCTATAGCCCATATCGTACGGCATACTATAGCGCGCAGTTTTTCATCATTTTTGAAGATTTGAAAAAAATGACGAAATGACAAAAACGATGGGTTATAGCCCATGTTTTTTGAAATTTTGAAAAAAAAAGTTAGCCTTGTTTCTCATCATTTTGGACCGTGGGCTATAGCCCATATCGTACGGCATACTATAGCGCGCCGTTTTTCATCATTTTTGAAGATTTGAAAAAAATGACGAAATGACAAAAACGATGGGTTATAGCCCATGTTTTTTGAAATTTAGAAAAAAAAAGTTAGCCTCGTTTCTCATCATTTTTGACTGTGGGCTATAGCCCATATCGTACGGCATACTATAGCGCGCCGTTTTTCATCATTTTTGAAGATTTGAAGAAAATGACGAAATGACAAAAACGATGGGTTATAGCCCATGTTTTTTGAAATTTTGGAAAAAAAAGTTAGCCTCGTTTCTCATCATTTTGGACCGTGGGCTATAGCCCATATCGTACGGCATACTATAGCGCGCCGTTTTTCATCATTTTTGAAGATTTGAAAAAAAATGACGAAATGACAAAAACGATGGGTTATAGCCCATGTTTTTTGAAATTTTGGAAAAAAAAGTTAGCCTCGTTTCTCATCATTTTGGACCGTGGGCTATAGTCCATATCGTACGGCATACTATAGCGCGCCGTTTTTCAACATTTTTGAAGATTTGAAAAAAAATGACGAAATGACAAAAACGATGGGTTATAGCCCATGTTTTTTGAAATTTAGAAAAAAAAAGTTAGCCTCGTTTCTCATCATTTTTGACCGTGGGCTATAGCCCATATCGTACGGCATACTATAGCGCGCCGTTTTTCATCATTTTTGAAGATTTGAAAAAAATGACGAAATGACAAAAACGATGGGTTATAGCCCATGTTTTTTGAAATTTTGAAAAAAAAAGTTAGCCTTGTTTCTCATCATTTTGGACCGTGGGCTATAGCCCATATCGTACGGCATACTATAGCGCGCCGTTTTTCATCATTTTTGAAGATTTGAAAAAAATGACGAAATGACAAAAACGATGGGTTATAGCCCATGTTTTTTGAAATTTAGAAAAAAAAAGTTAGCCTCGTTTCTCATCATTTTTGACTGTGGGCTATAGCCCATATCGTACGGCATACTATAGCGCGCCGTTTTTCATCATTTTTGAAGATTTGAAGAAAATGACGAAATGACAAAAACGATGGGTTATAGCCCATGTTTTTTGAAATTTTGGAAAAAAAAGTTAGCCTCGTTTCTCATCATTTTGGACCGTGGGCTATAGCCCATATCGTACGGCATACTATAGCGCGCCGTTTTTCATCATTTTTGAAGATTTGAAAAAAAATGACGAAATGACAAAAACGATGGGTTATAGCCCATGTTTTTTGAAATTTTGGAAAAAAAAGTTAGCCTCGTTTCTCATCATTTTGGACCGTGGGCTATAGTCCATATCGTACGGCATACTATAGCGCGCCGTTTTTCAACATTTTTGAAGATTTGAAAAAAAATGACGAAATGACAAAAACGATGGGTTATAGCCCATGTTTTTTGAAATTTTGAAAAAAAAAGTTTGCCTCGTTTCTCATCATTTTGGACCGTGGGCGATAGCCCATATCGTACGGCATACTATAGCGCGCCGTTTTTCATCATTTTTGAAGATTTGAAAAAAATGACGAAATGACAAAAACGATGGGTTATAGCCCATGTTTTTTGAAATTTTGAAAAAAAAAGTTAGCCTCGTTTCTCATCATTTTGGACCGTGGGCTATAGCCCATATCGTACGGCATACTATAGCGTGCCGTTTTTCATCATTTTTGAAGATTTGAAGAAAATGACGAAATGACAAAAACGATGGGTTATAGCCCATGTTTTTTGAAATTTTGGAAAAAAAAGTTAGCCTCGTTTCTCATCATTTTGGACCGTGGGCTATAGCCCATATCGTACGGCATACTATAGCGCGCCGTTTTTCATCATTTTATAAGATTTGAAGAAAATGACGAAATGACAAAAACGATGGGTTATAGCCCATGTTTTTTGAAATTTTGAAAAAAAAATTAGCCTCGTTTCTCATCATTTTGGACCGTGGGCTATAGCCCATATCGTACGGCATACTATAGCGCGCAGTTTTTCATCATTTTTGAAGATTTGAAAAAAATGACGAAATGACAAAAACGATGGGTTATAGCCCATGTTTTTTGAAATTTTGAAAAAAAAAGTTAGCCTCGTTTCTCATCATTTTGGACCGTGGGCTATAGCCCATATCGTACGGCATACTATAGCGCGCCGTTTTTCATCATT
Source organism: Protomyctophum bolini (assembly GCF_963924005.1). Classification (NCBI taxonomy): domain Eukaryota; kingdom Metazoa; phylum Chordata; class Actinopteri; order Myctophiformes; family Myctophidae; genus Protomyctophum; species Protomyctophum bolini. The sequence goes on along the minus strand of NC_137863.1, from coordinate 4,326,883 downwards.
TTTGAAGATTTGAAGAAAATGACGATATGACAAAAACGATGGGTTATAGCCCATGTTTTTTGAAATTTTGAAAAAAAAAGTTAGCCTCGTTTCTCATCATTTTGGACCATGGGCTATAGCCCATATCGTACGGCATACTATAGCGCGCCGTTTTTCATCATTTTTGAGGATTTGAAAAAAATGACGAAATGACAAAAACGATGGGTTATAGCCCATGTTTTTTGAAATTTTGAAAAAAAAAGTTAGCCTCGTTTCTCATCATTTTGGACCGTGGGCTATAGCCCATATCGTACGGCATACTATAGCGCGCCGTTTTTCATCATTTTTGAAGATTTGAAAAAAATGACGAAATTACAAAAACGATGGGTTATAGCCAATGTTTTTTGAAATTTTGGAAAAAAAAGTTAGCCTCGTTTCTCATCATTTTGGACCGTGGGCTATAGCCCATATCGTACGGCATACTATAGCGCGCCGTTTTTCATCATTTTTGAAGATTTGAAAAAAATGACGATATGACAAAAACGATGGGTTATAGCCCATGTTTTTTGAAATTTTGAAAAAAAAAGTTAGCCTCGTTTCTCATCATTTTGGACCATGGGCTATAGCCCATATCGTACGGCATACTATAGCGCGCCGTTTTTCATCATTTTTGAGGATTTGAAAAAAATGACGAAATGACAAAAACGATGGGTTATAGCCTATGTTTTTTGAAATTTTGAAAATAAAAGTTAGCCTCGTTTCTCATCATTTTGGACCGTGGGCTATAGCCCATATCGTACGGCATACTATAGCGCGCCGTTTTTCATCATTTTTGAAGATTTGAAAAAAAATGACGAAATGACAAAAACGATGGGTTATAGCCCATGTTTTTTGAAATTTTGAAAAAAAAAGTTAGCCTCGTTTCTCATCATTTTGGACCGTGGGCTATAGCCCATATCGTACGGCATACTATAGCGCGCCGTTTTTCATCATTTTTGAAGATTTGAAAAAAATGACGAAATGACAAAAACGATGGGTTATAGCCCATGTTTTTTGAAATTTTGAAAAAAAAAGTTAGCCTCGTTTCTCATCATTTTGGACCGTGGGCTATAGCCCATATCGTACGGCATACTATAGCGCGCCGTTTTTCATCATTTTTGAAGATTTGAAGAAAATGACGAAATGACAAAAACGATGGGTTATAGCCCATGTTTTTTTAAATTTTGGAAAAAAAAGTTAGCCTCGTTTCTCATCATTTTGGACCGTGGGCTATAGCCCATATCGTACGGCATACTATAGCGCGCCGTTTTTCATCATTTTATAAGATTTGAAGAAAATGACGAAATGACAAAAACGATGGGTTATAGCCCATGTTTTTTGAAATTTTGAAAAAAAAATTAGCCTCGTTTCTCATCATTTTGGACCGTGGGCTATAGCCCATATCGTACGGCATACTATAGCGCGCAGTTTTTCATCATTTTTGAAGATTTGAAAAAAATGACGAAATGACAAAAACGATGGGTTATAGCCCATGTTTTTTGAAATTTTGAAAAAAAAAGTTAGCCTCGTTTCTCATCATTTTGGACCGTGGGCTATAGCCCATATCGTACGGCATACTATAGCGCGCCGTTTTTCATCATTTTTGAAGATTTGAAGAAAATGACGATATGACAAAAACGATGGGTTATAGCCCATGTTTTTTGAAATTTTGAAAAAAAAAGTTAGCCTCGTTTCTCATCATTTTGGACCATGGGCTATAGCCCATATCGTACGGCATACTATAGCGCGCCGTTTTTCATCATTTTTGAAGATTTGAAGAAAATGACGAAATGACAAAAACGATGGGTTATAGCCCATGTTTTTTGAAATTTTGGAAAAAAAAGTTAGCCTCGTTTCTCATCATTTTGGACCGTGGGCTATAGCCCATATCGTACGGCATACTATAGCGCGCCGTTTTTCATCATTTTTGAAGATTTGAAAAAAAAATGACGAAATGACAAAAACGATGGGTTATAGCCCATGTTTTTTGAAATTTTGAAAAAAAAAGTTAGCCTCGTTTCTCATCATTTTGGACCGTGGGCTATAGCCCATATCGTACGGCATACTATAGCGCGCCGTTTTTCATCATTTTTGAAGATTTGAAAAAAATGACGAAATGACAAAAACGATGGGTTATAGCCCATGTTTTTTGAAATTTTGAAAAAAAAAGTTAGCCTCGTTTCTCATCATTTTGGACCGTGGGCTATAGCCCATATCGTACGGCATACTATAGCGCGCCGTTTTTCATCATTTTTGAAGATTTGAAGAAAATGACGAAATGACAAAAACGATGGGTTATAGCCCATGTTTTTTGAAATTTTGGAAAAAAAAGTTAGCCTCGTTTCTCATCATTTTGGACCGTGGGCTATAGCCCATATCGTACGGCATACTATAGCGCGCCGTTTTTCATCATTTTATAAGATTTGAAGAAAATGACGAAATGACAAAAACGATGGGTTATAGCCCATGTTTTTTGAAATTTTGAAAAAAAAATTAGCCTCGTTTCTCATCATTTTGGACCGTGGGCTATAGCCCATATCGTACGGCATACTATAGCGCGCAGTTTTTCATCATTTTTGAAGATTTGAAAAAAATGACGAAATGACAAAAACGATGGGTTATAGCCCATGTTTTTTGAAATTTTGAAAAAAAAAGTTAGCCTCGTTTCTCATCATTTTGGACCGTGGGCTATAGCCCATATCGTACGGCATACTATAGCGCGCCGTTTTTCATCATTTTTGAAGATTTGAAGAAAATGACGATATGACAAAAACGATGGGTTATAGCCCATGTTTTTTGAAATTTTGAAAAAAAAAGTTAGCCTCGTTTCTCATCATTTTGGACCATGGGCTATAGCCCATATCGTACGGCATACTATAGCGCGCCGTTTTTCATCATTTTTGAGGATTTGAAAAAAATGACGAAATGACAAAAACGATGGGTTATAGCCCATGTTTTTTGAAATTTTGAAAAAAAAAGTTAGCCTCGTTTCTCATCATTTTGGACCGTGGGCTATAGCCCATATCGTACGGCATACTATAGCGCGCCGTTTTTCATCATTTTTGAAGATTTGAAAAAAATGACGAAATTACAAAAACGATGGGTTATAGCCCATGTTTTTTGAAATTTTGGAAAAAAAAGTTAGCCTCGTTTCTCATCATTTTGGACCGTGGGCTATAGCCCATATCGTACGGCATACTATAGCGCGCCGTTTTTCATCATTTTTGAAGATTTGAAAAAAATGACGATATGACAAAAACGATGGGTTATAGCCCATGTTTTTTGAAATTTTGAAAAAAAAAGTTAGCCTCGTTTCTCATCATTTTGGACCGTGGGCTATAGCCCATATCGTACGGCATACTATAGCGCGCCGTTTTTCATCATTTTTGAGGATTTGAAAAAAATGACGAAATGACAAAAACGATGGGTTATAGCCCATGTTTTTTGAAATTTTGAAAATAAAAGTTAGCCTCGTTTCTCATCATTTTGGACCGTGGGCTATAGCCCATATCGTACGGCATACTATAGCGCGCCGTTTTTCATCATTTTTGAAGATTTGAAAAAAAATGACGAAATGACAAAAACGATGGGTTATAGCCCATGTTTTTTGAAATTTTGAAAAAAAAAGTTAGCCTCGTTTCTCATCATTTTGGACCGTGGGCTATAGCCCATATCGTACGGCATACTATAGCGCGCCGTTTTTCATCATTTTTGAAGATTTGAAAAAAATGACGAAATGACAAAAACGATGGGTTATAGCCCATGTTTTTTGAAATTTTGAAAAAAAAAGTTAGCCTCGTTTCTCATCATTTTGGACCGTGGGCTATAGCCCATATCGTACGGCATACTATAGCGCACCGTTTTTCATCATTTTTGAAGATTTGAAGAAAATGACGAAATGACAAAAACGATGGGTTATAGCCCATGTTTTTTGAAATTTTGGAAAAAAAAGTTAGCCTCGTTTCTCATCATTTTGGACCGTGGGCTATAGCCCATATCGTACGGCATACTATAGCGCGCCGTTTTTCATCATTTTATAAGATTTGAAGAAAATGACGAAATGACAAAAACGATGGGTTATAGCCCATGTTTTTTGAAATTTTGAAAAAAAAAATTGCCTCGTTTCTCATCATTTTGGACCGTGGGCTATAGCCCATATCGTACGGCATACTATAGCGCGCAGTTTTTCATCATTTTTGAAGATTTGAAAAAAATGACGAAATGACAAAAACGATGGGTTATAGCCCATGTTTTTTGAAATTTTGAAAAAAAAAGTTAGCCTCGTTTCTCATCATTTTGGACCGTGGGCTATAGCCCATATCGTACGGCATACTATAGCGCGCCGTTTTTCATCATTTTAAGAGATTTGAAGAAAATGACGAAATGACAAAAACGATGGGTTATAGCCCATGTTTTTTGAAATTTTGAAAAAAAAATTAGCCTCGTTTCTCATCATTTTGGACCGTGGGCTATAGCCCATATCGTACGGCATACTATAGCGCGCAGTTTTTCATCATTTTTGAAGATTTGAAAAAAATGACGAAATGACAAAAACGATGGGTTATAGCCCATGTTTTTTGAAATTTTGGAAAAAAAAGTTAGCCTCGTTTCTCATCATTTTGGACCGTGGGCTATAGCCCATATCGTACGGCATACTATAGCGCGCCGTTTTTTATCATTTTTGAAGATTTGAAGAAAATGACGATATGACAAAAACGATGGGTTATAGCCCATGTTTTTTGAAATTTTGAAAAAAAAAGTTAGCCTCGTTTCTCATCATTTTGGACCATGGGCTATAGCCCATATCGTACGGCATACTATAGCGCGCCGTTTTTCATCATTTTTGAGGATTTGAAAAAAATGACGAAATGACAAAAACGATGGGTTATAGCCCATGTTTTTTGAAATTTTGAAAAAAAAAGTTAGCCTCGTTTCTCATCATTTTGGACCGTGGGCTATAGCCCATATCGTACGGCATACTATAGCGCGCCGTTTTTCATCATTTTTGAAGATTTGAAAAAAATGACGAAATTACAAAAACGATGGGTTATAGCCCATGTTTTTTGAAATTTTGGAAAAAAAAGTTAGCCTCGTTTCTCATCATTTTGGACCGTGGGCTATAGCCCATATCGTACGGCATACTATAGCGCGCCGTTTTTCATCATTTTTGAAGATTTGAAAAAAATGACGATATGACAAAAACGATGGGTTATAGCCCATGTTTTTTGAAATTTTGAAAAAAAAAGTTAGCCTCGTTTCTCATCATTTTGGACCGTGGGCTATAGCCCATATCGTACGGCATACTATAGCGCGCCGTTTTTCATCATTTTTGAGGATTTGAAAAAAATGACGAAATGACAAAAACGATGGGTTATAGCCCATGTTTTTTGAAATTTTGAAAATAAAAGTTAGCCTCGTTTCTCATCATTTTGGACCGTGGGCTATAGCCCATATCGTACGGCATACTATAGCGCGCCGTTTTTCATCATTTTTGAAGATTTGAAAAAAAATGACGAAATGACAAAAACGATGGGTTATAGCCCATGTTTTTTGAAATTTTGAAAAAAAAAGTTAGCCTCGTTTCTCATCATTTTGGACCGTGGGCTATAGCCCATATCGTACGGCATACTATAGCGCGCCGTTTTTCATCATTTTTGAAGATTTGAAAAAAATGACGAAATGACAAAAACGATGGGTTATAGCCCATGTTTTTTGAAATTTTGAAAAAAAAAGTTAGCCTCGTTTCTCATCATTTTGGACCGTGGGCTATAGCCCATATCGTACGGCATACTATAGCGCGCCGTTTTTCATCATTTTTGAAGATTTGAAGAAAATGACGAAATGACAAAAACGATGGGTTATAGCCCATGTTTTTTGAAATTTTGAAAAAAAAATTAGCCTCGTTTCTCATCATTTTGGACCGTGGGCTATAGCCCATATCGTACGGCATACTATAGCGCGCAGTTTTTCATCATTTTTGAAGATTTGAAAAAAATGACGAAATGACAAAAACGATGGGTTATAGCCCATGTTTTTTGAAATTTTGGAAAAAAAAGTTAGCCTCGTTTCTCATCATTTTGGACCGTGGGCTATAGCCCATATCGTACGGCATACTATAGCGCGCCGTTTTTCATCATTTTTGAAGATTTGAAGAAAATGACGAAATGACAAAAACGATGGGTTATAGCCCATGTTTTTTTAAATTTTGGAAAAAAAAGTTAGCCTCGTTTCTCATCATTTTGGACCGTGGGCTATAGCCCATATCGTACGGCATACTATAGCGCGCCATTTTTCATCATTTTTGAAGATTTGAAAAAAATTACGAAATGACAAAAACGATGGGTTATAGCCCATGTTTTTTGAAATTTTGAAAAAAAAAGTTAGCCTCGTTTCTCATCATTTTGGACCGTGGGCTATAGCCCATATCGTACGGCATACTATAGCGCGCCGTTTTTCATCATTTTTGAAGATTTGAAGAAAATGACGAAATGACAAAAACGATGGGTTATAGCCCATGTTTTTTGAAATTTTGGAAAAAAAAGTTAGCCTCGTTTCTCATCATTTTGGACCGTGGGCTATAGCCCATATCGTACGGCATACTATAGCGCGCCGTTTTTCATCATTTTTGAAGATTTGAAGAAAATGACGAAATGACAAAAACGATGGGTTATAGCCCATGTTTTTTGAAATTTTGAAAAAAAAGTTAGCCTCGTTTCTCATCATTTTGGACCGTGGGCTATAGCCCATATCGTACGGCATACTATAGCGCGCCGTTTTTCATCATTTTTGAAGATTTGAAAAAAATGACGAAATGACAAAAACGATAGGTTATAGCCCATGTTTTTTGAAATTTTGAAAAAAAAAGTTAGCCTCGTTTCTGATCATTTTGGACCGTGGGCTATAGCCCATATCGTACGGCATACTATAGCGCGCCGTTTTTCATCATTTTTGAAGATTTGAAGAAAATGACGAAATGACAAAAACGATGGGTTATAGCCCATGTTTTTTGAAATTTTGGAAAAAAAAGTTAGCCTCGTTTCTCATCATTTTGGACCGTGGGCTATAGCCCATATCGTACGGCATACTATAGCGCGCCGTTTTTCATCATTTTTGAAGATTTGAAGAAAATGACGAAATGACAAAAACGATGGGTTATAGCCCATGTTTTTTGAAATTTTGGAAAAAAAAGTTAGCCTCGTTTCTCATCATTTTGGACCGTGGGCTATAGCCCATATCGTACGGCATACTATAGCGCGCCGTTTTTCATCATTTTTGAAGATTTGAAGAAAATGACGAAATGACAAAAACGATGGGTTATAGCCCATGTTTTTTGAAATTTTGAAAAAAAAGTTAGCCTCGTTTCTCATCATTTTGGACCGTGGGCTATAGCCCATATCGTACGGCATACTATAGCGCGCCGTTTTTCATCATTTTTGAAGATTTGAAAAAAATGACGAAATGACAAAAACGATAGGTTATAGCCCATGTTTTTTGAAATTTTGAAAAAAAAAGTTAGCCTCGTTTCTGATCATTTTGGACCGTGGGCTATAGCCCATATCGTACGGCATACTATAGCGCGCCGTTTTTCATCATTTTTGAAGATTTGAAGAAAATGACGAAATGACAAAAACGATGGGTTATAGCCCATGTTTTTTGAAATTTTGGAAAAAAAAGTTAGCCTCGTTTCTCATCATTTTGGACCGTGGGCTATAGCCCATATCGTACGGCATACTATAGCGCGCCGTTTTTCATCATTTTTGAAGATTTGAAGAAAATGACGAAATGACAAAAACGATGGGTTATAGCCCATGTTTTTTGAAATTTTGAAAAAAAAAGTTAGCCTCGTTTCTCATCATTTTGGACCGTGGGCTATAGCCCATATCGTACGGCATACTATAGCGCGCCGTTTTTCATCATTTTTGAAGATTTGAAAAAAATGACGAAATTACAAAAACGATGGGTTATAGCCCATGTTTTTTGAAATTTTGGAAAAAGAAGTTAGCCTCGTTTCTCATCATTTTGGACCGTGGGCTATAGCCCATATCGTACGGCATACTATAGCGCGCCGTTTTTCATCATTTTTGAAGATTTGAAAAAAATGACGATATGACAAAAACGATGGGTTATAGCCCATGTTTTTTGAAATTTTGAAAAAAAAAGTTAGCCTCGTTTCTCATCATTTTGGACCATGGGCTATAGCCCATATCGTACGGCATACTATAGCGCGCCGTTTTTCATCATTTTTGAGGATTTGAAAAAAATGACGAAATGACAAAAACGATGGGTTATAGCCCATGTTTTTTGAAATTTTGAAAAAAAAAGTTAGCCTCGTTTCTCATCATTTTTGACCGTGGGCTATAGCCAATATCGTACGGCATACTATAGCGCGCCGTTTTTCATCATTTTTGAAGATTTGAAGAAAATGACGAAATGACAAAAACGATGGGTTATAGCCCATGTTTTTTGAAATTTTGGAAAAAAAAGTTAGCCTCGTTTCTCATCATTTTGGACCATGGGCTATAGCCCATATCGTACGGCATACTATAGCGCGCCGTTTTTCATAATTTTTGAAGATTTGAAGAAAATGACGAAATGACAAAAACGATGGGTTATAGCCCATGTTTTTTGAAATTTTGAAAAAAAAAGTTAGCCTCGTTTCTCATAATTTTGGACCGTGGGCTATAGCCCATATCGTACGGCATACTATAGCGCGCAGTTTTTCATCATTTTTGAAGATTTGAAAAAAATGACGAAATGACAAAAACGATGGGTTATAGCCCATGTTTTTTGAAATTTTGAAAAAAAAAGTTAGCCTCGTTTCTCATCATTTTGGACCGTGGGCTATAGCCCATATCGTACGGCATACTATAGCGCGCCGTTTTTCATCATTTTTGAAGATTTGAAAAAAATGACGAAATTACAAAAACGATGGGTTATAGCCCATGTTTTTTGAAATTTTGAAAAAAAAAGTTAGCCTCGTTTCTCATCATTTTGGACCGTGGGCTATAGCCCATATCGTACGGCATACTATAGCGCGCAGTTTTTCATCATTTTTGAAGATTTGAAAAAAATGACGAAATGACAAAAACGATGGGTTATAGCCCATGTTTTTTGAAATTTTGGAAAAAAAAGTTAGCCTCGTTTCTCATCATTTTGGACCGTGGGCTATAGCCCATATCGTACGGCATACTATAGCGCGCCGTTTTTCATCATTTTTGAAGATTTGAAGAAAATGACGATATGACAAAAACGATGGGTTATAGCCCATGTTTTTTGAAATTTTGAAAAAAAAAGTTAGCCTCGTTTCTCATCATTTTGGACCATGGGCTATAGCCCATATCGTACGGCATACTATAGCGCGCCGTTTTTCATCATTTTTGAGGATTTGAAAAAAATGACGAAATGACAAAAACGATGGGTTATAGCCCATGTTTTTTGAAATTTTGAAAAAAAAAGTTAGCCTCGTTTCTCATCATTTTGGACCGTGGGCTATAGCCCATATCGTACGGCATACTATAGCGCTCCGTTTTTCATCATTTTTGAAGATTTGAAAAAAATGACGAAATTACAAAAACGATGGGTTATAGCCCATGTTTTTTGAAATTTTGGAAAAAAAAGTTAGCCTCGTTTCTCATCATTTTGGACCGTGGGCTATAGCCCATATCGTACGGCATACTATAGCGCGCCGTTTTTCATCATTTTTGAAGATTTGAAAAAAATGACGATATGACAAAAACGATGGGTTATAGCCCATGTTTTTTGAAATTTTGAAAAAAAAAGTTAGCCTCGTTTCTCATCATTTTGGACCGTGGGCTATAGCCCATATCGTACGGCATACTATAGCGCGCCGTTTTTCATCATTTTTGAGGATTTGAAAAAAATGACGAAATGACAAAAACGATGGGTTATAGCCCATGTTTTTTGAAATTTTGAAAATAAAAGTTAGCCTCGTTTCTCATCATTTTGGACCGTGGGCTATAGCCCATATCGTACGGCATACTATAGCGCGCCGTTTTTCATCATTTTTGAAGATTTGAAAAAAAATGACGAAATGACAAAAACGATGGGTTATAGCCCATGTTTTTTGAAATTTTGAAAAAAAAAGTTAGCCTCGTTTCTCATCATTTTGGACCGTGGGCTATAGCCCATATCGTACGGCATACTATAGCGCGCCGTTTTTCATCATTTTTGAAGATTTGAAAAAAATGACGAAATGACAAAAACGATGGGTTATAGCCCATGTTTTTTGAAATTTTGAAAAAAAAAGTTAGCCTCGTTTCTCATCATTTTGGACCGTGGGCTATAGCCCATATCGTACGGCATACTATAGCGCGCCGTTTTTCATCATTTTTGAAGATTTGAAGAAAATGACGAAATGACAAAAACGATGGGTTATAGCCCATGTTTTTTGAAATTTTGGAAAAAAAAGTTAGCCTCGTTTCTCATCATTTTGGACCGTGGGCTATAGCCCATATCGTACGGCATACTATAGCGCGCCGTTTTTCATCATTTTATAAGATTTGAAGAAAATGACGAAATGACAAAAACGATGGGTTATAGCCCATGTTTTTTGAAATTTTGAAAAAAAAAATAGCCTCGTTTCTCATCATTTTGGACCGTGGGCTATAGCCCATATCGTACGGCATACTATAGCGCGCCGTTTTTCATCATTTTTGAAGATTTGAAGAAAATGACGAAATGACAAAAACGATGGGTTATAGCCCATGTTTTTTGAAATTTTGAAAAAAAAGTTAGCCTCGTTTCTCATCATTTTGGACCGTGGGCTATAGCCCATATCGTACGGCATACTATATAGCGCGCCGTTTTTCATCATTTTTGAAGATTTGAAAAAAATGACGAAATGACAAAAACGATAGGTTATAGCCCATGTTTTTTGAAATTTTGAAAAAAAAAGTTAGCCTCGTTTCTGATCATTTTGGACCGTGGGCTATAGCCCATATCGTACGGCATACTATAGCGCGCCGTTTTTCATCATTTTTGAAGATTTGAAGAAAATGACGAAATGACAAAAACGATGGGTTATAGCCCATGTTTTTTGAAATTTTGAAAAAAAAAGTTAGCCTCGTTTCTCATCATTTTGGACCGTGGGCTATAGCCCATATCGTACGGCATACTATAGCGCGCCGTTTTTCATCATTTTTGAGGATTTGAAAAAAATGACGAAATGACAAAAACGATGGGTTATAGCCCATGTTTTTTGAAATTTTGAAAATAAAAGTTAGCCTCGTTTCTCATCATTTTGGACCGTGGGCTATAGCCCATATCGTACGGCATACTATAGCGCGCCGTTTTTCATCATTTTTGAAGATTTGAAAAAAAATGACGAAATGACAAAAACGATGGGTTATAGCCCATGTTTTTTGAAATTTTGAAAAAAAAAGTTAGCCTCGTTTCTCATCATTTTGGACCGTGGGCTATAGCCCATATCGTACGGCATACTATAGCGCGCCGTTTTTCATCATTTTTGAAGATTTGAAAAAAATGACGAAATGACAAAAACGATGGGTTATAGCCCATGTTTTTTGAAATTTTGAAAAAAAAAGTTAGCCTCGTTTCTCATCATTTTGGACCGTGGGCTATAGCCCATATCGTACGGCATACTATAGCGCGCCGTTTTTCATCATTTTTGAAGATTTGAAGAAAATGACGAAATGACAAAAACGATGGGTTATAGCCCATGTTTTTTGAAATTTTGGAAAAAAAAGTTAGCCTCGTTTCTCATCATTTTGGACCGTGGGCTATAGCCCATATCGTACGGCATACTATAGCGCGCCGTTTTTCATCATTTTATAAGATTTGAAGAAAATGACGAAATGACAAAAACGATGGGTTATAGCCCATGTTTTTTGAAATTTTGAAAAAAAAAATAGCCTCGTTTCTCATCATTTTGGACCGTGGGCTATAGCCCATATCGTACGGCATACTATAGCGCGCAGTTTTTCATCATTTTTGAAGATTTGAAAAAAATGACGAAATGACAAAAACGATGGGTTATAGCCCATGTTTTTTGAAATTTTGGAAAAAAAAGTTAGCCTCGTTTCTCATCATTTTGGACCGTGGGCTATAGCCCATATCGTACGGCATACTATAGCGCGCCGTTTTTCATCATTTTTGAAGATTTGAAGAAAATGACGAAATGACAAAAACGATGGGTTATAGCCCATGTTTTTTTAAATTTTGGAAAAAAAAGTTAGCCTCGTTTCTCATCATTTTGGACCGTGGGCTATAGCCCATATCGTACGGCATACTATAGCGCGCCATTTTTCATCATTTTTGAAGATTTGAAAAAAATTACGAAATGACAAAAACGATGGGTTATAGCCCATGTTTTTTGAAATTTTGAAAAAAAAAGTTAGCCTCGTTTCTCATCATTTTGGACCGTGGGCTATAGCCCATATCGTACGGCATACTATAGCGCGCCGTTTTTCATCATTTTTGAAGATTTGAAGAAAATGACGAAATGACAAAAACGATGGGTTATAGCCCATGTTTTTTGAAATTTTGGAAAAAAAAGTTAGCCTCGTTTCTCATCATTTTGGACCGTGGGCTATAGCCCATATCGTACGGCATACTATAGCGCGCCGTTTTTCATCATTTTTGAAGATTTGAAGAAAATGACGAAATGACAAAAACGATGGGTTATAGCCCATGTTTTTTGAAATTTTGAAAAAAAAGTTAGCCTCGTTTCTCATCATTTTGGACCGTGGGCTATAGCCCATATCGTACGGCATACTATAGCGCGCCGTTTTTCATCATTTTTGAAGATTTGAAAAAAATGACGAAATGACAAAAACGATAGGTTATAGCCCATGTTTTTTGAAATTTTGAAAAAAAAAGTTAGCCTCGTTTCTGATCATTTTGGACCGTGGGCTATAGCCCATATCGTACGGCATACTATAGCGCGCCGTTTTTCATCATTTTTGAAGATTTGAAGAAAATGACGAAATGACAAAAACGATGGGTTATAGCCCATGTTTTTTGAAATTTTGGAAAAAAAAGTTAGCCTCGTTTCTCATCATTTTGGACCGTGGGCTATAGCCCATATCGTACGGCATACTATAGCGCGCCGTTTTTCATCATTTTTGAAGATTTGAAGAAAATGACGAAATGACAAAAACGATGGGTTATAGCCCATGTTTTTTGAAATTTTGGAAAAAAAAGTTAGCCTCGTTTCTCATCATTTTGGACCGTGGGCTATAGCCCATATCGTACGGCATACTATAGCGCGCCGTTTTTCATCATTTTTGAAGATTTGAAGAAAATGACGAAATGACAAAAACGATGGGTTATAGCCCATGTTTTTTGAAATTTTGAAAAAAAAGTTAGCCTCGTTTCTCATCATTTTGGACCGTGGGCTATAGCCCATATCGTACGGCATACTATATAGCGCGCCGTTTTTCATCATTTTTGAAGATTTGAAAAAAATGACGAAATGACAAAAACGATAGGTTATAGCCCATGTTTTTTGAAATTTTGAAAAAAAAAGTTAGCCTCGTTTCTGATCATTTTGGACCGTGGGCTATAGCCCATATCGTACGGCATACTATAGCGCGCCGTTTTTCATCATTTTTGAAGATTTGAAGAAAATGACGAAATGACAAAAACGATGGGTTATAGCCCATGTTTTTTGAAATTTTGGAAAAAAAAGTTAGCCTCGTTTCTCATCATTTTGGACCGTGGGCTATAGCCCATATCGTACGGCATACTATAGCGCGCCGTTTTTCATCATTTTTGAAGATTTGAAAAAAATGACGAAATGACAAAAACGATGGGTTATAGCCCATGTTTTTTGAAATTTTGAAAAAAAAAGTTAGCCTCGTTTCTCATCATTTTGGACCGTGGGCTATAGCCCATATCGTACGGCATACTATAGCGCGCCGTTTTTCATCATTTTTGAAGATTTGAAGAAAATGACGAAATGACAAAAACGATGGGTTATAGCCCATGTTTTTTGAAATTTTGGAAAAAAAAGTTAGCCTCGTTTCTCATCATTTTGGACCGTGGGCTATAGCCTATATCGTACGGCATACTATAGCGCGCCGTTTTTCATCATTTTTGAAGATTTGAAGAAAATGACGAAATGACAAAAACGATGGGTTATAGCCCATGTTTTTTGAAATTTTGAAAAAAAAAGTTAGCCTCGTTTCTCATCATTTTGGACCGTGGGCTATAGCCCATATCGTACGGCATACTATAGCGCGCCGTTTTTCATCATTTTTGAAGATTTGAAAAAAATGACGAAATTACAAAAACGATGGGTTATAGCCCATGTTTTTTGAAATTTTGGAAAAAAAAGTTAGCCTCGTTTCTCATCATTTTGGACCGTGGGCTATAGCCCATATCGTACGGCATACTATAGCGCGCCGTTTTTCATCATTTTTGAAGATTTGAAAAAAATGACGATATGACAAAAACGATGGGTTATAGCCCATGTTTTTTGAAATTTTGAAAAAAAAAGTTAGCCTCGTTTCTCATCATTTTGGACCATGGGCTATAGCCCATATCGTACGGCATACTATAGCGCGCCGTTTTTCATCATTTTTGAGGATTTGAAAAAAATGACGAAATGACAAAAACGATGGGTTATAGCCCATGTTTTTTGAAATTTTGAAAAAAAAAGTCAGCCTCGTTTCTCATCATTTTTGACCGTGGGCTATAGCCAATATCGTACGGCATACTATAGCGCGCCGTTTTTCATCATTTTTGAAGATTTGAAGAAAATGACGAAATGACAAAAACGATGGGTTATAGCCCATGTTTTTTGAAATTTTGGAAAAAAAAGTTAGCCTCGTTTCTCATCATTTTGGACCATGGGCTATAGCCCATATCGTACGGCATACTATAGCGCGCCGTTTTTCATAATTTTTGAAGATTTGAAGAAAATGACGAAATGACAAAAACGATGGGTTATAGCCCATGTTTTTTGAAATTTTGAAAAAAAAAGTTAGCCTCGTTTCTCATAATTTTGGACCGTGGGCTATAGCCCATATCGTACGGCATACTATAGCGCGCAGTTTTTCATCATTTTTGAAGATTTGAAAAAAATGACGAAATGACAAAAACGATGGGTTATAGCCCATGTTTTTTGAAATTTTGAAAAAAAAAGTTAGCCTCGTTTCTCATCATTTTGGACCGTGGGCTATAGCCCATATCGTACGGCATACTATAGCGCGCCGTTTTTCATCATTTTTGAAGATTTGAAAAAAATGACGAAATTACAAAAACGATGGGTTATAGCCCATGTTTTTTGAAATTTTGAAAAAAAAAGTTAGCCTCGTTTCTCATCATTTTGGACCGTGGGCTATAGCCCATATCGTACGGCATACTATAGCGCGCCGTTTTTCATCATTTTTGAAGATTTGAAGAAAATGACGAAATGACAAAAACGATGGGTTATAGCCCATGTTTTTTTAAATTTTGGAAAAAAAAGTTAGCCTCGTTTCTCATCATTTTGGACCGTGGGCTATAGCCCATATCGTACGGCATACTATAGCGCGCCATTTTTCATCATTTTTGAAGATTTGAAAAAAATTACGAAATGACAAAAACGATGGGTTATAGCCCATGTTTTTTTAAATTTTGAAAAAAAAAGTTAGCCTCGTTTCTCATCATTTTGGACCGTGGGCTATAGCCCATATCGTACGGCATACTATAGCGCGCCGTTTTTCATCATTTTTGAAGATTTGAAGAAAATGACGAAATGACAAAAACGATGGGTTATAGCCCATGTTTTTTGAAATTTTGGAAAAAAAAGTTAGCCTCGTTTCTCATCATTTTGGACCGTGGGCTATAGCCCATATCGTACGGCATACTATAGCGCGCCGTTTTTCATCATTTTTGAAGATTTGAAAAAAATGACGAAATGACAAAAACGATGGGTTATAGCCCATGTTTTTTGAAATTTTGAAAAAAAAAGTTAGCCTCGTTTCTCATCATTTTGGACCGTGGGCTATAGCCCATATCGTACGGCATACTATAGCGCGCCGTTTTTCATCATTTTTGAAGATTTGAAGAAAATGACGAAATGACAAAAACGATGGGTTATAGCCCATGTTTTTTGAAATTTTGGAAAAAAAAGTTAGCCTCGTTTCTCATCATTTTGGACCGTGGGCTATAGCCTATATCGTACGGCATACTATAGCGCGCCGTTTTTCATCATTTTTGAAGATTTGAAGAAAATGACGAAATGACAAAAACGATGGGTTATAGCCCATGTTTTTTGAAATTTTGAAAAAAAAAGTTAGCCTCGTTTCTCATCATTTTGGACCGTGGGCTATAGCCCATATCGTACGGCATACTATAGCGCGCCGTTTTTCATCATTTTTGAAGATTTGAAAAAAATGACGAAATTACAAAAACGATGGGTTATAGCCCATGTTTTTTGAAATTTTGGAAAAAAAAGTTAGCCTCGTTTCTCATCATTTTGGACCGTGGGCTATAGCCCATATCGTACGGCATACTATAGCGCGCCGTTTTTCATCATTTTTGAAGATTTGAAAAAAATGACGATATGACAAAAACGATGGGTTATAGCCCATGTTTTTTGAAATTTTGAAAAAAAAAGTTAGCCTCGTTTCTCATCATTTTGGACCATGGGCTATAGCCCATATCGTACGGCATACTATAGCGCGCCGTTTTTCATCATTTTTGAGGATTTGAAAAAAATGACGAAATGACAAAAACGATGGGTTATAGCCCATGTTTTTTGAAATTTTGAAAAAAAAAGTTAGCCTCGTTTCTCATCATTTTGGACCGTGGGCTATAGCCAATATCGTACGGCATACTATAGCGCGCCGTTTTTCATCATTTTTGAAGATTTGAAGAAAATGACGAAATGACAAAAACGATGGGTTATAGCCCATGTTTTTTGAAATTTTGGAAAAAAAAGTTAGCCTCGTTTCTCATCATTTTGGACCGTAGGCTATAGCCCATATCGTACGGCATACTATAGCGCGCCGTTTTTCATCATTTTTGAAGATTTAAAAAAAATGACGAAATGACAAAAACGATGGGTTATAGCCCATGTTTTTTGAAATTTTGGAAAAAAAAGTTAGCCTCGTTTCTCATCATTTTGGACCATGGGCTATAGCCCATATCGTACGGCATACTATAGCGCGCCGTTTTTCATAATTTTTGAAGATTTGAAGAAAATGACGAAATGACAAAAACGATGGGTTATAGCCCATGTTTTTTGAAATTTTGAAAAAAAAAGTTAGCCTCGTTTCTCATAATTTTGGACCGTGGGCTATAGCCCATATCGTACGGCATACTATAGCGCGCAGTTTTTCATCATTTTTGAAGATTTGAAAAAAATGACGAAATGACAAAAACGATGGGTTATAGCCCATGTTTTTTGAAATTTTGAAAAAAAAAGTTAGCCTCGTTTCTCATCATTTTGGACCGTGGGCTATAGCCCATATCGTACGGCATACTATAGCGCGCCGTTTTTCATCATTTTTGAAGATTTGAAAAAAATGACGAAATTACAAAAACGATGGGTTATAGCCCATGTTTTTTGAAATTTTGAAAAAAAAAGTTAGCCTCGTTTCTCATCATTTTGGACCGTGGGCTATAGCCCATATCGTACGGCATACTATAGCGCGCCGTTTTTCATCATTTTTGAAGATTTGAAGAAAATGACGAAATGACAAAAACGATGGGTTATAGCCCATGTTTTTTTAAATTTTGGAAAAAAAAGTTAGCCTCGTTTCTCATCATTTTGGACCGTGGGCTATAGCCCATATCGTACGGCATACTATAGCGCGCCATTTTTCATCATTTTTGAAGATTTGAAAAAAATTACGAAATGACAAAAACGATGGGTTATAGCCCATGTTTTTTGTAATTTTGAAAAAAAAAGTTAGCCTCGTTTCTCATCATTTTGGACCGTGGGCTATAGCCCATATCGTACGGCATACTATAGCGCGCCGTTTTTCATCATTTTTGAAGATTTGAAGAAAATGACGAAATGACAAAAACGATGGGTTATAGCCCATGTTTTTTGAAATTTTGGAAAAAAAAGTTAGCCTCGTTTCTCATCATTTTGGACCGTGGGCTATAGCCCATATCGTACGGCATACTATAGCGCGCCGTTTTTCATCATTTTTGAAGATTTGAAGAAAATGACGAAATGACAAAAACGATGGGTTATAGCCCATGTTTTTTGAAATTTTGAAAAAAAAGTTAGCCTCGTTTCTCATCATTTTGGACCGTGGGCTATAGCCCATATCGTACGGCATACTATAGCGCGCCGTTTTTCATCATTTTTGAAGATTTGAAAAAAATGACGAAATGACAAAAACGATAGGTTATAGCCCATGTTTTTTGAAATTTTGAAAAAAAAAGTTAGCCTCGTTTCTGATCATTTTGGACCGTGGGCTATAGCCCATATCGTACGGCATACTATAGCGCGCCGTTTTTCATCATTTTTGAAGATTTGAAGAAAATGACGAAATGACAAAAACGATGGGTTATAGCCCATGTTTTTTGAAATTTTGGAAAAAAAAGTTAGCCTCGTTTCTCATCATTTTGGACCGTGGGCTATAGCCCATATCGTACGGCATACTATAGCGCGCCGTTTTTCATCATTTTTGAAGATTTGAAGAAAATGACGAAATGACAAAAACGATGGGTTATAGCCCATGTTTTTTGAAATTTTGGAAAAAAAAGTTAGCCTCGTTTCTCATCATTTTGGACCGTGGGCTATAGCCCATATCGTACGGCATACTATAGCGCGCCGTTTTTCATCATTTTTGAAGATTTGAAGAAAATGACGAAATGACAAAAACGATGGGTTATAGCCCATGTTTTTTGAAATTTTGAAAAAAAAGTTAGCCTCGTTTCTCATCATTTTGGACCGTGGGCTATAGCCCATATCGTACGGCATACTATAGCGCGCCGTTTTTCATCATTTTTGAAGATTTGAAAAAAATGACGAAATGACAAAAACGATAGGTTATAGCCCATGTTTTTTGAAATTTTGAAAAAAAAAGTTAGCCTCGTTTCTGATCATTTTGGACCGTGGGCTATAGCCCATATCGTACGGCATACTATAGCGCGCCGTTTTTCATCATTTTTGAAGATTTGAAGAAAATGACGAAATGACAAAAACGATGGGTTATAGCCCATGTTTTTTGAAATTTTGGAAAAAAAAGTTAGCCTCGTTTCTCATCATTTTGGACCGTGGGCTATAGCCCATATCGTACGGCATACTATAGCGCGCCGTTTTTCATCATTTTTGAAGATTTGAAAAAAATGACGAAATGACAAAAACGATGGGTTATAGCCCATGTTTTTTGAAAATTTGAAAAAAAAAGTTAGCCTCGTTTCTCATCATTTTGGACCGTGGGCTATAGCCCATATCGTACGGCATACTATAGCGCGCCGTTTTTCATCATTTTTGAAGATTTGAAGAAAATGACGAAATGACAAAAACGATGGGTTATAGCCCATGTTTTTTGAAATTTTGGAAAAAAAAGTTAGCCTCGTTTCTCATCATTTTGGACCGTGGGCTATAGCCTATATCGTACGGCATACTATAGCGCGCCGTTTTTCATCATTTTTGAAGATTTGAAGAAAATGACGAAATGACAAAAACGATGGGTTATAGCCCATGTTTTTTGAAATTTTGAAAAAAAAAGTTAGCCTCGTTTCTCATCATTTTGGACCGTGGGCTATAGCCCATATCGTACGGCATACTATAGCGCGCCGTTTTTCATCATTTTTGAAGATTTGAAAAAAATGACGAAATTACAAAAACGATGGGTTATAGCCCATGTTTTTTGAAATTTTGGAAAAAAAAGTTAGCCTCGTTTCTCATCATTTTGGACCGTGGGCTATAGCCCATATCGTACGGCATACTATAGCGCGCCGTTTTTCATCATTTTTGAAGATTTGAAAAAAATGACGATATGACAAAAACGATGGGTTATAGCCCATGTTTTTTGAAATTTTGAAAAAAAAAGTTAGCCTCGTTTCTCATCATTTTGGACCGTGGGCTATAGCCCATATCGTACGGCATACTATAGCGCGCCGTTTTTCATCATTTTTGAAGATTTGAAAAAAATGACGAAATTACAAAAACGATGGGTTATAGCCCATGTTTTTTGAAATTTTGGAAAAAAAAGTTAGCCTCGTTTCTCATCATTTTGGACCGTGGGCTATAGCCCATATCGTACGGCATACTATAGCGCGCCGTTTTTCATCATTTTTGAAGATTTGAAAAAAATGACGATATGACAAAAACGATGGGTTATAGCCCATGTTTTTTGAAATTTTGAAAAAAAAAGTTAGCCTCGTTTCTCATCATTTTGGACCATGGGCTATAGCCCATATCGTACGGCATACTATAGCGCGCCGTTTTTCATCATTTTTGAGGATTTGAAAAAAATGACGAAATGACAAAAACGATGGGTTATAGCCCATGTTTTTTGAAATTTTGAAAAAAAAAGTTAGCCTCGTTTCTCATCATTTTGGACCGTGGGCTATAGCCAATATCGTACGGCATACTATAGCGCGCCGTTTTTCATCATTTTTGAAGATTTGAAGAAAATGACGAAATGACAAAAACGATGGGTTATAGCCCATGTTTTTTGAAATTTTGGAAAAAAAAGTTAGCCTCGTTTCTCATCATTTTGGACCGTGGGCTATAGCCCATATCGTACGGCATACTATAGCGCGCCGTTTTTCATCATTTTTGAAGATTAAAAAAAAATGACGAAATGACAAAAACGATGGGTTATAGCCCATGTTTTTTGAAATTTTGGAAAAAAAAGTTAGCCTCGTTTCTCATCATTTTGGACCATGGGCTATAGCCCATATCGTACGGCATACTATAGCGCGCCGTTTTTCATAATTTTTGAAGATTTGAAGAAAATGACGAAATGACAAAAACGATGGGTTATAGCCCATGTTTTTTGAAATTTTGAAAAAAAAAGTTAGCCTCGTTTCTCATAATTTTGGACCGTGGGCTATAGCCCATATCGTACGGCATACTATAGCGCGCAGTTTTTCATCATTTTTGAAGATTTGAAAAAAATGACGAAATGACAAAAACGATGGGTTATAGCCCATGTTTTTTGAAATTTTGAAAAAAAAAGTTAGCCTCGTTTCTCATCATTTTGGA
Source organism: Protomyctophum bolini (assembly GCF_963924005.1). Lineage (NCBI taxonomy): Eukaryota > Metazoa > Chordata > Actinopteri > Myctophiformes > Myctophidae > Protomyctophum > Protomyctophum bolini. The sequence goes on along the minus strand of NC_137863.1, from coordinate 4,305,720 downwards.
CCGTGGGCTATAGCCCATATCGTACGGCATACTATAGCGCCCCGTTTTTCATCATTTTTGAAGATTTGAAAAAAATGACGATATGACAAAAACGATGGGTTATAGCCCATGTTTTTTGAAATTTTGAAAAAAAAAGTTAGCCTTGTTTCTCATCATTTTGGACCATGGGCTATAGCCCATATCGTACGGCATACTATAGCGCGCCGTTTTTCATCATTTTTGAGGATTTGAAAAAAATGACGAAATGACAAAAACGATGGGTTATAGCCCATGTTTTTTGAAATTTTGAAAAAAAAAGTTAGCCTCGTTTCTCATCATTTTGGACCGTGGGCTATAGCCAATATCGTACGGCATACTATAGCGCGCCGTTTTTCATCATTTTTGAAGATTTAAAAAAAATGACGAAATGACAAAAACGATGGGTTATAGCCCATGTTTTTTGAAATTTTGGAAAAAAAAGTTAGCCTCGTTTCTCATCATTTTGGACCATGGGCTATAGCCCATATCGTACGGCATACTATAGCGCGCCGTTTTTCATAATTTTTGAAGATTTGAAGAAAATTACGAAATGACAAAAACGATGGGTTATAGCCCATGTTTTTTGAAATTTTGAAAAAAAAAGTTAGCCTCGTTTCTCATCATTTTGGACCGTGGGCTATAGCCCATATCGTACGGCATACTATAGCGCGCAGTTTTTCATCATTTTTGAAGATTTGAAAAAAATGACGAAATGACAAAAACGATGGGTTATAGCCCATGTTTTTTGAAATTTTGAAAAAAAAAGTTAGCCTCGTTTCTCATCATTTTGGACCGTGGGCTATAGCCCATATCGTACGGCATACTATAGCGCGCCGTTTTTCATCATTTTTGAAGATTTGAAAAAAATGACGAAATGACAAAAACGATGGGTTATAGCCCATGTTTTTTTAAATTTTGAAAAAAAAAGTTAGCCTCGTTTCTCATCATTTTGGACCGTGGGCTATAGCCCATATCGTACGGCATACTATAGCGCGCCGTTTTTCATCATTTTTGAAGATTTGAAGAAAATGACGAAATGACAAAAACGATGGGTTATAGCCCATGTTTTTTGAAATTTTGGAAAAAAAAGTTAGCCTCGTTTCTCATCATTTTGGACCGTGGGCTATAGCCCATATCGTACGGCATACTATAGCGCGCCGTTTTTCATCATTTTATAAGATTTGAAGAAAATGACGAAATGACAAAAACGATGGGTTATAGCCCATGTTTTTTGAAATTTTGAAAAAAAAAGTTAGCCTCGTTTCTCATCATTTTGGACCGTGGGCTATAGCCCATATCGTACGGCATACTATAGCGCGCAGTTTTTCATCATTTTTGAAGATTTGAAAAAAATGACGAAATGACAAAAACGATGGGTTATAGCCCATGTTTTTTGAAATTTTGAAAAAAGAAGTTAGCCTCGTTTCTCATCATTTTGGACCATGGGCTAGAGCCCATATCGTACGGCATACTATAGCGCGCCGTTTTTCATCATTTTTGAGGATTTGAAAAAAATGAAAAATCCGCAATTTCCGCAATTTAATTAGTATTAGAACTGGCCTCTGGTATACTGCACGGACCACCATAATACTACAAGTCCCACAATGCACTGCGAGTGCATTGTCACGTATTGAGGGCCATGCCGTCTTCTCTTCACTATTGATCAGCAGTGAAAGTATATCACTTGTGGTCAACCTTCAGCTACACCCCTCTCCCCAAAAATGGCCCGTGTGTTGAAACACAGTCCGCCTCTCCCAATTTCTTTATTTTGGCCCACTGTGTATTTGAGTTTGACATCCCTGTAATGTACAATGAATGGCACACCCTGATTGGCATGCCCATACCGTATGATGGATTGGATTTCATTGGAATTCAACACTTTCAGTTCAGGTGGAGACTAGAGACATGACGTGAGCGACAACTGGATGTGAGAAAGGCCAAAAGACCAGAGAAATAACTTTATAAAGCTAGGCTACAGTTGATTTGAAAGACACCGTTTATTTTTATTTCCACCTGTGATTGCTATAAAGGACTTGTTATGGAGCAGGTGGTTCTCACATGCAGCCATATAGCAGCTTGTAGATTTTCTTTATTTTTTTTTAAAATACTGAAAATCTTTGAATATACATGCAGTATATTATGCCTGTCCCCGTCTTGAGTTAAAAAGGGAACATATTTGAACTCAAATCTTTGTTTCTATGGGCGTCCCTGGTCCGAAATATTTTGAGATGGGGGGGGGGGGGGGGGGGGTCCGCGACAAGTTTGAGAACCACTGATTATATCACAACATAAAGTCTTTAGGAAAACGGATTTAGACAAGACTTTTTTGTACGGCCCTCGGGTCTAACTTAACCCATTCTGAACGGGAACCCATTTTGGTTTTAGCATCATATTATGCTTTAGCTATTGAAAAATAGCAGATCTACAAGCTCATAGCGCGCCACCGAGTGGCGCGCTACGAGCTTGTAGGTCTGCTATTTTTGAAAAATCGAAAGAACGACTGACATTTTTAGAATCTGATCTCAGGTCAGAATGGGTTCATCAGACCAATGTGTGTGTCCAGTGGAAACCTCGTATGAATCTGATCTCAGGTCAGAATGGGTTAAAGAACAACCAGAGCCAAAGTGGAACCACCACGAGGGACCTCCTTCTCAAGGCCAGTTGCAGCAGCTGCAGCCGGCGTCGAACACGAGGGTCCCGGGACACTGCATCACGATGGCCTTGCCGTCGTTACAGTTGAGGTAGTGGCTCTTGCTGCTGGGATCCGGCAAGATGGAGCCGTCACCCCTCCCAGCACACGGTCCAGATCCCGGGGGCGGCGGGGCCTGGGTGACCGGGGGCAGGGCATGTGTGCGAGGTGTGCAGACTGCGTGAGAGAGAGAGAGAGAGAGAGAGAGCGTTTAGAGAGGACGTGTGTCAAAAGATGGAACTCTAGATGGAGTATACACACTAGCAGTGTTGTTTTCGTCGACTGATACTATGACGGAAAATGTTCGTCGACTACCTTTTTTCACTGACGAAAACTACATAAAAACGAAATAAAAAACGAAGCCATGATGGCTAAAACTAAGACTAAATACACTGTCGATTTTAGTCTAGAAAAACTAGACTAAAATGTTGGGACTAGTGGACAAGATATCCAGTATAAGTCATTTTGCACTTGTTTGCACGCTGAAAATAGCAGATCTACAAGCTCACAACGCGTCACGCTGCGACGCGTTGTGAGTCTCGCGATCGAGAAAGGCCGTCATAGGCAGACCTGTTGTCACCTGTATCCCGAGAGAAGACCGACTATGCGCCCACTGTACAGAAAATGAAGTGGAAACCGAGCTACACTTCCTAACCATCTGTCCATTGTACCAAGACATCAGAGACACATACTTCCCACAGATTACAACCACACACAGAGATTTTGAAAACATGACCAATGACAAAAAACTCCCATATCTGCAAGTACAACAATGTGCAAACACAGCAGCAAGATTTGTGAGTTGCTGTGATAGGAGAAGGATATCAGATGGAACACAACCACCCTAAAGACTCATCATTGTGTATATTCCTGCACTATACCTGCATCATATAAATTGATCTATTGAAGATTCTGACTTTCAAATGTATCATTTTTGTTTTGATTGTATTGCTGTATTGTTCTTTCTGCTTTGGCAATGTAAACGTATGTTTTCTCATGCCAATAAAGCCCTTTGAATTGAATTGAATTGAGTGCCATTATTTTTGTATATTTTCCAATTTCCAGTTTACGAGGTGACATCAATTCACCCATTCACACACCGATGGCAGTAGAAACCATGCAAGGCAAGCCACCAACCAGCACATCAGGAGCAATTAGGGGTTCAGAGTCTTGCTCAAGGACACTTCGACACTAACTCTGGGGGAGCCCACAGGGTTCGAACAGGCAACCTTGCGGTTACAGTGTGAGAGTGCATGTCTACCTGCACCGGCTCCATGCAGGCCAGTCTTGAGGGTGCTGATCAGAGGGTATTTTCCCTCGCCACAGAAGGTGCCGCTGAAGTCGTCCATGGCCAAAGTCCAGACAAAAGCTCCACCAAAACCGCTCTTCTTAATCCAGTCAGTCTGCAGACAGAGGTTTAACAAGGTTTATTACAATTATTACATGGCTTGGTTTGAATGCTTGATTCTGATTGGTCAATCGCTGAATTCAGCGGTGAGTTATGTGTTGATAACGGACCGCTCCGCTGCCTAATCAAACCCTCTGAGCACCAGCTGCGCGGCTCCGCCCCGCATGATTTACTGTTTCCAACGTGACAGCCATGTGTAAACACACACACACACACACACACACACACAGTATTGTGACAAACAATGTAATTTACAGCTAAACATTGCTCTCAAAAATGTTTTTGAAAACATCTGAGCGAGAAACAGACGAAGCAGTACCCCGGAAATGGATTCGATGTGATCAACTCACTTCCTTGTTTTCCGACGCAGCCAGCGCGAACTTATGGAATACTTTTTTGTTGTTGTGTTTTGGGTCAATGTATTAATTTACGTTAGGTAGCCATGTAATAAGCGGGATAATAATATCATGGCTAGCTGGTCATTGTCGGGAGATAATTCACCGACTGGGTGAGTTTAACCTTCGCCTCGGTGGTTAAACTCCCTGTCGGTGAATTATCTCCCGACAAAATGACCATGCACCGTCCTATAGCCCAGGGGTCGGCAACCTTTTTGACATGCGTGTGCCAATGCCATGTTTTCATTTTCTTGATAATCAGTGTGCCGTATCAACATAAAGTTGAATTATGTCACCACATAAAAATGTAATATTTATTTCCATCTGATTGTGATTGTCCATAGGCTGTACATAACCTTTTTATGTGGTCTATTTTCTTGCACATACAGTACAGTAGACTCAGAGCCCAGAGTTTGAGTGAATGTAGATTTATGTGCACGGTGTAAATCATATATATATTATATAGATGTGAGGGGGACTACATTTCACAGACGAAACTTTTTTGAATACGTCTTAATATTAAAATAAAAGATCTCTCTCACACACTTATGTCAGTGTGCCAGTGACCACCCTCCCCTGTGCCAATGTTGGCACCCGTGCCTGAGACTGCCTACCCCTGCTAGTATAGCCAGATATTATCCCTTTACACAAAGCACAGGCATGCAAACAGGCCCAAGGTGAAAAAGGTGACAGTGTGCGGGGCCAACGCTGTGCCGCGGGCAAAACCGCGGCGCAAATCTTTTAAGCGTTTATCGGTACTAAACCCACTTTGGGGGGGGGGGGGGGGTGTCATGGGGGACAGTATATACTACACTGTACTAGCCCTCCTCCCGGCCTGTGTGTCTGTGTGTTAGGCTGTGCAACAGTGACACTTGGTGGTGAACAAATGCTATAACGCTATGTTTCGTGCTCGGACACAGCCAGGGACCCAGGGACACAGCCAGGGACAGACCCAGTGACACAGGGGCAGCCAGGGACAGACCCAATGACACAGTGACACAGCCAGGGACAGACCCAGTGACACAGGCACACAGCCAGGAACAGACCCAGTGACACAGGGACACAGGGACACCGCCAGGGACACAGGGACCCAGCCAGGGACAGACACAGGGACACATACTGTAGCTGTCTATAGTGTGGTTGAGTGGCTGCACCACTCAAAAATGACAGATGATTATTTACTAAATCAGTACAAATCTAGTCAGTATTGAGCAAGATGTTAACATTCATGTCCTGATAGTCATAGAACAATTAATTTACTCCAACAGGAGCACTAGCCCCTCGAGGAGCACTAGCCCCTCCTATATTCAGTAGATTTGTGTCCTAAATGCCATTGACAATGAATGAATTGTCATATATCGGCTATTTTTGTCCTACACAATCCTACACATTCATTGTCACAAAAATGACAATGAATGGATGATGTATGATGATGAGTCGGCAAAAAGGGTAAATCCGCCGAGTGTTCTTGTTACCATGATGATAAGGGTCACTTCACACAGGTGTGATTTAAAGAAAGAAACTGGTCCAGCACTCACACTCCCATCTCAAAATCCCTTACAGTTACACTCTTCACATCATGTAAAATAGAAAATTATATTCACTGGCAAAATAATGAATTATAATACAAATAAAATGTTTTGGGATGGTTTAGTCAACAGGGTCAGTTTACTTCATTATTTTAGCCTTAGTCAATTTAAGACATGTAGAGTAACATCCTCTCCTTATTCAACAGTTGAGCTGCATGTTTTCGTTTTTAATATATCCATTTAGTATAAGCCCTGGCACGCACGCACGCACGCACGCACACACACCCACACACACACGCGCGCGCGCGTGCTTTATTTATTTACTCATACGCATGCATGCACACACACGAGCACACAGACAGACACACACACACACACACACAGCGAGAGAAACTGACGCCGGCGCGTCCACACCACAGACAGTATAACGCAAAGTGCTAACGTTGCTAATGCTAACTGTAGCAGCTAAACTAATGGATCGACTGGCGAGTCACAGACAGTGTGTCAAAATTCATGCCGAGTCCACACAAACAGGTTTTTTTTCCGCGGAGCGACCAGCGGCTGCGCACATCATGCCGCCCAGATGCAAGCAGAAATATCGCTCAGAATCATTAGTGACTCACGAGAGTAGTCTGTCAGATAATTCTCCGGGCAGCGAGCTCGGGCTTCACAGACCCCCTCACCCCCCCCAAACATTTTTTTAACGGATTTGCATGAATCACACAGGTCCTATATTTGGGATAAAAACGGCGATTTTCGCCGAAAAGCTACACTTTTGCATGTCTGAAAGCAGGCCTATATTATAACACAGTAGAAAAAAAAAAACAGCTACAAATCTGGACAAACATGTCAAAAAGCTATAATTGTGCACCTTGATCTGGAAGCTCTTGACGTTGTCGTATCCGACCCAGACCGTGCCGTTGTAGGCGTACGGCACCTCCTGTGGGGCGTTCCAGACCTCGGTGCCTCCTTGCTTCAGGAAGTCACAGATCTGAATGAATGAAGGTGTACATTATAGATTTAGGTTCAACGCAGCGGTGGAAAAAGTACTCAAATGTTTTACTTAAGTAAAAGTATAATTTAAATACTGCCATGTAAATGTGGAAGTCCTGTATTCAAAAAGTACTCGGGTAAAAGTACACAAAAGTGTCGGCATCAAAATGTACTTCATGTACTCAAAAATCTATTGACAATATTTTCTATTCTATTTTCAAATGGCCGAATGTTTGGGTGTAGCTGAGGTCGCAAAAGCACAAACGGCACACAAAGTGAAGTAATGTTGGCTATATGCACTATAGTCTTCATTAATTGGTTTATTAACCCATTCTGAACGGGAACCTATTTTGGTGCTAGCATCATGTTATGCTTTAGCTATTGAAAAATAGCAGATCTACAAGCTCATAGCGCGCCACCGAGTGGCGCGCTACGAGCTTGTAGGTCTGCTATTTTTAGAAAAATCGAAGAACGACTGACATTTTTAGAATCTGATCTCAGGTCAGAATGGGTTAATAAGACCAGTGTGTGTCCCAGTGGAAACCTCGTATGAATCTGATCTCAGGTCAGAATGGGTTAATATGGAGCGGCAACCCATACCTCAAAGTAGGCCAAGAACCCGATCATACGCGTGTAGGGTCCGGCGGGTGCCGGTCCACGCTCTGGGCCACCCACAGCTGTGTCGGAGGAATCAGCGAGGAGGAAGGTGTGGCCGTAGGTGCCGAAACCAGCCAGCAGCTTCTCGGCCGGGGCGCCCATGGTCCTCCAGTAGTTCATAGTCCAGTTCTATAGGATATATATGGAGGACATAAGGAAACACTGTGGCGTCGTCATCAACAGCCTTTATTTACAGCGGTGGCTTTCAACCCTTTTTTCATGTGACCACCGCGCTCTGACTTTAGGGGCTGTATTTTGCGTGTCTTAAGTACCAGGTCTTATTCCCTAACTTGAGTAAACTAAAGACCTGGAGGTCGTGATCAATGCTCTTTGGCCACTCAGTATAGCCAAATGGCATTGATCACGCCTCCAGGTCTTTAGTTTTTACTCAAGTTAGGGAATAAGACCTGTTACTTAACCCATTCTGAACGGGAACCCATGTTGGTGTTAGCATCATGTTATGCTTTAGCTATTGAAAAATAGCAGATCTACAAGCTCGTAGCGCGCCACCGAGTGGCGCGCTACGAGCTTGTAGATCTGCTATTTTTTTTAAATCGAAGAACGACTGACATTTTTAGAATCTGATCTCAGGTCAGAATGGGTTCATCAGACCAGTGTGTGTCCAGTGGAAACCTCGTATGAATCTGATCTCAGGTCAGAATGGGTTAAGACACGCAAAATACAGCCCTATAGGTGCGTTACCCGTTCAAATGGTAAATGGTGGCATTTATATAGCGCCTTTATCTAAGGCGCATTACATAGATTGTGCATCAATTCACCCATTCACACAAACATTCATTCATACACCGATGGCAGCGGAAACCATGCAAGGCACCAACCAGGACATCAGGAGCAATTAGGGGTTCAGTCAGTGTCTTGCTCAAGGACACTTCGACACTCTGGGGGGAGCCCACAGGGTTCGAACTGGCAACCTTGCGGTTACCATCCTTCCAGCCACTCTACCGCTGAGCCACCGCTATGTTCAAAATATATGAAATAAATAACGGTAGTGGGTCGCACAAACACCAAGACTGCAGTTCAAAACATTTATTAAAGGAGAATTCCATGCTAGAATGCTTTCTTACCTTTCTTTGTAGTTGTTACGTCCCCACCAAAGAGGTCCAGGTGTTTTTTTGTGCAAAGACTCCTTTTTGGCTATTTCCCCTAGCATAAGCCCTCAATGAATTGCATTGAATGGAATGGGAATTGAATGGGGCTATGGGGTGTTGTGCTAATTTGCTTATTTCCATCGAAATAAGTAGTAAAGTGTGCCGCTTGGGATATTATTTACATTATGAAGAGAGGATATATACAAAAAATATATAATTTTGAGCGATGGAAATAAGTGAATTAGCACAACACCCCATAGCCCCATTCAATTCCCATTCAATTCAATGCAATTCATTGAGGGCTTATGGTAGGGGAAATAGCCAATAAGGAGCTTTTGCACAAAATAACACCTGGACCTCTTTGGTGGGGACGTAACAACTACAAAGAAAGGTAAGAAAGCCTTTTAGTATGGAATTCTCCTTTAACATCTTTTTGAACAGGGGACAAACGTTTCGGCTATAATCCAGCCTTCATCAGTGGTTTTCAACCCTTTGCATAATTATATCAAGGCCCATTATTTATTGGGTATCTGAGCCACGGACCACCATTTGACGACATTTAGCCTCGCAGACCCAAAACTATATTATATTAAAGGGACACTTCACCCTTTTTGCAAAAAAATATATGTTAATGAAGTTTAGAAGCTTTAGATCACTTTCCTGGGGGTATTTATGTGTGTACTATGTGGTTTTAGATATTTTAGATTGTAGCAGTGAGCCTGTTGTCTCTGATGTCATGGACACTGGTCTCACTACCTTCCTGGACTACAATTCCCATAATGATTTGGTGCACTGCTCCTCCTTGTGGATAGGGGGGAGAGCTGTCTTACTGAGGCCCAATCCCAAATGGCTCCCTTGCTGACTCAATGAGCCCTCACTGACTTAGCTGCGCGTTCACGTGAAGTCTGTGAGGGCTTGAGGGGTGTCCCATTTGAAATCGGTAAGTCAGTGAGGGCTCAGCCCCGCCCCTTTATGTGCCCTTTGCCAAAGTCAGCATCGATGCTGACTTTGGGCTGACTTTAGCAAAGAAATTACCCACAGTTCATAGCGTTACCAGGGGAATGAGGGGGATCCTCCAAACGTCAATCATTTAAATATGCAAATTAGTTATGTATCGCGATTAGAATGTCAACAAACACAATAGTGCTTTCTCACTGTTCTTAAAAGGAGACGGAATGGAAGGATATAGGCTATATATTTAATAACAATAATAATAATAAGGGAAACATGATGAGAAATGACTAATGAGCAAAGTAAAATAATATGGAAATGAAATGTATAATGAATATTATTATATATGAATATTACAACCCATATCACACAGGAAAGTGTATTTATGAAACTAATAATAATAAAA